>NC_140166.1:136693818-137057038 GCF_963971535.1 Notolepis coatsorum | reverse complement strand
TGTTGATGTCCCAGTGCTTTTAACAAACTGTACTGCAAACAATTACCACCAACCATCGTTGTGTGGCATTAAAGTATCTTGTATCTTGTATCTTGTATCTTGTATCTTGTATCGAGAGAGAGGAGGAGAGAGAGAGAGAGAGAGAGAGAGAGAGAGAGAGAGAGAGAGAGAGAGAGAGTAGAGAGAGAGAGAGAGAGAGAGAGAGAGAGTGCGAGTGAGAGAGAGATTGATTGATTGATTGATTGATTGAAAACCTTTAATTAACAGATTGCAGAATGGGTACAGTACAGTACAGCTCAATACACACAATTGTTAAGGGGATGCAGACCAGAGAAAGACATTTCGGTCTTGGTTTACATCAGGGTCCCCCATTTTCAATTTATTTGACATACACAATATACAGATATAATAATCTAATCTAATAATCTAATCTAATCTAATCTAATCATGACATTTATGACATACATGACATACAGATATACAGTACTGTTACATTTGTGACATACAAGATATGCAAATATACAGTAACATTAAATATATATACATACGAGGGGGGAGGGAACTGTACATTAGGAGGGGGTGGGTGGGGGGTTCAGACATTTACGGGGGCCAGTTTCGAATTGCAGCCTCCCGTAGGTGCTCTTTGAGAGTGGTTTTGAAGGAGGGTAGGGATTCACATTTTTTTACAGCTTTGGGTAGGGCGTTCCACATTGATGTGGCATAATTGCTAAACGTGCATGTTTAGTCCCTTGTTTGAGCCAATCTGGGTTGTACATGATTTGTGGAACTCCCTCGGGTGTTGTGGTCGTGGTATTCACTGACCTTTGGGAAGTATTTCGACATGTACATGGGTATCTTAGTGGTGTAGTGTATCTTGTAGACCAGGCCCATTGCAAGTTGCTGTACTCTGTCGTCTACTCGAAGCCATCCTAGGTTGTCAAAATGGGCAGGGGTGAGGTGGGTTCTGGGGGTAAGGTCAAGTAGTAGTCTGACCAGTTTGTTTTGTGATGTTTGTAATCTTGTTTTTAGTGCCTTTGAGGTGCTTTGGTACCATGAGGTGCAAGCATAGTCGTAGTACCCTTGAATGAGTGCTCCTGCCAGAGTCTTCAGGGTATTTTTGTTTACCAGAGAGGAGATCCGGTACAAGAATCTTGTTAGAGAGATTGACTACACGTAACATGCAAATGCTTTGGCAATACTATAAAAGAAATCCTTATCAGTCGACAGGCCTTTCCTCGATGTGCTTTCACACGCATCTGTCTGAAAAGAGGGTAAACATGAAAATATGTGTCCTTGGCTGTTCAGATAGCAGAGGGACGCGTCTCCTGATGTGGGAATGTCACCAAAGCAAAGACAGGTGCAACCATGAGAAGGCTTTCATTCTCCTCTGGTCGCGGTGGCTATGTGAGTATATACAGTAACGACTTCAGATAATGCTACTGGTTGTGATGTGATTTTGCAGAACAATTTTGGGTCATTGAAGGACTGACAACTGGTCTTGTCAAGGACGTATCTGTATTCTAACAAGCCAGACAAAAAAAATGCAAGACGTTTCTCCTGACAAATTCTACCATGTAGAAACCAAACGATAGATTTTGTCTTCACTCAGATGGCACCCCTATTGAGGATAAGGAGGAAGACAAGATGGTTGGAGGCTATGAGTGCAGGTCCTATCAGGTGTCTCTGAACGCTGGCTACCACTTTTGTGGTGTCTGCTGCTCACTGCGATGAGTCGTAAGTGCATACATTCGGTTGATTTCAGTTGGAAGAATTAAAAGACTGCCATAAGCATTGGCTGATCAATTTTCAAACCGTCTCAAAATGCACCTCCTCACACACCTCACGTCTTGCTTACCTTAATCTCTCTCTCTCTCTCTCTCTCTCTCTCTCTCTCTCTCTCTCTCTCTCTCTCTCTCTCTCTCTCTCTCTCTCTCTCTCTCTCTCTCTCTCTCTCTCTCTCTCTCTCTCTCTCTCCCTCTCTCCGGTGGCCCCCTGGTCTGCAACGACCAGCTCCAGGGTGTGGTGTGGTGTCCTGGGGTTACGGATGTGCCGAGAGGAACAGGCCCGGCGTCTAACGTCTGCAACTATACGACCCCTGGATGCAAAGCACCGCGTCCTCCAACAAACTCATCTTTACTGAGTGAAACATTCCCTCTAAGACCGGAACCCATGACTTTAACAACTGTATGAGAAAATCAATTGTTTGCATTGTTTATTCATTATGTATTAGAGACAGTATTATTTTGTTACATAATAATAATAATAAACAAGCAAAAAAGACAGGCATAAGATTAGCACAAAATTGGAGTGCAGACATAAAACAAGTATAAAACGAGCATCAAAATAGAACATTAAATCACATAGTTCTTCACATTAGGATCTAACATCCCAATAGGCCTCTTTGTTTACGGTACATCGTGAGAATGGCTAAAAGGCTGTATAGCCATCTAGCTAATGTGTTACTGTGTAGTTGTTTTTATGTGTAGAGAAATACAGGTGGAAACGTAACTGCTATGTGTGTGTGAGAGAAACAGACACACAGTCCTGTCTGTGCCACTATGCTTTAAAATCAGGAGCCAAAGGAAGGATTATAATTCACATTTTTACTTCATTTTCAAGGAATTTGATTTTTTTTTTTTTACATTTCAAGTGGCAGTTTGCCCCTCCTACCAAAAACACACAAGAGGGGGAGGGGCATTTACCTCTGGTTACTGTGGTATTTTTTTCAATGCTCCCTCGGACCATGCGGTTCCAATTAGATTCGGATGCAGACCAGATGTCTTTCAGAAGTAAGGTTTATTGTGAAGCCGTAGAAATTCATGCAGGTTACAATACATGCATATATAATTACGCTTAGAGCGCCTAGAGTTTGTACTGAACTTGGTAGATCTGCTTTTGGCTTTTTTGCCCCTACATCATGGAATACCCTGCAGGAAACACGACACTTTTAGCTATTTTATTCTTTTAAAAAGTTTTCTTTTAATAATTTTTTTTAATGTATTTTAAAATGTGCTCTTAATTATTCTGATTGTCTGATGTCTTTATATTTATGAACACACTGTGACACTTGTGTATGTACCATCTCGACGGCACTGTAAATGAGTTTAATTACTCAGTGTATTATCGAGTATAAATAAAGATTGAATGAATGTATCGCCTTCACTCGATAAACTAAAACTCAATAACTGTAACCGTAACCTAAACCCTTAACGCTAAACTCTGTATGCCGGCCGGCCTAAAACAATAACCTGAAACCCCATAGGCCGGCCGACCTTTAACTCTCTTAATCTGACTCCAAAAACCCGCTCTCTGTCTATATAATGTAAAAACCTGCTCTCTGTCTATATAATGTAAAAACCTGCTCTCTGTCTATATAATGTAAAAACCTGCTCTCTGTCTATATAATGTAAAAACCTGCTCTCTGTCTATATAATGTAAAAACCTGCTCTCTGTCTATATAATGTAAAAACCTGCTCTCTGTCTATATAATGTAAAAACCTGCTCTCTGTCTATATAATGTAAAAACCTGCTCTCTGTCTATATAATGTAAAAACCTGCTCTCTGTCTATATAATGTAAAAACCGGCTCTCTGATATAATGTAAAAACCGGCTCTCGCCTTTTTCTTTCTCCTTATTCGTCTCTCATCTCTCTCGACTCTCTGTCTCTCTGTCTTTCTCTTCTCCTCGTCTCTCTGTCTTTCTCTTCTCTTCGTCTCTGTCTTACACACACATTTTAACACTCAAGTTTTGGCCCCCCTCCCCTTTAAGAATTCCAAGCTGACTTCAGGTCCAGACCAAATGAATATTCGAGAATGTTCTATCGATCCATTCCTCCATATTTCAACACGTCCTCCATATTTCAACACACAACAGTTGTACAGTGTTCCCCACCCACCCCTCCTACCCAACCCCCCCCCACCCCACCCACCCAACCACCTCCAATGTACAGCCCCCCCCCCAACCCCACCCCACCTACCCAACCTCCTCCAATATACAGTTTTTACGTCAAATGTATATACTCTCTTTTTTAGACTCTTTTTGTATATATCAAACAGTACTGTATTTGTAAATCTGGTATGTCATAAATGTATAGATGTAGCAGTACTGTCTATCTGTATGTCATGTCATATATGTCCTGATTAATTGAAAATGGGGGACCTTGATGTAAACAAGACGAAAGTCTTTCTCTGGTCTGCATCCCCTTAACAATTGTGTGTATTGAGCTGTACTGTATTGTACCCATTCTGCAATCTGTAATAAAGTTGTCAATCAATCAATCAATCAACGTGTTTGGCAAGAAAAATTAGGTCACCGGTCACCCCTTTTCCGCTAATCTATTCAGAACTTGTTTTGCTAAACTCTAAGGTCATAGTGACATTTTATCCTCTAATAACCTTGGTTCGGATCTTATGAATGTTACCAAACACTGCTAATCAGATGAATGTACAAAGTTGTAGTATTAATATGTACAGTGATACAGGTATAAAGACACTATGGTCAATGGTAAACTATGGTAGTCAATGATACTGGCCAGCAGCGTAACTAGTAAGAGTAGATTGGGGATATGTACAGATATAGATATATCTGAGCAGATATACCGATGTTTCTGAGCAGGCATTGATTTGACCACATAGAATTAATCAGTTATGCCTCAATCTGGTAAATAAGTCCAGTGTTGTTTTTAGGTGAAATTTCCCTTTAATAGTATCAGTTGTAGTCATTGATAATGGACCATGTGTATATAAAGACCCAACAGTGTAGAATGAACCTGGTCTGTAATCAGTGACAATGGACCATGTGTACATAAAGACCCCACAGTGTATTAACCTGGTCTGTAATCACTAATCAGTGACAATGGACAGTGTGTACATAAAGACCCCACAGTGTATTAACCTGGTCTGTAATCACTAATCAGTGACAATGGACAGTGTGTACATAAAGACCCCACAGTGTAGAATGAACCTGGTCTGTAATCAGTGACAATGGACCATGTACATAAAGACCCCACAGTGTAGAATGAACCTGGTCTGTAATCAGTGACAATGGACCATGTGTACATAAAGACCCATAAAGGTCACTCTGCATTATGTGACAAAATAGCACAACTAAACAAGACCCTTTACTGGCAAATTAACCAATGTTGTCCCAGTATAACACCAGCCAGTGTTGTAGTTGAGTCACTACATCTTGAGTCCGAGTAGAGTCTCGAGTCCCCAGTGTTCGAGTCCAAGTCTAAGTCGAGTCCCCATTACCCTAGTCTGAGTCCAAGTCAAGTCATCAAGGTTGAGTCCACTCCACTCTGGCAGTCAAAGAGCTGACATACAAATAAAGAAAATTCTACATTAAACATAAATGACACAGCGTTCAGATGGAGTTTATTTACACAATAGCCAAACAAATGCATGATTAGGGCCTATTACAAGAAACCAGAAATCAGTTTGGGCTTTATATGATGTAATATTCTCTGAGGTGATGACTGACTATAATTGTGGTGCTTAAGCATAAAATGTTATTCTGGTGAGAGAACGATAGGTTATGAATATAACCGTAGTTCTTATGAATGCTAGTGACGCTTAGCGTCATTCTGCACATATCTCGCTCCAGTGTATATGCACTGAATAAAAACTTCACAATGTACCTTTACATACCAACATCCGTCTGACCACACCCCCATCTGCTACCTACATAAGCAGGGGTGGGGCCACACACTCATCTCCTTCCCAAAAAATTTCACCACAAGGAAAGATCAAGGGCCGCAGTGGCGTCTAGACGCTGAGCGTCACTAGCATTCATAGAACTACGGTTATATTCATAACCTATCGTTCTATATCATGCTAGCTTCCGCTCAGCGTCATTCTGCACAACGGGAGCTGAGCGGGAGCTTGAAGCTCGACAAATGTACCCCGCTGAGGCCCCCCACAACCATCAGAACCGGGGAGGACCGAGCCCCCCGACCCTCCCTAATGGAGGATACCCTCCCTATTGGAGGACGGGAGGGAGACGGATCCGACCAGGTCAGGAATGCACCACAGACATCATTAGTCGATCACAGCATGCTTCAACACCCTGCTCTTAATCGAACCCGAGTCCCATATATCACAGAGGGGGAGGAAGGAAGAGTGGGGCAATGTCCTACGGACATCTTACCTGCACCTCGTACGCAGGACGAAATGGCCGCAAACACAGGTTGGTCTACCACGTTGACGAGGCCTCTCGCTGGCAGGGCCAGAGGCGGCGACGGCTGGAGCCTCGCTCCGGCGCAACGCCCCCCTCCTGCGGCCGGTCATGGCGCAGGCCCGACGACATCTTCTGCCAGAGATGACGCCGTAGTCAGAGTGCCAGGGCCTGCTACCTCCTCACGGCTCGCGCCAATGGTTGTAGCATAAGCTAACAGCTAACTCCAGGCTAACTGATAGCATCAAGCTAACGTTTCTAGCCGAGCGTAGCTGCCAGCTAACGACTTAGCCTAACAGCTAACTGGCTAACAGTTAGCTTCTACCGGCTATCGATAGCCACTAGCTAACGCAGTAGCAAGCTAAGCGGCTACTCTGAAGCTGTATAACGTGAGAAATAGCGATACAGGCCAACACTTCTGACAGCCGCTGTCTTTTCCTCTTTTTATCCGAAAGAAAAAAGGGAAAAAGGCAACACACGTCCCTCTCACAGAATGGTGTTTACCAGACACAGTGGCATCGGCAGTAAGCCCCGTTGTACGCGGGCTGCAGCCGACTCGAGCTCGGAGATATTCTCATAATGAAATACCAAGCTTGCATCCCTCGTGCCGGGTGTTTTCATCTTGAAAAACGGGGCCAGCGCGGTGGCAGAGGGTATCCGCTTTCCAGAGACCCGGGGAATTGAACCGCAGACTCTGAATCACGGCCCCAGGAAAACAAAGCTACGACTTCACTGAGGAGGAGCACTGTGTTATCGTGGGGCATCAAACTAGAACCCCCTCCATGCCGCTATGAGGGGCAACGAAGGGATTCTAGCCTGGAACCGACCTTACGCAAGCTGCACAGTTGTCCCCTCACAACTGACACACCCGAGGCTCGTATTGCACTGTATCTGGCTATATTGTGTTTTATTATGATGAATTGAAAATGGGGGACCCTGGTGTAAACAAGACGAAAGTCTTTCTCTGGTCTGCAACCCCTTAACAATTGTGTGTATTGAGACGTACTGTATTGTACCCATTCTCCAATCTGTTAATAAAGTTTTGAATCAATCAATCAATCAATACCGTCAGTTTTATTCGTAGCTACTTCATGTACTAGTCTGAAATAAAAATTAACTGGTACGACTGAATGTCCATTGTGGACCACAATGGAAATAACAAGTCATGTGACTTTATTTTGCCATGCTGATTTTTTTTTTTTTATGTGATATGCTTATGGGTATATATTGTATTTCAAGGTTGTCAATGTTTGTACATTTATAATTAGTCAATGTTACTACATAACCTACAGGTATACAATATATTTTAGCAATAGAAACAAGAAAACTGCTTTAATGTAGTTATTATCGGTTATTATCGGCATTCAATACCATAGTCCCCTCCATACTCATAGCCAAGCTCAGGGACCTGGGCTTGAACTATGACCTCTGCCAGTGGGTCTTGGACTTCCTGACTGGCAGACCCCAGGTGGTGAGAGCAGGCAACTGCACCTCCTCATCCATCACCCTCAACATAGGGGCCCCCCAGGGCTGTGTTCTGAGTCCCCTCCTCTACTCCCTGTACACACACGACTGTGTGGCTCAGCGGAGTAGCAATACAATCATCAAATTTGCTGACGACACAGTGGTGGTGGGCCTGATCTCTGCCAACGACGAGAGGGCCTACCTGGAAGAGGTCAAGGTCCTGGCGGGATGGTGCCAGGAAAACAGCCTCTCCCTGAACGTCAGCAAAACAAAGGAGATGATTGTGGACTTCAGGAGGTCGGGGGTCAAGGACTACAGCCCCCTCAGCATCGACGGGGCACCGGTTGAGAGAGTCAACAGCTTTAAGTACCTCGGAGCCTACATATCCGAGGACTTGACATGGACCACACACATTGACAGTGTTGTGAAGAAGGCACGACAACGCCTCTACTTCCTCAGGCGCCTAAGGAAGTTCCAAGTCAGTCAGAAGATCCTTAAGAACTTCTACTCATGTACAATAGAGAGCATCTTGACTGGCAACATCACCTCCTGGTTTGGGAATAGCACTGCACAAGACTGAAGCAGACTACAAAGAGTGACACATTCAGCCGAACGCACAATTGGAGGGGGGCTCCCCACCCTCCAGAACATTTACAACAAGCGTTGCAAGGGCAAGGCTAAGAGAATCATTAAAGACTCCAGTCACCCGAACAACTGCCTCTTTGAACTGCTGCGGTCAGGCAAGCGATACCGGAGTCTCAAGGCGAGCACAGAAAGACTCAGAAGAAGCTTCTATCCCCAGGCCATCAGGCTGCTAAACGAACAATGAACACTACACAACAACAACCACCAAACGCACATAGCACACACATCCACACGCACACACTCACTTTAAACAAACACACTGTAGCACCCACTCCACACACTTTATAGCACACACCCACTTTAAACAAACACACTGTAGCACCCACTCCCCACACTTTATATTTATTGATGAAGGATTGCACTACAACTCGTACACCTTACTGTAAATTGTACCTAAATTGTACCTCATCCCATTTCTGCTTTGCACTATATAGTACTGTACATTAGTACACTGCATAGTATTGTATATTATATGGTAACCCAGAACATTGTACATATGTCTATACCGAACACTGTGACCTCATTTTCTTCTTCTAAATTACATGCTATACTATGTTATTTGATACTATCTTGTCTAGCACAGTCTCTGGAGCGTAACTAACAGTAAGAAGCATTTTGTGATTGATTGATTGATTGAAAAGTTTATTAACAGATTGCAGAATGGGTACAGTACAGTACATCTCAATACATACAATTGTTAAGGGGATGCAGACCAGAGAAAGACTTTCGTCTTGTTTCCACCAGGGTCCCCCATTTTCAATTCATCATAACATATATGACATACATGACATACAGATAGACAGTACTGCTACATCTATACTTTTATGACATATCCGATTTGCAAATACAGTACTGTTTGTGATACAAAAGTGTCCAGAAAAGGAGTGTATATACATTTGGCGTAGAAACTGTACATTGGAGGAGGTTGGTGGGGTGGGGTTGGGTGGGTTGGGTGAGGGCTGTACATTGTAGGTGGGGGGGGGGGGGGGGGGGGTTGGGTAGGGGACACACACACATTTTACACTGTACATTGGAATGTTGACAAAGCCTTACTTGGTCATTTACTGTACAACTAGGTTAGGACATTTGTAGGGGCCAGTTTCGAATTGCAGTCTCACGTAGGTGTTTTTTGAGAGTGTTTTTGAAGGTGGGTAGTGATTCACATTCCTTTACAGCTTTAGGCAGGGCGTTCCACATTGATGTGGCATGTATGAAAGTATTCTGTACTTCTGTATGACAACTATTAAAGAAACTTGAAGAAACTTGAAACTTATGTTGGATGGAACATTTGTTGCTTTTCAGAAGTATTCTGTTCATTCATTATGAATTGAAAATGGGGGACCCTGATGTAAATAAGACGAAAGTCTTTCTCTGGTCTGCATCCCCTTATTATTGTGTATATTGAGCTGTAGGCCTACTGTACTGTACCCATTCTGCAATCTGTTAATTAAAGTTTTCAATCAATTCAATCAATCAGTCTACTATGTGCGTTGCTATGGGAACAGTTTTGGCCGCTATTTATTTCCCGTTAGCAACTATATATTAACGAACATCGTTTATAGTTTCCTATTGCAACAGGAAATACAAACGGATCTATTTAGAATGTGAATGTCAAGTTAGAAAAAGGTATGTAGTTAGTAGGCTAATTAAAATCGCATTCAGAATATGAAAATGCGGCTGAAAATGTTATGATGACATCATCATGATTGATTGATTGATTGATTGAAAATTGTATTAACCGATTGCAGAATGGGTAGGCTACAATACAGTACGGCTCAATACACACAATTGTTAAGGGGATGCAGACCAGAGAAAGACTTTCATCTTGTTTACATCAGGGTCCTCCATTTTCAATTCATAATGAACTAACATTCATTCAGTTTTAAATGTCCTCGTTATTTGGCTAATTCGTCTATCAATAAACTGGCGATGCCACCATTTATGCGTTAGCTTCCACCTGTTAGTAAGCGCCGACTAAATCAGTGACTAGTGTATTTTGTATTTTATTTATTTATATAGTTTTCAAGTGAGTGGTTCTGAACGCACCCCTAGCCCCTTTCGTGACTGTGATGCACCGAGTGAATCCATAGTCACTTGCTCCGCAATAGAAAACCAACCTATGTTGACCATGAGGGACTGGTTCTGGCCGAACCGTTCGTTATACAAGTATCACAGAGACATTTCAAATGTACTCACAGTTGCACGAGGGTTTCGGACAGAGATACGGGATGGTTTGAAAGCTCGGCGTTGCTAATAAACATTTTCTATATTCTTTATAAACTGGTCAACACTGCATTATTTCCGGCGTTGGGTGCATGATGCGCATGCGCAGTGATCACAGATTCACAGCGCAGGCGCACCAGGCAGCCAACGCCAGGAAATAAAGCCGTTTTGAGCAGTGTTGACCAGTTTATAAAGAATATAACAAATGTTTATTAGCAACGCCGAGCTTTCAAACCACCCCAGTTTCGTGTGTGAAACCCTCGTGCAACTGTGAGTACCTTTGACATTTCTCTGTGATACTTGTATAACGAACGGGTCGGGCAGAACCAGTCCTTCAGGGTAAATCTAGGTTGGTTTCCTATTGAGGAGCAAGTGACTGTGGATTCACTCGGTGCACGCATCCCGTGATGATGACGTCAATAAACGGCGACTTTCCTCGGTTTGTGTACAGCTCGGTAGATGATGAGCCAACAGCTGCATCTAATGTGTTTTTGTTTTGTTTTGCCCTCCCATGTGTTGTTATTGTCATGAGGTAAGAAAAACAACATATTTGATTTGCGCTGCGGATAATATAAGACAGTGCAGTTTAACTTCACCCTGTAGTGTACCTATAACGTTACAGTGCAAGATCAGCACCTAATGTATGCGGAATGCGCAACCATTGCGGATGTAGTGCAGAAGAAAATGAGCATCGATGCGACAGAATACAGAAGTCAATATCGTTGCTAATTCATTCTATTTGGGGTGTTTTAACCGTGGGTGTGTTGTGAACTAGATCGTTTTGTTTTTACATTCAGCTCTAGAGCCGATCATCTACCTCGGATGTTGCAACTTCTTCTTGCAAGACAGCTGAGCTGACCTGTCGAATGCACAGCTTCAGCTGTTCCAGGTGTCAACCTCAAAGGTCTTGCTGCACCTTTGATGTTCTTTTCATAATTATGGAGATATCTATCCAGTGCCACAATTATCCCTACGGAAATGGGTCAAAGTTAGTGAATGCAGCCAGCTATAGGTGTATCTCTTGACTTCTTGCTTTTGTTAGGAACAGTGTAAATATACTTTTAAAGAAAAGATGTGATTGATCAGAAACATGATTTTGCTGTCAGCTATAGATGTATCTCTTGACTCCTTGCTTGTGTTTGGCAAAGTGTAAATATAATTTTAAACAAAGGATTTTGATTTGGTCTGAAACATGAGAGTATCACTATTCAGTGAATTCTACTGTAATTGTTTCCCATAACGATATAGTGGACCAGGCCTATAGTAGTACATAACAAAAGTATACAGTTTGGTACGCCGTCTAGTCTTAATGTTATATTCCAGCTGTGGTACACTTAGCGGGCAATGGTTTGGTACTCGTCACCAGCGATTAATTCAATCATACCTCGATTTTTCATGAATGGGGCAGAGGCAGCCAGGCATTCTGTGAATCACCCTGCCAGTCGGTTCTTCTGTAAATCAGACCCGACTCATGACTGAATACTACGAGGAGGGGGGACTGCTGTATGAGCAATCGCCTCCCATGCACATCAAAGTGGAGTCTCCGGAGGGGCCCTTCGGGGGGGGCGTCTCGGAGGATGGCTTCCCTCGGGAGGACGAGGACTCGGACGGCAGCTGTGACCAGAGCAGCGGTCTTCCTGGAGGACTCCCCTTCAACGTGGTCGTGGTCCACCCCAACCTCATGGCGCCGGGCATGTCCTCAGACGACCTCATGTCCATTGACCAAAGTAAGCCTCGACATTCGCCTGGTTCACGTGGAAGGAAACTATTGCACAATGCACACACAAGCGCCAGAAGGCAATTCGTGTTTTGACATCTAGATTGATTGAAAAATTGTATTAACAGATTGTAGAATCGGTACAATACAGTATGGCTCAATACACACAATTGTTAAGGGGATGCAGACCAGAGAAAGACGTTCGTCTTGTTTACATCAGGGTCCCCCATTTTCAATTCATCATAACATATATTACATACATGACATACAGATAGACAGTACTGTACTACTGTTACATCCAGACATTTATGACTACCAGATCTACAAAATATACAGTACTGTTTAATACACCTACATCTAGGCGTATGTAATGACTGTATTACCAGTGTAAATAAGCCCAATTTGATTACATTTTACATTTAGCCATTTAGCTGACACTTTTATCCAAAGCGACTTATAAGTTGTGTACAACAAGTCAGCAGGAAGGGCACAACTCTGGCAGCTGGTCAAACAGTGTAGAACTTGAGTGCTACAGTCTTGAGTGCACAGTCGTATAGACATATTAGCATAGTAGGTAGTAGTATAGACATAGTAGCATAGACATAGTAGGTAGTAGTATAGACATAGTAGCATAGTTAGGTAGTAGTATAGACATATTAGCATAGTAGGTAGTAGTATAGACAAGGTAGATTCCTTAGTGGCAAAGTGCATAATAGTAAAAGTAGTAATAGTAAAAAGAATAGTAATAGAAATTAGCCAGTATGGCGGCTGGGTGGCGTAGCGGAGATTGCGCTTGTCACCAATGCAAGAGACTCCGGTTTCGACTCCCAGAGTCAGCGTTGCCTGCGGCTTGGGCCAGTCGTCATACTATCTCAATTGGCAGAGGTAGCGGGTGGAAAGTTGATGGGTGGGGATTGGACGTTGTGGACAGCGACTCCTACAGGTCGGTTGGATGACGCCTGTATAGCAGAGACAGGAAGTATCGGGGGCAGCGTGAGCCTCCCACGCGTTACTCCTCGCCACTGAGCGTCCGCGCTGTCTGGTGAAAAGATGCGACAGGCTGCCTCCTCGTGTACTGGAGTAGGGCTGCACGATTTTGGGAAATAATCTAATTGTGATTTTCCTGACAGATATTGCGATTGCGATTACATTTGCGATTATAATTTTTTTTAAGCAGCCCCACAGAGGTTTATTGTAAAATGCGGCTTGCATCTGGCCTACGAGGTGGGTCTGTTCGGGACACCGAGTCTGAAAATGTTTCTTTTTACCTGGGAATCGATACCGGTACGGTACCCAACGCCGGTACCTTTTTTTCTGTACTTTACTCTCCCTCTCTGAAGTAAACTTCACAACACACAATCTAAAACCCCTTACCTCCCTCTCCCAAACTGTTCCTACAACAATTTTTTTTATGTTGCATGATCATGTATATTTATTTTGTATTATAATTTTTTTGTTTGTTTAAATATCAACATTATCTGGCAATCCTCAGTAAATACTATCAAACTCCTCTGATGTCAGACCAGATATGAGACGCGTGCACACACACACACACACACACACACACACACACACACAGAAAAGGAGAATGGCTTAAATGATTTTAGAATACTTCAACTAATGAAGTTAAATGTTTATTATCATCAACTATCCAGTTTGTTTTTATAGTGCAACGTTTTTCTACTTTTCTACATTAATTGAACCAGTAGAGAGAGAGATGCCCCGCTCCCCCCCACCCTTTCCTTACTCAGCTCAGATGTTTTCTCTGTCTTGAGCAGGGTTAGCTAGGAACAGCTTTCGCAAGCTTCGCACCTTGGGCATGGAATGGGCTACAGGACCATTATCCACTTAGACACCCCGGTCTCTCTTGGTGAATTTAAATCTGTATTACATAACTTCCTACAAGAAGAATGTTGCTGCTTTCTGTAGTCGGGTCCCAACTGCAAAATTACTGTATTACCCTGTATTATACACTTTTACTATCATGTAGACTATTCTGCTTTGTGTTTTTGTGTTTACATGTGATGTATTGTATATTGTATACATGCACATTTATTATGTTCTTGTGTGATGTATCGCACATTTTATTGCTGTGTGATGTATTGCAAATGTTATTGCTGTCATCTTGGCCAGGTCTCCCTTGCAAAGGAGATCTTGTATCTCAATGGGACTTCCTGGTAAAAAAAAAATGTAATTGCAGGCTTGGCGATTTGATAATTGCATCATTCCAAATCGCGATTTCGATTAAAAAACGATTAATCGTACAGCCCTACCGGAGGGGACACGTGATGCAAGGCTTCTATCCTCACTACAGCCCACCAGTGGTAGGCATAGTCTAGCAATGTTCAAGACAGGGGAGGGGATAATTGAAGGGGAGAATTGGCGATACGAAATTGGGATGGGAGAAAAATTGAAAATAAGGAGAAAAAGTGGATAAAAAAAAGAAATTAGCCAGTATTAAGCCCTGCCAAAGATTCCATAAAGTAAAGTAAAATAAGGATCTATTCAGCTTATCATCTTATATTTAGCTTCTCCCCCCCCCTCCATCTTCCCTCTTTCCGCAGGTAGAAGTATGTCTGCAGCTTTGGCCGCGAGCAGCGCAGGTAAAAGGAAGAGCCGATTCAGCGGAGCGGAGCTGGAGGTGTTGGTGTCGGAGGTCACCCGGTGCGAGGGGGAGCTCTTCGGTCCCGCTGGGCGGCTCCGGCGGCGGGAGAGAGAGCGCATCTGGGCGGGGATCCTCGAGAGAGTCAACGCCGTGTCCAGAGTGCCGCGTACCCTCCGAGAGGTCAAGAAGCGGTGGGACGACCTGAAGAGGCGGAACGGGGGGAGGCTCGCCGACGCGCGCCACCGCAGCTGCTACCTGCCGTCCAGCAGAGGGTCCTCTATGCTCGGACGGCCGTCCCAGTCGAGCCCCAGGCTTCACCAGTCCCGGCAAAAGCAAAGCAGCAGGCCGAAGACCAGTTTCCCGTGCTTCACTGACTCTGATCCAGGTAAAAAAAAATAAAAAATAATAGCCCTGTTGTTCTTTTTCTTTGGGCTTGGTCCATACGATTAGTTTCAAGTTTCAAGTTTCTTTAATAGTTGTCATACAGAAGTACAGAATACTTTTATACAAAATGCTTCTTACTGTTGCGCTCCAGAGACTGTGCAAGACAAGATAAGTATGAAATAAAATAACATAGTAAAATTAGAAGTAAAAAAATGAGGTCACAGTGTTCAGTTTAGACATATGTACAATGTTCGATGCAGAATAGACGTAGTTACCATACAATATACAATACTGTGCAGTGTACTAATATACAATACTATATAGTGCAAGGCAGAAATGGAGAAATGGGACGAGGTGCAATTTAGGTACAATTCACAGTAGGTGTACGAGTTGTAGTGCAAATCCTTTATCAATAAATATAAAGTGTAAGTGTGTTTGTGTGATCTAAAGTGTGGAGAGTGGGTGCTGCAGTGTGTTGTTTGTTTGAGTGAGTGTGTGGGTGTGTGTGCTGTGTGCATTTGATGGTTGTTGCATAGTGATTATTGTTCGTTTAGCGATTATTGTTCGTTTAGCAGCCTGATGGCCTGGGGATAGAAGCTTCTTCTGAGTCTTTCTGTGCTCGCCTTAAGACTCCGGTATCGCTTGCCTGACCGCAGCAGTTCAAAGGATTATGGATGTAATTACTCATCCATAGGCTATGGTTGGCCTTTTATGACAGTGACAGTGGCTCGGGAGGTAGAGAGCAGTCGTCTGGTAATCCGGAGGTTCCCGGTTCGATTCCCTCTCCTCCCGGGCGGCGTGTCGAAGTGTCCTTGAGCGAGACACTTAACCCCTAACTGCTCCCAATGAGCAGGTCGGCACCTCGCATGGTCGCCTCCACCGTCGGTGTGTGAATGTTTGAGTGAATGGGTAAAATGTGAGGAATGAATTGTAAAGCGCTTTGGATAAAAGCTGCTATATAAATGCACCATTTACCATTCATGAAGATTTATAATCCATCTATTTTCTTTTCTCAGTTGGAGGAGGGGATGGGTCGGAGCGAGACGGCCTCGAGAAAGACGAGGATAACCCGGAGCGCGAGAGGGAGGTGGGCGAGCCCGAGAGCGAGGGGGCAGAGAACAGCATGGAGGACAAACTGGGTTTAGGACTTGGACTGGGCATAGGACCGCCCCCTCCGTCGGACCGATGGCTGCCTCCCTCGCCCCTCTACAGCGCCCCTTTCCTCAACGGCAGCCCGCAGCCCAGTCCCCAGCCCTCGCTCGGAGCCCAGCAGGGGCCCCTGGAAGCGCCGTCGGCGCGCGGCTCCTGGCTCGAGGACGAGCTCCGGGGCCTGGGGGAGGCGGCGGTCCAGCTGGGAGATCGGATAGAGAACAGCCTCAGGGAGTTCGGGGAGAGTTTCAGACACGACATGAGGACACTGGTCGCCTCCCAGGAGACGCTGGCGGTCAGTCTGCAGCAGAACAACGTCCTCCTGCAGAGGCTTTTATCGGTGCTCGAGGCGCAGCAGCAACCGCAGACGCAGCAGCAGCAACATCGAAGTCAACAGCCACAGCAACCCCAGCAGCACGTACAGCCACAGCAACCCCAGCAGCATGTACAGCCACAGCAACCCCAGCAGCATGTACAGCCACAGCAACCCCAGCAGCATGTACAGCCACAGCAACCCCAGCAGCACGTACAGCCACAGCAACCCCAGCAGCACGTACAGGCCCAGCAACCCCAGCAGCATGTACAGGCCCAGCAACCCCAGCAACACGTACAGCCACAGCAACCCCAGCAGCATGTACAGGCCCAGCAACCCCAGCAACACGTACAGCCACAGCAACCCCAGCAGCAGCAGATTGAACCACAGTTGCAGCAACAACAACAAAGAATAGAACCACAACAACAAAGAATAGAACCACAACAACAACAACAACCACAACAACAACCACATGTAGTACAGCAACAGCCACAGCAACAAAGAATAGAACCACAACAACAACAACAACCACAACCACAACAACAACCACATGTAGTACAGCAACAGCCACAGCAACACCAACCTCAGATACAGCAGCAGCAGCTCTCTCAGCGTTCAAACAATCAGTCGGTGGCAGTGGTGGTGCCCACGCCGCCGGCAGACGCACACGGTACTTTTCACCCCGAGCCGCCCGCGGGTGTAAACGGAAGCGCGCAGAGGCCGAGGCGGGGAAGGACTGTAGATCACAGGCGACGAAGGCGGCGCTGAGAAGGGAAACTAGCCTATATATTTATTTGCCGTCACAAAAAAACTGGTTCACAAGATAATCCTTTTTCTAAGTGAAGTTGTTACTGTAAAGAATATGCTGTGAACTCTTTGAGTTTTCTTTTACCGTCTTCTCCGGATTGGGTCGTCCAATCCGAGACCAGTGGGGTTTTGGTCAAAGAAGGCTTAACGTGATGGAATTGGGGAAGTACGCACGAGGCGAAAGGGGTAGCCCCTTAACACTCGGATTCTCTTAATCTTTTATGCTAAAAGACTCACATTTCCAGAGCGCCGCTGCAGTGTGACATCTTTTACCTGTGAGAGTGAGGAACTGGCATTGCTCAGTCAAGAATACTGGTGCAGGTGTTAAACACGCATGTATTTTGTACATGCTTTTCAGCAAAGCCCCGAGAAACTAACGACGCTCTTACTTCTTCAGTACTGTCTGAATGCTGTAGATAGACAATCATCGCACTCATAAAGCACTTGTAATCTGCAGCCATTACCACATGTTATAGGGTATTATATAGCTATTGTAATTTACCTGCAAATGTATGCCTTTGCTTTGTAAGCAGTTTCTTGACACATTGTATTCTATTCAATGCATTTTGAGATAAATCTTATTAAAAGAAAAGAAAAATCTGTTATTTGGCAATAACTATCACAAGTGGACCATGCTCTCCCAAAGTACTTAAAGGTGCATTTTGTCAGATGCATACACGTAAGTAGGCTTCAAGTTTTTCATTAATGTTTCTGAAGAAATGTATAAAGTATAGGCCTATGTAATATCTCGCATGCACTACATTTCACGAGTATGTAGATTGGTGCAAGGAAACTGCAACACATACCTAAACTAAGAGACACATTTGTGTACCATTTTGCACAGTTTATACTTTGTAGGTGGCTTCCGTTCTGCATAATTGTATCAATTTAACTTTAATAAAGTGAACCATGTCCAGTGCTACTCTCACTTAGTCACCTGCATCAATCATGAGTTGTCCTTGACTTCTGAGTGTAAAGTTTGAACATGTAAATGAATAGCCCTGTTCGAAGGGTTATGTTACAAATAATCTACAGGTTTTTTGTATAAGGAATTGTATTTTTAAACACCTTTTATTGTCAGCTATAAAATAAAATAAGGATGGACTAACATGACATTTTATAATATATTCAATACAAATACAATAAAAACAGAAATAGTGTTATTACAGGGACAAATTACACACACAAAAAAGAAAAGGGGTTATGATTTAATTAAACTCAGTATTTCATACTTTTATTTGATATTTGACTTCCAAGAGATAATTGTTTTTTTTTGTATTCATTTACAAAAGTGTGCACAAAATTAATATGACCGAAATAACAGAATGACAAATGCATTGTTTTGTAAAGTGCATTTATCACAGTATACTATTAGTATATGCCCATGGAATGGTTACACGGATATTATATTCCATGTCATATTTTCAAGTGTACATACTTTGATTAATTGGGGATACCTACATCATGTATGTGAAGGCTATTCTTTCCCATTTGGTCTGACATTCCAAAGGAACCGAATGAAAGCCACCTCTGGAGATGTGTGTAGAAATGAATACGTCTGGAATACATTTATTAGTGTATTTATCTATTTTCCAGCAACTATACCACTGTGATTTTGTATCAGAATCAGAAAGGTCTTTATCGCCAAGTAGTTTTCATTTTAATTGGTAGTTGTTTGTGCGACAGATAATAAAATGAAAGGGTGGAATAAAATAAATAAATAAAATTAAAATAGAAGCACAATAGAATATAATATAATTATTTAAAAAAATAAAAATAGGCCAGGGCTGTACAACTGTGCACGATGTGGTCATATATATATATACACACTAATTTGAATAAAAAATAACATGGTTCTCGTTCCTAAATATTTGTTTCCCTAAAGACCTTGATCTGCAGACAGACAGGCCCCCCGACGTCACTGTGGACATTATTCAATTAGCTGTCTGTCTGCTGCTGGGCGAGAAGAAGACAGGCTGCATGGGTGAAACATGGCCGCGGTACACCCAGCAGCAGAGTCCCCGAAACGGCTGGATTCTCCCGTCGAGGAGGCGGCGGAAGAACCGGGGGGGAGGAGGAGAAGGGACGACGAGTCGGAAAGCAATTCCAAACAGACCGGGATTTTTAGTTTAAAATCCGCGGAGAATTCCTCCGGTGGACGTGAGGAGGAGGAGGAGGAGGCCAGTGTTGCTGCCGCCGGCGATGCCGCTTGTATTTCGGGCCACACTGAAGCTAGTGGAGCTCACGCTGCTGGAGCTGCTTCACTGGGGAAACCAACATCGACCGAGGAGAAGAAGGCCCACGACGACCACGACGTTTCCTGCGACGACCAGCCGCCGGGTCTCAACTGGTCTAGTGACACGGAGGACGAAGAGGATCATGGTAATGTGATTTCTTTATTCTGGTTTGAGCCTGTAGGCTAGTTGTAGCTGTAGTTGTACCGGTTTGATCCACAAATAAATATGTTGTAAATATGACGTTTATATGATTATTTAAAAAAAAATTATTAACCAAGCTACACTTCCAACTTCAAAACCATTCTCAAAGAACACCTACGGGAGACTGCAATTCGAAACTGGCCCCTGTAAATGTCCTAACCCAACCCCCTCCAATGTACAGTAAATTACCTAGTATGGTTGTCAATATTCCAATGTACAGTTTTGCTTGTTTGTACAGTGTTCCCAACCCCCTCCAATGTACAGTAAATTACCTAGTATGGTTGTCAATATTCCAATGTACAGTTTTGCTCGTACAGTTGTACAGTGTTCCCCCCCCCCCCCCACCCAACCTCCTCCAATGTACAGTTTTTACGTCAAATGTATATACTCTCTTTTCTGGACTTTTTTTTGTATCACAAACAGTACTGTATTTGCAAATCTGGTATGTCATAAATGTATAGATGTAGCAGTACTGTCTATCTGTATGTCATGTATGTCATATGTCCTGATGAATTGAAAATGGGGGACCCTGATGTAAACAAGACGAAAGTCTTTCTCTGGTCTGCATCCCCTTAACAATTGTGTGTATTGAGCTGTACTGTATTGTACCCATTCTGCAATCTGTTAATAAAGTTTTCAATCAATCAATCAAATCCAAAAGTGTTCTCTGTTCTTGATTGGGCCAGCTCTGCTTTTGTCAGCCTTGAACTCATTGTAAAAGGAAACAGGGCAATCTTGGAAAGTGATATTATTTTTGAGGTGGGGTAGTGGTGGGGGGCACCACTCTATGGTGTGCAATGCACACAGACTCGAGAACGGGCACATACCGGCCCTATGGTATAATTTACAGGCTAACTGAATGTATGAATTGCCGCAACATTAATAAAAAAATCAATGTTCTAAAGTAAACATTATGAGCATCCATCGGGTGAACGTCTATTCTGTTCTACGTCTATTCTGCATCGAACATTGTACATATGTCTAAACTGAACACTGTGACCTCTTTTTTTTTTACTTCTAATTTTACTATGTTTTTATTTCATACTTATCTTGTCTTGCACAGTCTCTGGAGCGCAACAGTAAGAAGCATTTTGTACAAAAGTATTCTGTACTTCTGTATGACAACTATTAAAGAAACTTGAAACTTGAACAAAGAGTCAGCTGGAGCCGGGGAACACGTTTCACATTTCTTAATCTGTGGTGTCTCCTCAAAAAGAGACATTTGTCTCAAAATGTTTCCCTTTTTTACGATTAGTTGCTCAAAGTCGCCTGACGTTTAATCGGCTATTCTTCTGTCCCTCAGACCATAAAAACAACACAAAGAACCCCGGGATGCGGCCAGACGCCCTCGGCGAGGAGACCCGTGACGCGGACGCAGAGAAGACAAAAAATGAAAAGCCACTTCCCGACGAGATGAAGAGCACGGCGGCGGCGGCGACCGAAGACCCGGAGTGTGAAGCGATCGACGGGTCGGAGGAGTTGGACGGAGACGACGATGAGGACGAAGAAGAAAAAGAGGAGGATTCGTCGGCCAAACAGAAAACGTCACGCCTACAGTGCAAGGAGTGCGGCATGCGCTTCAAGCGGCGGGAGATGTACAACCTCCACCGCTACTCCCACGCACACCAGGACGAGCTCACCCCCCTCACCTGCAAGGAGTGCGGCCTCACCTTCCAGCATCGCAGCAGTCTCCTCAAGCACCGCTGCGAGCACAAGGAGAAGGAGGAGTCGTCGTCGTCGTGTGCGAGAGACGAGAGGAGCTTCGGGTGCGCGCAGTGCGAGAAGGCCTTCCCCACCGCCGACGAGCTCAGGGGCCACAGCTGCGCCAGCGCCCCCGATAATAAGCCTTACCACTGCCCACTGTGTCGCCAGGAGTTCCAGTACAAGCTGTCCATCACCAAGCACATGCAGCACCACTCCGCGGAGAACGTGTTCGCGTGCCAGGAGTGCAACCGGTGTTTCTCGGATAACGCGGCCCTGCGCTGCCACCAGCGTTGCCACGCCGCCCTGAAGCCCTACCAGTGCCCGGAGTGCGGCATGGTGTTCAAACATTACTCCGTCATGGAGGACCATCGGCGGAAGCACACGGACAACATGCGCACCCACCAGTGCAATATCTGCGGTAAAACCTTCAAGTATAGCAGCCTCCTGCATCAGCACCAGTATCTGCACACGGGCCAGAAGCCGTTCCGGTGCCCCGACTGTGGCAAAAACTTCGCCTTCGCCCAGAACATGAAGGCGCACTGCCGCCAACACAGGCCGCAGCGCGCCCCCAGTCCCCTCTCCACCTCCGAGCAGGCGCCCGTCGAGCAGGCGGCCGTGTCGCCGCGCGAGACGGGCAGAGGGCCGGGGAAGGAGAACGCGGGGGAGCCGCGTGTGGAACCGAAGCGCTCCTTCAAATGTCCCCTCTGTCCCCAGATGTGCTCCACGCCCGCCCACCTGAGGGCCCACATGCTCATCCACGAGGCGGAGTACGAGAAGCTGGACAACAAATCCAAGACGGAGAGCGGCGCCAAGAACTGGGACAAAGGACACACCTGTCCCCACTGCCCCAGTATTTTCCGCGACGAGTCGAGCTTCTACGGACACATATTAAAGGTCCACAAGTCGATAGCGCACTATTTAGAAAAGGTGACCCAGGGATCCCTACACAAAGCGAATCCCCTTAACGCCGATAACGCGCAGGGGAAATGGAGGGGCGACGGCGCGAACGGCAAGTCGTACAAGTGTTCGGAGTGCGGCAAAGTGTTCCGCCACCGCTCTGTTTTAGAGTTGCACATGCGCATCCATTCCAAGGACAAGCCGTACCAGTGCAAGGTGTGCCACAAGGGCTTTCGATTCGGCAGCTACCTGCAGCAGCACCTGATCATCCACACGGGCAAGAAGCCGTACAGATGTCCCGACTGTGGGAAAGACTTTGCCTTCCTTCAGAACATGAGGACGCACCAGAAGCTGCACCAGGAGAAACCCTTCCGCTGCACCAGCTGTCGCAAGGGCTACAGCGACGAGACCCAGCTCCAGCAGCACATGTTGTCGCACAACGGCGACAAGCCGCACAAGTGTGACCAGTGCGACAAGAGCTTCGGGTTGGCGTACCTCCTCCGCGACCACATGAACACGCACACGGGGGAGAGGCCTCATCGCTGTGACGAGTGCGACAAGTCTTTCTCCTGGTTCAGCAGTCTGCTGGTACACCAGAAGATCCACAACCGCAAACCGGGTCCCGGCCAGTACAGTCCCATCCCGCCGCCGGGCGGTGTCAGGATGCGAGGCAGGGGCAGCAGGGGGCGGAGGGGAGCTAGGTTCGCGTGGGGCTGGCCTCGGTCTGTCGCGGGCTCGGGCATGATTGTCGCCCCTCAACCGCCGCCGCCATATCAAGTCCCTATAATGAGAGACCCCGAATGGCAGAGGAGGGGGGAGGTCCAGCTGCACACTCCCGCGTTCTCTGCTCAAATGGAGCCGCAGGGTCGACCGCAGAAGGAGCCGTGGGTGCCGGAGGGCCCCTCTCCGCCTGTTCAGTGGAAGGTGGACGGTGGAGAGGTGATGCCTCTTCCCTTGTCTCAGCAGCCACAGCCTGGAGCACAGCAACACCACCAGAGAGCTCCGGGCTGGCTAGATAGCCCGTTGGCAATGCCGCCTGGCCCCGGTCTAGAGCCACCTCACGCTAAAGAGAGCACAGTTCTAACCGGCAACTCCCTCCCGTTGCCACAAAAACCCAGTCTGTCGGCGGTTAGCGAGATGGAGCAGCACAGGCAAAGGATAGGTGTGCCCACATCCACCGCGCAAGCCTCCACTAGCTCTTCCCAACAGGAATTCCCCATCTCCCCAACCTACATGGATGGGGCGGCGCTTTGGAGCATACGACCGCCCGCAGGGGCGCCGACGTCTCAGAGCTCGCCAAATATACTCTGTCAAGAGCTTCAGCTGCCAAGATGGTCAGGTGCCCCGTTGTCGATTCAAAAGGCCGGGAACGAGCCGTCCACGCCATTCAATACACCTCAAGTAATACCGCCCACTGTTAGCCTATCGGACAAGCCATGGAACGGAGGCTTGGCGAGTGCGACCGCCTCGGCTCACGTAGACCAAAGCAGCGCGTTGTCGAATCCAACCGCCGTGTCTCACGGGGCAGGCGGCGGCGGCCTGTGGGACTTCCAGTCACCCCTGGGCGTTTCAAAAACTTTAAGCCCTTCTGATAAACTTGAGTTTCAGCTACAACAACAAAAGCAGCTGTCTAGCTGGGCCCATCTACAGCAGCACCGCTTCCCCCCGGGGCTGGGCACGACGGTGTGGGGCTTCCAGTCGAACCCCGTGGGACTCCCTCAGACTCTGCTCGCCGGGCCGCTCAAAGTGGGGAACGGACAAGAGCTGCTGCAGCATCAACCGATGGTAACGGGCACTCAGATTATCATAAATCAGCCTTCTCCCTATTTCCCGCCTCCTCTCGCTCCGCTCTCCTCTCTGGCTTTGCCCGGTGCTCACCCCCTTCACTCTGTAGCGGTCAGTGGGCTTCCGCGGCCCCCACACCCAAATATCTTTTTCCCACCACAGGTCCTGTCCCTGTCCCTACCTCAGCTCGCTTCACGGGCAGAGGCTCACAAACTCGGGGGCCACTTGCCGTTCGCTCCGGAGAGGCTCCTTCAGTGCATGATATGCGGCTGCTCTCTTCCCCGGGAGTTGGATCTGCAAATGCATTACCGTCAACATGCACAGGGAGACATTTGATTATTTAACAATGTTTTTATTTAAATTTTATTGTTATTATTTCCGTGCAGTAGAACCTCATTTTTTTGAACCTCCAATATCACCAGTTCGGACATAATCAACAAAATTGGCCAATGCATTGATGGGGGGAAAAAAAGTTCATTAATAATTAACTGTGAGCAATTGGTGGAATCTTCCTGTTTGTCATGCAATGCAAAGATTCACCATGGCATGTTAGACTGTACAGAGTGTTGTGGAATACGATGTGTCATGTTTAGAGTAGCTCTGGTTTCACTTCTTTCACATCATCCGAACATTTCAACCGGTTCAAAGGAGACCTTCTCTCCCAACGAGGTTCGGATCAAGAGGTTCTACTGTGTTCCACTCATTGCCAACATAATTTAGATCTAGACGATGGTATTCCAAATCTTAACCTGTTAACTCGTTTTCCCTTTATGTACAGTATATGTGCCTTTCTGAATACGGTCTGCATGTCTGCTGTCTTGATATTCTAGGCCTAGTTTGTGTTTGAAGGTAGACTCAACAATGTGACCTCAGTCCCAAAATGCAGAGCAACTCTTCCTGGGATATTACAAGGGAACTATAAAAGAAGGAAGGGTCGTCACGTCAGAATACCAGTGATCTATGCTCTGCTTGGTGTCAGACTTTGGTGTCAGTTCTATTGAAGCCTGTATTAATATACAAACTATCTGAGGAAACGAACATCAACCAATATATCAAATGTTAGCTAGTTAAAAATTCAACAAATTGCAGATGATTCTGACACCCGAGGTAATAACCTGTTTTAAATGGTCATAAACGAGGAGATTGCTGATCCCATTCAACTCAATGTTGGCTGAACTGAAGGTTTCCACACTTGGCACTAATGTGTACGTTCTACACAGTGACGTGATGACCCTTCCTTCTTTTATAGTTTCCTTGGGATCTTACTAAGAAATAATAAAGGTGTGATGGTGCTCACAACCGACTTGATTTGACAGCTATTACATTCCAACTGGAAAATTCATCGAAGCACAAGGGCCATGTGTTTGGGCATTACCGCCAATCTTATTCCAATTAGCTTCTATTTCAAGAGGGTCTAAATTTGATCCCCTGCCAAACTGGGCATTTCTTCATAAAGGGCCACTTCACAGGGAGAGTTTTCTGCAACTTAAAAAAAAAAAGGACAACACCAGTGCTTTTTTGATATGTGGGCCCCCCGATTCATTCTTGCCTTGATTTAAAAAAAAGATAATATGAAGTTGAATAATTTTTCATAAACCTTTGCCATTACTGGTTATTTTTGCTGATTCACCACATGAAAGACCACATTCCTGGAAGAACCAATACAATGAAACTTTTCATTCATGTTGTTTAAAATAAGGCATGTCAATGAAGCCCTTTGAGAAAACTCTCCTCCTGGTTGTCGACATACTCAAACCGTCTCGGATACGCTTCCCGTAAAAGATTACATTATCTAAACTGTTAGTTGTCAATGTAAAGACATCAGCTAGCTAGTTGACAAACGGGTAATGAACCTACTTTCCTATAATTCTGTTAAAGGGGCAATCCCGTCCCCCAGACATAAAAAAATAAATAAAAAAAACATACCCACCCAGAGTAATATCTATCCAGATTGTTTAGGTGTGATTTGCTTTGTTTTGGAGATGGAGCTGAATGGCGTTTGAAAAACTCAAAAGCAGCGTTTCTTTAGACGTAGAAAATAGTTCCTACATGAAACCGCTCACAACAAGCTCTGTGTATTATCCCGAGTGACCGGGTTATGATTTCTGGAAAGAGACTGACATCTCCCAAACTAAGCGAATCACCAAAATTATCTGGATGGACAGATGGCACTGGCAAGGGGGGATTTTTTTTATTTTTTTTTTGTGAATTGCCCATTTAAAGCCAATGTTAATCTCCCATAGCAACTGATCACACTGGTCCCATGGATTTGTTTCTATTAGAAAACGTCCTGTATTATGACCATCTCTTTTGAATGAACAGGGGGCCACGCCCCCTCAACACACTGAGCTGTGCTCAGAGAGGGTAGCACTAAAAACAGTTTAGAACAAATCAAACGACTCATCTGAACTCCTGAAACGGACAGGAAGCAGCAGCGGAATGTCTGATGTTAGCGTGGCATTTTAGTACGGTGTGTGTCTTTCATGGGTTTATGTGGTGCAGGAAGTGGTGAATCACCCAAAAAAACAACAACCACATTTTTCAGTAATGGTAAAAAGATTATTAAAAAAAATAACGTATCAAGGTAAGAATGTCTTGGAACCCACATGTCAAAGAACACTGGTCTTGTACAGCTCTATAAGGCTGGTGGGAACACAAGAGGGAGATATAGTCATTTTGTCAAAATATTGCTGACATTGTTGTCAAATGGTGAACTTTGTAATAAATTTAACTTTGATTTACGTGAAGTTTTGTCATTACTAAGTAAACACTTGCACACCGGCCAATATGGCAGTATCACTGTTAACCAATGAGGTTGGTTGCATAGACATGAATCAGGCTAAACCTAGTTCAAGACGACACAAAATAATCTGATCTCGCACTTAAATTACAATATGTAAGTAAAGGACTAGCCCTAAATGATGTCTGTGGAACTAACCCCTGATTTAGCCTCGTTGGGCTATATGCTGTTGGCTTCTGCCTAGTGATGTTCACTACTGAGGTTCCAAATCTAGAGTGATGTGCCCTTATAGCTATTGGGCAGTGAGCACTGTGCAGTTGATCTCTTACCAGGTACATGTGCAGGGACTTGGGCTTATAGCAGGCTAATGATCCGTATGGCTTCAAAATGTACCCAGTACCACACAGTTTCAGAATTACAAGTCAACCTTTTTGAATACAATGAAATGTGTCTGTGAATAATGTCTATTTCTTCCATATTTGTGTTGGCAGAATCACATGTTTTTTGTAATAAAATTCCTAATAGAAATGTTCAAATTGCATTTTTAAGTTGGTATTGGGCACTTGGCAAAAATCAACAGGCATACTATATACAACTAAAACGTGTATTATACTGTATAACTTGAACACGTGATCTGTTTGTGAAGACAGAATTGTCCTAGGATGATGTAACATTCAAATATACGTCCTACTACCTCTATCCATTGTAAAGCATGGAGATACAAATCTTGAGATTTTCCCATGATGTCTAGATATTGGATTGAATAAAAACCTGCCATTTGGTTACTATGGATAGTCTGGCTCATTACTCAATATGTGAAGTGAATGTTGTGTCATAGTTCCCACTCCCAGTATCTGCAGTAACTGACCAAAAACAACACGCAATTTGCTTTAAAATAAAATGATAGAATAGAACTTAATTGTCACATATGGTAGTCTGAACACATCACCTGTGAGTGATAATCTTTGCGTTTGGTTTTTAACCTCACGGCAGCAATGGCAATTCAATTTAGATTTGATTTATTAGTTTCTTTGCACACAAAAAAATCCTCATCAAATATGTTCCACAGATTCAAGGAAGTCGTGAATGAATGAATGAAAACTTTATTTAACAGATTGCAGAATGGGTACAATACAGTACGGCTCAATACATACAATTGTTAAGGGGATGCAGACCTGAGAAAGACGTTTGTCTTGTTTCCATCAGGGTCCCCCATTTTCAATTCATATAGACATATATGACATACATGACATACAGATAGTCAGTACTGCTACATCTATACATTTATGACATACCAGATTTGCAAATACAGTACTGTTTGTGCTACAGAAGGAGTCAAGAAAAGGGAGTATATACATTTGACGTAGAAACTGTACATTGGAGGAGGTTGGGTACATTGGGATATTGACAACCATACTGGGTAATTTACATTGGAGGTGGTTGGGGGGGGGCGGGGGGCACACTGTATAAACAAGTAACACTGTACATTGAGGGGGGGGGGGAGGAGACACTGTACAAACAAACACAATTGTACATTGAACTATTGACAAAACCATACTAGGTAAATGACTGTACATTGGAGGGGGTTGGGTTAGGATATTTACAGGGGCCAGTGTTGAATTGCAGTCTCCCGTAGGTGTCCCTTGAGAGAGGTTTTGAAAGTGGGTAGTGATCCACATTCCTTTACAGCTTTGGGTAGGGCGTTCCACATTGATGTGGCATAATTGCGAAACGTGTTTAGTCCCTTATTTGAGCCGAATCTGGGTTTAACATGATTTGTGGAGCTCCCTCTGGTGTTGTGATCGTGGTATTCACTGACCTTTGGGAAGTATTTTGACATGTACATGGGTACCTTGGTCGTGTAGTGTATCTTGTAGACCAGGCCCATTGCAAGTTGTTGTACTCTGTCGTCTACTCTAAGCCATCCTAGGTTGTCGAAGTGGGCAGGGGTGAGGTGGGTTCTAGGAGTAAGGTCAAGCAGTAGTCTGACCAGTTTGTTTTGAGATGTTTGTAATTTTGTTTTTAGCGCCTTTGAGGTGCTTTGGTACCATGAGGTGCAAGCATAGTCGTAGTACCCCTGAATGAGTGCTCCTGCCAGAGTCTTCAGGGTGTTCTTGTTTACCAGAGAGGAGATCCGGTACAAGAATCGAGTTCGTTGGTTGACTTTTTTTATTACATTGGATGCCATTTTGTCACAGGAGAGATTAGCCTCTAGGATGGAACCCAGGTAGGTAATTTCATCTTTCCTTGTGACAATATTGTCACCCACTGTAACTGAGAAGCCGTCGGTCTTGCTGAGTTTGTTATTTGAACCGAAGAGAATGGACTCTGTTTTGCCCATGTGTAATGATAGTTTGTTATCAGCTAGCCATATGCAGATTCTGCCTAGTTCCGAGCTGAGGGTTTTTTCAACCTGTAACTTGTTCTTGTCAGAGACCAGCAGGGCTGAGTCGTCCGCAAACAGGAACAAGTTGCAGTCACAAGCTGACGACATGTCATTTGCATAAATTAGGAACAGTAGCGGTCCTAGTATGCTTCCTTGTGGAACACCACAGCTCACTGTGAGGGGGGGGGATAGGGTACCGTTTACCTCCACCATCTGTTCCCTCCCCTCAAGGTAGGATTGCATCCAGCTCACTGATAGACTATCAAAACCAATTGCTTTTAGCTTGTCAATCAGAATGGAGTGATTGACCGTGTCAAAGGCCTTTTGTAGGTCCAGCATGACCATGCCGCAGTATTTGCCTGCGTCCACCTCTTGTTTGATGTGGTCATTCAAATAGAGAAGGCATGTGTCAGTGGAGTGGGATGTTCTGAAGCCAGATTGGAATTCGTAGATTAGATTTTTTTCCGCTAGGTACTTTTCGACCTGTTCGTAGACTATTTTTTCCATGACTTTCGAGATGGAGGTGAGAATAGAAACAGGGCGGTAGTTGCCTGGGTCTAATTTGCTGCCCTTTTTGTGCAGAGGGGTCACCCTCGCAATTTTGAAGTCCTTGGGGACGTGTCCCTGTTTTATGGAGAGGTTTATTATGTGTGTGATGATTGGTGTGATGGCGGCTGCTGAGTCGTACAACATATTATTTAAGTAATATTAGAAGGGATCCATCTCCACTTAAAATGATAGACCAGGTGAACATAATCAGTGTAGGGTCACAGAGAATGGAACCACATATAATTTCATAGACAACACAGTGCTGCATGGTATAATACTGCCCCTGGGAAGGTGTACTCTGTATAATACTGCCCCTGGGAAGGTGTACTCTGTATAATACTGTCCCTGGGAAGGTGTACTCTGTATAATACTGCCCCTGGGAAGGTGTACTCTTTATAATACTGCCCCTGGGAAGGTGTACTCTTTATAATACTGCCCCTGGGAAGGTGTACTCTGTATAATACTGCCCCTGGGAAGGTGTACTCTGTATAATACTGCCCCTGAGAAGGTGTACTGAATACCACAACCACAACACCAGAGGGAGTTCCACAAATCATGTTCAACCCAGATTCGGCTCAAACAAGGGACTAAACACGTTTCGCAATTATGCCACATCAATGTGGAACGCCCTACCCACAGCCGTAAAATAATGTGAATCCCTACCCACCTTCAAAACCGCTCTAAAAGAGCACCTACGGGAGGCTGCAATTAGAAACTGGCCCCTGTAAATGTCCACCCCCCACCCAACCCCCTCCATTGTACAGTTTCTTCCCCCTCAAATGTATATTCTCTCTTTTAGAAGCTGTCTCTAAACAGTACTGTATATTTGTATATCTTGTATGAATGTATGTCATAAATGTTATGATGAATTGAAAATGGGGGACCCTGGTGTAAACAAGACGAAAGTCTTTCTCTGGTCTGCATCCTGTCGCGTTCTTTAGATTGACCTTGAAGGATGAGGAGAGGGTTTAGCAATCAAAGATTTATTTCAGAGTGAATATTCAATATTACAGAGTATTTACACAAACAGCTGAGAGTGGACACTGGTTCTACTTAGCTCTGGGCTCAGCAGGAGTGCGTCCCGCTTCTTCCATCACATTGACATTTATACTTTTCTGGTTGGTGTTCTGAGCGAATGAGGTGGCTTTCTTCCAAATTAGCAGCGTGTTTCAGGGCTTAACAAACAACTTAACAAGGTAACAGTTAAAATAGCAAGGATCTAGAATTACAGTTGGTCTCCTGACTTTCACTACACATAGGCATTTGCTTGTGTTTTAATACAGTATAATAGCACACTTTAATGGTACACACATTTGTAGATATTTGTCTATACATTCTTCCAATAGATAAATGGATCCTGACATTAGTTCCTCAGGTCAGCCAAAACCGTCGTCTCATCAGTCCTTGGTCTGTGGGCCTGTGACTTTTAGCAACAGATGCACTGACCTTCCGGTCAAAAATAGATCTTGACCACCTCAGTAGCTACAGACAGGCTGAGCGCTGAGATTTACACAAGCTGAGATTTACATGAAGACATGATAATAGAAGACATGGATAGATGTATCTAGGGACATGAATAAATGGATCTTAGCCCACAATCCCCTTAACATTTGTGTGTATTGAGCCGTACTGTATTGTACCCATTCTGCAATCTGTTAAGACAGTTTTCAATCAATAAATTAATAAGATGCTGCAGACCAGAAAAATACTTTCGTCTTGTTTACAATTTTTTTTTTACTACGTATAATACTGTCCCTGGGAAGGTGTACTCTGTATAATACTGCCCCTGGGAAGGTGTACTCTTTATAATACTGTCCCTGCCTGGGAAGGTGTACTCTTTATAATACTGTCCCTGGGAAGGTGTACTCTTTATAATACTGTCCCTGGGTAGGTGTACTCTTTATAATACTGTCCCTGCCTGGGAAGGTGTACTCTTTACAATACTGTCCCTGGGAAGGTGTACTCTTTATAATACTGTCCCTGCCTGGGAAGGTGTACTCTTTATAATACTGTCCCTGCCTCGGAAGGTGTACTCTTTATAATACTGTCCCTGGGTAGGTGTACTCTTTACAATACTGTCCCTGGGTAGGTGTACTCTTTATAATACTGTCCCTGCCTGGGAAGGTGTACTCTTTATAATACTGTCCCTGGGTAGGTGTACTCTTTATAATACTGTCCCTGGGTAGGTGTACTCTTTACAATACTGTCCCTGGGTAGGTGTACACTTTATAATACTGTCCCTGCCTCGGAAGGTGTACTCTTTATAATACTGTCCCTGGGAAGGTGTACTCTTTATAATACTGTCCCTGCCTGGGAAGGTGTACTCTTTATAATACTGTCCCTGGGAAGGTGTACTCTTTATAATACTGTCCCTGGGAAGGTTTACTCTTTATAATACTGTCCCTGGGAAGGTGTACTCTTTATAATACTGTCCCTGCCTGGGAAGGTGTACTCTTTATAATACTGTCCCTGGGAAGGTGTACTCTTTATAATACTGTCCCTGGGTAGGTGTACTCTTTATAATACTGTCCCTGCCTGGGAAGGTGTACTCTTTATAATACTGTCCCTGTGTAGGTGTACTCTTTATAATACTGTCCCTGGGAAGGTGTACTCTTTATAATACTGTCCCTGCCTGGGAAGGTGTACTCTTTATAATACTGTCCCTGCCTGGGAAGGTGTACTCTTTATAATACTGTCCCTGCTGCCTGGGAAGGGGTACTCTTTATAATACTGTCCCTGCCTCGGAAGATGTACTCTTTATAATACTGTCACTGCCTCGGAAGGTGTACTCTTTATAATACTGTCCCTGGGAAGGTGTACTCTTTATAATACTGTCCCTGCCTGGGAAGGTGTACTCTTTATAATACTGTCCCTGCCTGGGAAGGTGTACTCTTTATAATACTGTCCCTGGGAAGGTGTCCTCTTTATAATACTGTCCCTGCCTGGGAAGGTGTACTCTTTATAATACTGCCCCTGGGAAGGTGTACTCTTTACAATACTGTCCCTGGGTAGGTGTACTCTTTATAATACTGTCCCTGGGTAGGTGTACTCTTTATAATACTGTCCCTGGGTAGATGTACTCTTTATAATACTGTCCCTGGGTAGGTGTACTCCTTCCAGCCAGAGAGAGGCATCAATGCGCCACAACAGCCATTATAGTCTGCTGCCACAGTAGAGGAAAAAGAATGATGATGCTAACAAGCTCTTCGATGCTAGCTCTCGTTAGCTGTGGGCAGTGTTAGCTTAACTGAGCTATTCCAAGGAGCAGCAGGTCGTGGTGTGCTAGCTAATGTCGCTCGCAGTGTGAAGAAGGTGCAAGCTACACTACACATTGATCATTATAATTATGCGTTTAAACGTTGGTGTGTGACTGACAACACGATTGTTAATGCAGTGCATTCTCACAATGGTGGCCTGGGGGAGAGTTGCTAACGAGCTGCTAGTGTAACACAACGTTAGCTCCACTAGTTGGGCAGCAGTCATTTAAGTACCACGATGGACGGAGACACGACAACCATAACGACCAAAGACAACGAACCGGGCGAGAGCACCGATCAGAGAGTCCTCGAACCCGACCACGGTAGCGTCACACCGGCCAAGGAGGACAACACTGGTGATGGCAAGTAGCGTGTAACAACGTTAAAGGAAAACTCCAACATTTTGGGAAATTAGCTTATTTGGCCATCTACCCTGGAGTTAGACAAGAAGATGCATACCTTTTTCCTTCTCCGTGCATGCAGTAGGAGTAGGAAGACGCGCACCGTTAGCCTAGCTTAGCGTCAGTCACTGGAAGTGGGTTCCTCCATTAGCCTAGTTCCCAACGTCTTCCTACTACTGCATGCACAGAGGGGAAAAAAATGTATGCATCTTCTTGTCTAACTCCAGGGTAGATGGCAAATAAGCTAATTTCCCAAAATGAAAAGGAATTTTCCTTTAAGTTAGCTGGCAAGCTAATGTTATATAGAAGACAACATACAAAGGTGGTCTTTGCAACTGAACGCTCCCCATGCACGTTATTAGCTTGATCTGTTTCGAGATCAATTCCAGACTAACGTGCTGCATAACATGTCGACTCAATAAGCCAAAAGGTTCCCCCAATGTTGGTCCTATATCGCTTTTATGTTTGGTTTGGCTTTGTTACGTTATTGCTGCGTTTAGTTGCACTTTCATTTCGTATAGGCTCACACACCGCATCTATTATTAACCATAGCCAACGTCTTGTTCGTGTTTTATCATCAAGCCCCTCCTCGTTCATGTTAATTTATTATTGTGCCAATTTTCAGAATTGAGGCCTAATGATAAATAAACGACCATACTGTCAGTGTCAACAGGCAAATCAATTGATTTGAATGTCAATTAGGAAGATTGAGGCCTTTCTTTGACCCAATTGTAAAGTTGGATACAAAAAATAATTGAAATTGCAACTATCTGTACTTTAAAATACATACAATAAGATAATGCTATACTTGTGTTTACCATGTTTTGGTAAGAATACCTTAATTTAATGGAAATTCAATTGAATTGCAAGTAACCCTGCACTGTGCATTCCACGTTTTGCCATCACCCAGAGACGGTCTTTATAATGAGACTGGTCACTGTGGTAGTTTTGAATGGGGAAAGATGGTAGCAACGTAGACATATATATATATTTGATGTGTGAGTTAAATTGTTGCATCTTGAGGTAAAATGTGAGTTTTAAAGGCATAGGCCTACTAAGTAGTTTAAGCCACTAGATTTAACTAGACTAGAGCAATGTGGTGTTTAAATAGCAAACCTGATGTTCAGAACAAACTCAAACCAGCCATTGAAGATGAAATATAACTCAAGATCTAACTAAATCATATCAAATTGACCACTAAAAATGTTGTCAGGGTGCGGCTGGTTAGTGTAGAGTTCTAAGCACTCGCCTACCACCGCAGAGACCCGGGTTCAATTCCTGGTAGCAGTACCTCTGGCTTGGTCAGTCGTCCCTATGAACACAATTTGCAGTGTTCACAGGCTGGTCATTGCAACAGAGACTCTTACTGGTCGGCCAGGGCACCTGTTCAGCAGGGAGGGGGTCTGCCGGGAGATAGCGTGAACCTCTGCATGCGTTACCCGGCCTCTCCCAGTGTGAGAAAAGAGAATACAAATGTTGTCCGAAACATATTTTAGGTTAAACTTTTTGTAGAGAAAGTTGACAAGCGAACAAGCCACCATTTTCATTTATGAAAACTGGAGCAGAGAACCACAGACTGCCCAGCAGCAGGGGGGGGTACATCACACAATGTGCATAATGTGCACTCGCTTCCCATAGGTTGATGCCCAGAAAAGTCCTGAGCACAGCAACATAAGAAAACACAGACAGAGGGAGGGGTCTCTGCAGATAAAGACACCACCACCATGCACTTCTAGTGGGTCATGAGTGGTGATCGAGAGGGATTATGTTTGTATGAGAGATACATTGTTTTGTTTCTAGGAATTCTACTTGTTATACTTTTTTTTTAAAGATGTTTATAATGTATTTATCTCTGCCAAAAGGCCCAGAATCGCAACAATCTAATCGAGTGGTTGCCATGGTAACTAAGGATTCTGTGGCAGACCACTGGATGGTGCATGCATGCGTAGAAGCAGGTCTTAAAGTGGGGGGAAATGTGTCACAAAATTGTCCTACCAGTGTCTTCGAATGTACTCTGCATTCAAAGAGATTGGGGTCAAGTCTGGTCAGTTCCCATTATCGAGATGGCAGCAGCAGTGAACCAATTTCTCTTTAGACGGAGTGGAATTACAGCCCGCTGCATGCACACTGCATTCTCCCACCACGTGTAGAGCACTCCAATACAATGTAAAGAGCCACCTCATTTACCGTACTTTTCGCACTATAAGCCGCATCTGACTATAAGCCGCAGCAGCTAAATTGAATGATGTGTACATATATAAGCCGCACTAGACTATAAGCCGCAGGTGTTTTAATGTTTAATTACCATATGTAATTAACATTGGGACACAATACTGTCGGACAAATAACAAGAATTAACTCATTTACAAGTTGTATTAAGTTTAGCAAATAAGGGAACAGATAAATAACATTTCAATGCAGTCAAAAAAGCAATATTTAGATTTTTACATTTTCGGGTTTCGTCACGTCGAGTCACATATAAGCTGCACCGTTATTGTTACAAAGGGTCAGATTAAACCGAATATATGTATTTATTGATTGATATATATTGCATAATATTTGTATATCGTTTGATATCCCTTGTGTATTCTTTGCACATATACACGGAATGTCCCTTTAACCTTTAGCCTACTATAGCCCATAATATTTCGTTCTCCTATTGGATGGCGTGCCACCAGCGCCAGTGACTTACCCCCCAGAGCCGACTTGAAAGCTACCGACATAACATGTCTGTACATGCCCAGCCTCTGCCCAGGGCTACGAGACAGTGAGCAGGCTGGCACTTGATTATTCCCCGTACATATAAATATGGCGTAGGTGAATACTGAGTTAGTTCGCCCCTTTTCAGTTCGCTTTCAGTTCGAGTTGGAGTTCAGTCTTGTTCAGTTACCCAAGTGACGTCTCACCCACTATGCAACGTGCGGTAGAGTAGGGCTCGTATTGCCTCAAATAGAGTCGTGTTATCCTAATACGTTTGTTCAACGTATCGTTCGCTCCTTGCTAGTAAAAGCCTTCATTACGAGTCAAAGACCACGTGAAGTGAGTAATTGTGCGTCTACATAGAGCACTTATAGCCGCGTGCGAATAAGGATAGTAACGTCAAGTTCAACCGTGGACCACCGCGCACCGGAGGATCTCCCCGGCGCCAGCAGAGCCACTTTCCGGCAGGATTATTATTATTATTCTTCATTGCTTTGACTGTGGCTGCTAGAGCAGAGAACCGTCTACCCCGCTGCTGTGTGGGATCTACCGTGAGGACATCATTCGAGCCCGTCTCAAGGAGAGACTCCACGGCTTCACCTGTGCGGCGCGCACACTGGGAGTACCGCTGCCTTTCCCCGCTGAGCCAGGGAGCAATATACCGTCTCCAGGTGCCTATTGAAGCTCCCTGTGGAACCATTGACTTTGTATAGAGCATTGCCTCCCCCTGCTGGCTTACAACCGGTAGTACCCCCCTTTCAGTATCTCCAGTATCTCCCCTGAGTACCATAGATAATTCCTAACATTCATTATTGATTTGCCTATGCACATTCTATTTGCCTTATAAGCGCATTCAAGTAATGTAATATAATATTCTTGATGTAATAAATATTCTAAACGAGTATTTGTGTGGAAACCGTTTCATTGTGGAGGAGTTCTCATCTGATATACTTGTGTACGGTATGGCCAGTAATGTACATAAGACGGTAGTGGTTTAATGATACCATACTTGATTAATACAGTCAGGGAATTGTACCCCTCAGTTACAATTGGTCCTTCGAGCCGGAGAATAATTAGCGTAATATTAATATAATATTAATATTGACATGGCCGATGACGAACACTCCACAAACGGTTCTCCTAAGCTAGATCGCCCGCAGCGCAGACGGCAGCCACCTCCCTATCTAGAGGCATACGCTGTCAGTCCAATACCTAGCTTTAAAGGGAAATTAAATACGGATAAAATAACTAAAGCGGATAGTAAAATTATGTCCGACCCTATCAACCAGGCTACCCCGCCAACAGAGGCCCTAGTGGGTTCTAATGTAACTGACCAAGCTCACGGTGGGGACCAGGAGGGAACTGACACGACTTTATCCCCAGACAACGTCGACGAGGTAGTCCCCGGAGAGCTCCAGGATAAAGAAAGCCCTCCCGGGATGGAACCCGACCCACCACAAGAAGAGACGCGCACCCAGGAGATGGATCTCCTCGGTACGCAACAGGAGAACGGGTCTCCAACAAGTACTGCCGGGAGCCGATCGCCCCGAACGGCGTCTTCCCCCAGCGCGGCGGACAAGATGCTGGCGCAAGCACTCATCGCCACCCTGGCAGCCTCCACCGAACGCGATCGACTTCAAGCGCAACAGACGCGCGAGCGCGAACATTTTGCAGGCGAGCGAGAGCGCTTCCAGGCGCAACAAAGGAGTGAAGACGACCGCATAAGACTGGAGACCAGACGCCTCCAGACAGAAGAGAACATTGAGAGAAGCCGCACCGATGCACAGCACGCCGCCGCCAATGCACAGCACGCCGTCGCAAATGCCCAGCGCGACGCCGCCAACGCACAGCGCGACGCTGCCCAGGCCAGCGCCAATGCGCAGCGCGACGTCGCCAATGCCCAGCGCGAAGCAGCGCGCGACGCAGCCCATGCCCAGCGCGAGGCAGAGCGCGACCGGCTGCAGGCGGAGCTGATGGACAAACTGGTTGCCATGGCGACACCCCCTCACTCCGCACGGAGCTCTCAGAGATCGTCAAGACATGGGTCTAGGACACATTCCCCTACCCGACGAAGCGACCCGGGACCCCGCCAACAGGAGGATCCTGTCCACGTCTCCGAACCCACTCCCCGGCCGGTCCATACGAGACCCAGCAACCGGGAAGAACCGGACCACGCCGAGAGACTGAACAGAAGACTCCAGGTCCTAGCAGAGGGAGAGGAGGAGGAAGAGGAGGAATGTCAAGCCGACCAGCAGCAACGTACTCTGGCCCAGGAGGCCCAGTACAGCCCCGACCCGCAGCAACGTACTCTGGACCAGGAGGTCCAGTACAGCCCAGAAGTTAGCCCCGAGGCCCTGCGCTACAAACCCCCGACTCCACTCACGGGTGAGTTTGACACACCGTCAGCCCCGAGGAACAGCACCTGGGTACCCGACCTTCGGTACCCACCAAGTACCAGCCCAAGACGACACGCAAGAGGAGACTCGCCTAGGAGGCCTCTTCCCCAACGCTCACCGATGTGCCAGTCATCCATGGCATCGTACCTTGGCACACCGACGTTTCCAGACTTCACCCATGAGAACCGAGCACAGTACACGGAGCTACGGATGTGCTTAGAGACAATGATGGTTGATGTAGCTGATGAACGCCACAAGTATGCTACCCTATTGAAGCACCTCAAGGTGCCCCGAGCGCACAATATAGCGCTGGCCTATGCCAACTCTACTACCCCATACACAGCGGCTCTAGCAGCACTCGACCAACGTTATGGACGCGTATGGGACTATGTGATACAGGAGATAAGAGACATTGACCGTCTCCCCCCAGCCAGAGACAACAGAGCATTAGATGACCTGTCTATCAAGGTACAGTCCCTGGTAGGGATGCTGGGGTCCCAAAAGGAAAAGGGTATCTACGAACTGTACGCTAACTCCAACGTAGAGAGGATATTAGAGAAGCTCCCTCCCGCCCGACAAGAGCGCTTCAGGCGGCAGACCTACCGCGACCCCAACGGTCCAGAGGCATCCCTCCTAGACCTATCTGAGTTCCTCGCCAGGGAGGTCAGTAGCCTACGACTCGACACGTTCGTATGGAGTGGACCAAGCCCAAGACTCGGACCTCGGGGACAAACGGATAACCGCGGGTTGGTGACCGTTATGCACCAAGCCGAATCAGTACCACACAAGAACCACAACACCCCCTCGACGAAAGAGGACCAGTGGAAGATTGAGTGCCAGTACTGTGAGGGAGAACATCGGCTGTACCAATGCGACACCTTCGGGAAGCTGACCACGGACGAGGTGAGTCAGTGGACCAAGGACCACCGCCGCTGCTTCCGCTGCGCGCGCAGCCACCTGGCAGCTGAGTGCCGCTTGAAGAAGAAGTGCAGCAGGTGCGGTGGCACCCACCTGGAGGTCCTGCATGACATCAACAGGCGTCAGCCAGGACAACAGAGTGGGCCCGTCGCGGTAATGTACCATGCCGAGGCGGTGGCACCAGCACCAAAGTTCCACCAGACCGCTCCCTGGTGTCCCGACTGCTACGGCAGACACTGGGAGCCACGGTGCGACTCGCACCATATGGATTCTACGTCACCACCCACAGGAGTGCTCCACATTGACCAGCATAGCGGGACCCCCCGTGTGCTCCTCAAAGTGGTCAGAGTGCTCCTGAGCTACGAGGACAAGGTCCTGGACACTTACGCCGTCCTGGACGATGGGTCTGAAAAGACTCTCCTCCTCGCTTCCGCAGCAGCCCAGTTGGGCCTGCGAGGTGTCAAAGATACAATGACCATACGCACCATCAGAAGGGACCAGAAGACCATAAAGGGTGAAAGGGTCTCCTTCAAGATAGCAGCGGTGGACCAGCCCGAGAAGCAGTATAGTATAACTAACGTCTTCACTAGCCACGACATAGGCCTGTCTCAGTACACCTACCCCATCCCACAGCTGATGGCTAAGTATGTGCACCTACGTCAACTACCTATACCGCTTATCGACGGCGCCACACCGACCCTGCTCATCGGCTCCGACCACGCGGACCTCATTCTCCCAATTGAGGCGGCCCACGTCGGACCCAAAGGATGCCCAGTCGCGGTTCAGACCCGACTGAGATGGACGCTCCAGGGCCCCCTCTACGGACTTGACAGTCAACCCACGTCTACACGCTGCCTACACACAGAGGCGAGCGACACCGGCCTCTCCCCCGTACAGCAGAGGCTATTGACATTAAGCGAGAGGCCCGTGAGAGAACCGTGGGTACCAGAGGGAGTTCGGAACCCCACCCCCCTCAGCTGCGCTCCAGACGTAGCTGACATCGAACCCAGCACCCCAAGCGACTCCTTGACGGGGCGGCCGGGACCGGCCCCTCCTCAGATGGGGTACAGAGCAAACAAGAGAAACAGACAGAGGAGGAGAAAGCACAGCCAAGCACAGATCAAAGCAGTCTCAGGCCCGCTTCCTCCTAAGCCCCCCTTCATCCCGTCCAGTCGTCATGACCATAGACCAGTCACTACCCCGAGCTGCGTGGCCGGCCGGCCGGCCGGCCGCGTAAGCAAAGTGACCACTGGTGCCGACGGAAAGGTCAGAGTGGCAGAAGTGCTCGGCCAAGGGCGGACCTACAACCGACCCGTGGCGAGGCTGATAGAGTCGCCAAGGCTCCCCGACTCGCTCAATGACGACCATGACCCCCTGACTTTGTGACCTGCCTACCCTCACAACGGACATTGAGTAGTGGACAGTGCGGTTAATCTGTCTCTGCTTAGCTAATTAGGTGGGACTAATTAGGGGGCGGCTGTTACAAAGGGTCAGATTAAACCGAATATATGTATTTATTGATTGATATATATTGCATAATATTTGTATATCGTTTGATATCCCTTGTGTATTCTTTGCACATATACACGGAATGTCCCTTTAACCTTTAGCCTACTATAGCCCATAATATTTCGTTCTCCTATTGGATGGCGTGCCACCAGCGCCAGTGACTTACCCCCCAGAGCCGACTTGAAAGCTACCGACATAACATGTCTGTACATGCCCAGCCTCTGCCCAGGGCTACGAGACAGTGAGCAGGCTGGCACTTGATTATTCCCCGTACATATAAATATGGCGTAGGTGAATACTGAGTTAGTTCGCCCCTTTTCAGTTCGCTTTCAGTTCGAGTTGGAGTTCAGTCTTGTTCAGTTACCCAAGTGACGTCTCACCCACTATGCAACGTGCGGTAGAGTAGGGCTCGTATTGCCTCAAATAGAGTTGTGTTATCCTAATACGTTTGTTCAACGTATCGTTCGCTCCTTGCTAGTAAAAGCCTTCATTACGAGTCAAAGACCACGTGAAGTGAGTAATTGTGCGTCTACATAGAGCACTTATAGCCGCGTGCGAATAAGGATAGTAACGTCAAGTTCAACCGTGGACCACCGCGCACCGGAGGATCTCCCCGGCGCCAGCAGAGCCACTTTCCGGCAGGATTATTATTATTATTCTTCATTGCTTTGACTGTGGCTGCTAGAGCAGAGAACCGTCTACCCCGCTGCTGTGTGGGATCTACCGTGAGGACATCATTCGAGCCCGTCTCAAGGAGAGACTCCACGGCTTCACCTGTGCGGCGCGCACACTGGGAGTACCGCTGCCTTTCCCCGCTGAGCCAGGGAGCAATATACCGTCTCCAGGTGCCTATTGAAGCTCCCTGTGGAACCATTGACTTTGTATAGAGCATTGCCTCCCCCTGCTGGCTTACAACCGGTAGTACCCCCCTTTCAGTATCTCCAGTATCTCCCCTGAGTACCATAGATAATTCCTAACATTCATTATTGATTTGCCTATGCACATTCTATTTGCCTTATAAGCGCATTCAAGTAATGTAATATAATATTCTTGATGTAATAAATATTCTAAACGAGTATTTGTGTGGAAACCGTTTCATTGTGGAGGAGTTCTCATCTGATATACTTGTGTACGGTATGGCCAGTAATGTACATAAGACGGTAGTGGTTTAATGATACCATACTTGATTAATACAGTCAGGGAATTGTACCCCTCAGTTACAGTTATATAAGCCGCAGGGTCGAAAAATGGGGGAAAAAGCTGCGGCTTATAGTCCGAAAAGTACGGTAATTAAAGTTCAACTCGTAATTAAATTATAACATTTTCTATCTAGGGCCGCAGCTATCGATTATTTTAGTAGTTGAGTATTCAACCCATTATCTAATAATTGGGTAATCGGATAATAAATACTTTTGCCTTATTAAAGAGCAATAGTAAATATACAAAAGGGAAAATAAGACGGGTCTCTTAAAATGAACTAATTTGTTTCCTTTTTTAGAAAAAATAAAAATGTTCCTTGAATAAATAATAAATTGAATAATATTCTGTCAAAACGAAACCAATTTAGTGCATTTAAGTTCCATTTTATGATTGCTAGTTGAGAAAAAAAATGGTGCATTTATATAGCAGCTTTTATCCAAAGCGCTTTACAATTTTTTGTTCCTCACATTCACCCATTCACTCACACATTCACACACCGACGGCGAAGGTAACCATGCAAGGTGCTGACCTGCTCATCAGGAGCAATTAGGGGTTAAGTGTCTTGCCCAAGGACACTTCGACACGCTGCCCGGGAGGAGCGGGAATTGAACCGGGAACCTTCCGATTACGATTATCAGATGACCGCCTATGTTAATTATGGCTACATTGCTAGTTAAGAAGGTACATCAATATGGTGGCTAGTGATGTCAAATGTCCCCAAGTTAGCTGAGAAAATAAAATGCTGCACTCAATTTGTGAACATCTTAGCTCCACATCAAGTTATTATGACACACACACACTCTCCTCATAGTGATGCATAAAATATTAGAGAAAGCAAAAGATCAGGTGGTGAAAGTTGGTGGATGTTATGGGGCGACAGTGGCTCGGGAGGTAAAGCAGTCCTCTCGCAATCCGGAGGTTCTCGGTTCGATTCCTGCTCCTCCCGGGCAGCATGTCGAAGTGTTCTTGAGCAAAACATTTAACCCCAGCTGCACTCGATCAGCAGGTTGGCACCTTGCATGGTTGCCTCTGTCGGTGTGTGAGTGAATGGGTCAAATGTGAGGAACAAATTGTAAAGCGCTTTGGATAAAAGCGCTATATAAATGCAGCCATTTACCATTTGAAAGTAATTGTATCCTAATGCATGCCAGTGCAATACAGCAGGTACATTCAGCCCTATTAAATGCTAACGTTAATGTTACCTCGTGTCTGATCTGCTTTGTGGACCTGATGCGTAACATTAGACTGGATTCTTTCTGCTGTGATGCTGAAGCATTGACGTTGTGCTATTGCGGTCGGCTAGTTTTGTTTAGTTTCCCCTTGAAATTATCCCAAACTTTCCCAACACTTTCTGTTGTTTTCTCTGGCCCGTCTCTTCTCTTAAGCCCCTCGCTGTTTTCGCTCTTTTCCTCCATTTTGCAATTCGCGCCTTCAAGTCACGTCTTCTTCACTGTACAGCCACAACATTGTTTTATTTTATTTATTTATTTATTTAACCAGAAGAAATTCTTATTTACAATGACGGCCTGGCAAGAGGACAAAGGGGCCTCTCGAAGGGGAATCGGAATCGGAATCAGAAAGGTCTTTATTGCCAAGTAGTTTACACATACAGGGAATTTGATTTGGCCATTTGGTGCGACATTAACGGACAGACAATTATGGTAGAATAAAATAAAAAGGTGAAATAAGATAAAATGGAATATAAACTAAATTGAAATGGAGAAGTAGAATAGAATAGAATTATAAAAATAGGCCAGGGCTGTACAATTGTGCACGATAACAGGGAAAGGGGACAGATGGTAAGGGGAATAATTAAAACCAGATAGGGCTGAAACGATTCCCAGAGAGACTTGAGTAACTAGATTGTAAATTGTTTGCATCGAGGTTTAATTTAATCCTACTATACAGAGTGCTGTGTTTCGCATGGATGATTATTACTGTTACACGGCGCGCTTAAGCTGTGGACAAGTGATGAAGAATGTATCGCCCAATAGACATTGATGATGCTCTCATGCTCCCCCCTCAGAGCTGTCGGGCCTGATAAATCATACAGCTGGGTTTCAATTGATGAGAAAAATACTTTTGACTATGGTCAATTTAGCTTAGAACGTGCAGACAGCTGCACCATGTTCAATTGAGTTGAGTCAATTGTATACAACTATTATAAGATATTCCTTTATTGATCCCCTTGGGAAAATTCTGGCATCATAACAGCAAGGGGGAGGGGAGGTACAGGTAGTGGAAGACATGGTACAGGTCATATAATTAGTAGTACAGTGGAGAAGTAAAAAGAGAAATTAAAATAAAATAAAAAAGGCAGTGTAAACAATATAATTAACTCTGGACATGCCCATATGGGCAACAAGGTGCAAGTTGAGGGTATATGCCCTCTCAGTTATATTTGCCCTACAATAAATATAGTTACAATATATATAATTCAATAATCCTTTTGGATTATTGCTAGTTAATAAAGTATTTGTTATCTGATTCATCAATGGAATAATCTGTAGAAGACTCGATTACTAAAATAATCCATAGCTGCAGCTCTAGTCACAGACGTCATTAAAGGGTAATTATTTATGACAACTTTATTTAAGTTTGTTTATTTGTACAATTACCTTTGGTCCCCTAAAATGGGGGTGGGTGGGGGCTATGTATAGAACGGGCTACAGATCCTTAACGGTCCACCTGACATGGATGCAAACACCCTCAAATGATAGCTGAAAGTCTGACCTTTAAACTCAGTCAGTAAACGACAACATGTTTTTGTCTGTACACCACCACAAATGGTGCTGGTGTACAGAGAGCTGGTGTACAGCAGAGCTGTCTCTTAAAAAGGGGAATTGTTGTAATTCCTACACTGTTCACCTGATTTGAATGTAAATACCCTCAAATGAAAGCTTAAAGTCTGCGCTTAAAGCACACCTTGAATGATTGTCCATTGTGGTGGAGTCCACTAATTCTGTCCTGATATAGACGGATAATGTATCGGCTTGTATTTTTGTAAACTGAAAGGTTACTTCTATCTAAAGCCATGAAAGATTAGGGCTGCGTGCCCAGTTTATTTTGTAATGACAGAGCTGTCTCTACATCATAGGCTGATATTAGTTTGAAATAAAATGCAGATATAACTTTGAATTGGGTGTATATATTACAAATAACCAAATATTAAGCTTGTCTGAACATTTATGAGTTATGCAGCGACATCCGGTTCTTTCTTTTTTGCGTAAGGAAACCATATGTTTATGGCTGCATCGTTTCCATGGAAAATGAATAAATGTGGATGAGAGCCTTGACATTAAGTGGTTGTAGTAGATACGGGTGTGGGAGGCATGAGCCAATAGACCTTTATACGCCTGAGTCTCCTGAACACGGAGAGATCAATCCCAAGTCGATCTGCACTTTCTCTGCCGACCTATAGTCACTTTTCCGCACCTACTCCCGAACGGCATATAAAAGTCTATTGGATCATGTCTCCAGCACCCCCACAGCCGTAGCTACAACCACTTAATGTCAAGGCTCTCATCCACAATCATCCATTTTCTCTCCCCGCTCTCTCCTCCATGAGCTCAATGTAACGTGGAAGTGCAGTGATCTATGGCTTGTCAATAACGTAAACTGAAGCTTTCAGTGTCGCCTAATGTTACTCTTGTAAAAACACTACACACTGTTCTGCTGTGTGTGCGTGTGTGTAGGCTCTATTCACCCATTGCACTTGATAACACGTTCAGTAGTTTAGTCACTCAACAAACATATTTTGTTGATTTAAAACCCAGCAGTTGTTGAATTGGTTGTAGAACTGTTCCAACAACAGAAACACTAAAGACTCCTATACGAGACTCATCTGTATTCTCATGTCGCTGCAATTACTACACTGTCTTCTCAAGACTCATTTGTTTTTATGTACATTGTGCATGGGGTCATTGCATATACTCAAATGCAACACAGAAGATGGACTGTGTGCGTGTGTAAGAGAATACTACTAATAATAAGAAGAATAATAATAATAATGTAACAAGGCCGACTAAAAACACTCCTTCAATCAATATCTGAAATGGGGAAAACACTTATTTGCTACTAAGTAATCTACCTTGCTTATATTACTACCTACTATGCTAATATGTAGGGGTGGGACGGTTCACAAAACCCACGGTTCGGTACGTACCTCGGTTTTGTGGTCACGGTTTTCGGTTCGGTTCGATATATTGTTTTTTATTAAAAAAAATACTCAAAATACCAGAATCGGCATAAAATATATATAGTCTAAAAAAATAATCCAACTTTTCAGTTATTCTCAAGGACGTAGTCATGCAAAAACTGAAAGAATGAGGCAGTTTGACATCGGGCACATCATTTTACCACGAGGAGGAAGTGTTTACAGCCTTAAATAATGTTTGGCACACAAAGACCGAACTGATAGCATACATCAAACTAACACACACACACTGTACTGTTTAAAAACAACACTGCTCTGTTTATTCTATTTTTAAAATACGTGCATTATCTGTCTACATTTATTTAGACTAACATTATTTAAATATTGAGTGCAACTGTGGTGGATTACATAATTCGATGAGTTGGAACTATCTATGGGTTGGCGCGGGTCCCCACGGACATTTCAGCTTAGGAGGAGTTCATAACATCAACAAGCAGCACGAAAGCAGCAATAGTCCCGGTTGGAGTTAGCATTTCCTCCTCTGCTAGCTAGTACTAGCTACGGTAACATTTCGTTGACTGTATTAGCTGGCGCTAGCGGGGCTACCATAGTTAAAACGTGCGTTGTGTTGTACAAACTGCTAACGCTATGGCAAGATGTGTATAGGCCTATGTAATGTTAATGGCTATGTTTTTAAAGTCGTAATGAAGATTGATTTATATTGTGCTTGCCATTTTTACACAAACTGACTAGCACCTGGCTGCAGTGCTGCTGCTGCTGCCTGCAGCCAGCGCTCACCTCTCCCGGCTCCGTGCCAAATGAAGTTTTTTTTTATTTGCGCATCCCCAGAACCGTACAATACACAGACGGCCCGAACCGTGGAGGTCGTGCCGAACGGTACACGGTTCGGTTGCGTACCGTCCCACCCCTACTAATATGTCTATACTACTATGGACTCAAGACTAGCACTCAAGTTCGCCACTGTTTGACGAACAATCTTACTTACCCTTAGCTGCCAGAGTTGTACCCTTTGTGGCAATTCCAGGTGTAGGGGTGGCAGAATAAACAACACACAGACAGGTTGCAGTTCCCAAAATCATACTCTTTATTTTCTTAGTCAAATAATAACGGTTTGCTGTCGGCCGGGCGGCGTCTCCGCTCTGTGGCCTTTTGCCTTGCGCTGCTACGGGGGACTGAGAGGAGGCTCCTCGGCTCCATTAAGTCCCCCCTCTCCAACAGGCGCACCGCGCCGTGATTCGCTAATCAGGTAATCACTCTGATGGGTATTTAGTGACAGGTGCGTCCGGAAGCGGACGCCCAAACATGGGCAGCGCCCAGCCATTGGGTCGCCACATAGCGCCCATCAATCACCAAGCCCAGGGGTGGCTTGGGGTTGCCACAGTACCCCCCCTCCAGCTCCGACCGTCGGGGAAGAGCGTCCGACGCCCAACAGGCATCCTTCCTGGAGAGGGCGTCTGCGTTGCCATGCGCCACCCCTGACCTGTGAATGACAGAAAAGTTAAATGACTAACTCCAGAAACCATCGAGTCACCCTGGCATTGGTCCCCTTTGTCTTGGCCATCCAGACTAGGGGGGCGTGATCCGTCACCAACGTGAAACGCCTCCCCAGCAGATAATAGCGGAGTGTCTCCAGTGCCCACTTAATTGCCAGACCTTCGCGCTCCACCGCAGAATAGTTGCGCTCGTGTGGCAGCAGCTTCCTGCTCACATATAAAATCGGATGTTCCTCACCCTCCAGTTGCTGGGAGAGGACCGCTCCCAGTCCCACCTCTGATGCGTCTGTTTGTACCGTCATCTCCTTGTCGAAGTTCGGGGAGATCAGCACCGGTCCCGAACAGAGGGCAGTCTTGAGGTCCTCGAACGCCGCCTCCGCCTCCGGTGTCCACTTCACCGTGAACGGCCGCCGCGCCTGGGTCAGATCTGTGAGGGGAGCAGCGCGAGCAGCAAAGTTAGGGATAAACCTCCTATAATAGCTCGCTAGCCCATTAAATGTCCTGACCTGCTTCTTGGTTAAAGGGCGAGGCCACTCCCTTATCGCATCTATCTTCCTCTTCTGCGGTTTCACATTGCCCCGGCCTATTGTGAACCCCAGGTACTCTGCCTCTTCTAATCCCAGCCTGCATTTCTTTGGGTTGGCGGTGAGACCCGCCTCCCGGAGGGCCCCCAACACCGCTCTCACCTTTTGGAGGTGGGTGTCCCAATCTGACGAGTGGATGATAATGTCATCGAGATATGCGGCTGCATACTCCCGATGGGGCCGTAGTACTCTGTCCATCAGCCTCTGAAAGGTAGATGGCGCCCCATGCAGGCCAAACGGGAGAACTTTATAATGGAACAGCCCATCTGGGGTGGAGAAAGCCGTCTTCTCCCTTGAGGCGGGGGCCAGAGGGACTTGCCAATAACCCTTCGTTAGGTCTAGTGTCGTGATAAATCTGGCCAGGCCCAGTCTGTCAATGAGCTCATCCACTCTAGGCATGGGATAGGCGTCAAACTTTGAAATTTCATTAAGCTTCCTGAAATCATTACAGAACCTGGTTGTTGAGTCGGGTTTTGGCACTAAAACAATAGGACTGGACCACCCGCTATGAGACTCCTCAATTACTCCCATCTCCAGCATGACCCGCACTTCTCTTCTGACTGCCTCTCTTTTTGCCTCTGGGATACGATAGGGTTTCAGCTTTACCTTGTCTCCCGGGCTGGTAATGATGTGGTGCTGGGCCAATGTGCTGCGGCCCGGCGTGGCCGAGAACACGTCCCGGTTCTGTTGGACCAGCTCCCGAAGCTCCTGCCGTTGGGTCGGGGACAACTGTTCCCCGATGGGAACATCGGCCGCCTCTGCCACCTGCTGCGCAAAAGGGGGAAGAGGGGGGGGCGAGAGCAACACATCCCGGGCATGCCATTTCTTCAACAGGTTAACATGGTATAACTGTCGATGCTTCCTACGGTCGGGCTGGTGGACCTTGTAGTTGACGGGACCCACTTTCTCGATTATGTCGTAGGGTCCCTGCCATTTGGCTAGGAATTTGCACTCTGCTGTCGGTACCAGTACTAGGACTCGGTCCCCCACATTAAACTCCCGTGGCTGTGCGCCCCGGTCATAAATGCGCTTCTGTGCGTCTTGGGCCTGTTGCATGTGTTCTCTCACCACTGGCCAGAGCGCCTTCATCCTGTCTCTCATTACCTGCACATGCTCTATGAGAGACCGGTGGGGCGACGGCTGTTCCTCCCAAATCTCCTTTGCGATGTCCAGGAGACCCCGCGGCTTGCGGGCGTAGAGCAGCTCAAATGGCGAGAAGCCAGTGGAGGCCTGTGGGACCTCACGCACAGAGAACATCAGAAAGGGCAACAACTGATCCCAATTCTTCCCATCCTTCTCCATCACCTTCCTTAGCATGCTTTTCAGGGTCTTGTTAAAGCGCTCGCACAGTCCATCCGTCTGTGGATGGTATATGGAGGTTCGTAGCTGTTCCACTTTCATTAGTTTGCACATTTCTTTATTGCAAAGTGAGGATATGGCAGGTTACTCACCCCCTCCACGGGATTTCCATCTATGGTCTTGATATTCGCCCGGGCCTGCGTTAGGTTTGGGTCTTCCAGCTGGGCCGTTCCGAACTGACCCGCCAGGTCCCTCCCCACCTCGTCCGCCTGGGGGAACTCCGCAAAGGGGTCCTCGTCACTGTTATCCGTCTCGGGGCCCGCTTGGGGCGCTGGCGCGTCGTCACCCACACCTGATGCCGTCTCTGTCTCACTCCCCGGTATAAATATCCAGGGGTTCCGGCGCGTCGTCACCTACATCTGAGGCCGTCTCAGTCTCACTCCCCGTTACGTTCAGAGCACACACCTTCGGCTGACGTAACCCTTTCTTCTTCCTCGGTTTACCCGTAGAGGGTGGGGTGCGCGGGGAGATGACGGCTGAGCACAGCTGGCGATACAGGGGGCAGTCTCGACCAATCGGCAGCGCTACCGGCAGGTTAGGTATGACGCCGGCTGTCATCGAGCAGACCCCCTTGGTGGTTGTCAGGGTGATCGGCGCTGTAGGATACAACTTTGTGTCCCCGTGCACACAGGACACTGACACTTGCGGAGCCTCTGCGTCGCAGTGTGCCAAATGGGGCTGAACCAGCGTTATGGCACTACCCGAGTCCAGGAGCGCTACGGCATCTTTGTCGTTGACGCGCACGGGTAAAAGTGTCGCCGATGTTTCCTTATGGGCCCAACAGGCTGCGCCATAGTTGCACGTCTTTCCGCGTGGGTCTGAAGCTGCCGCCGATGGCATGGACACATCCCGGCCTGGGCAGTTCCACGAGAGATGCCCGGGCTCGCCGCAGTTGTAGCAGCGTCTTTGGTCCTGGTCGAACAGCGGTCTTCTTCGGGGTAGTTCGGGCTCACCTGCGTTCCCTACCCGGCCCCTTGGGCTGGGCTCGTCGGGACCCCTCCTTGTTCTCGGCCGCTCTGGCTTTTCCCCTCGCCCCCCTTTGAGTAACTCCCGCGTTACCTGGTGGGCCTCCACAATATTCACCAGCTGCTCCACGGAGCGGGGGTCCGCTTGACTCGCCTGCTTCTTCGAGTCATAGGGGAGGGCTCTGACAAAGCGGTCCATAACAATCCGTTCCAAAACCGTGGGCCCTCCGGGGTCAGTCATTAGCCAGGCTCGGCTTGTGCGGACCAGGTCGTGCATCTGGGAGCGCGGGGAGGCCTGTGCGTCATAGACCCAGTCATGGAACCGCTGCGCGCGGGACTGCAGACTATGGCCGTACCGGGACAGAATTTCCTGCTTTAGCCGAGTGTAGTTCCCGGCTTGCTCCGGTGGCAGGTCCTGGTAGGCCTTTTGTGCATTACCCGACAGGAAGGGGGCCAGCAGTCCCCCCCAGTCGTCTTCGGGCCAGCCCTCCCGGCCGGCGGTGCGCTCAAACGCCAGGAGATAGGCTTCTATATCCTCCTGCTCCGTCAGCTTGGGGATGAAACGCCCGGGGTTAGGCCGCGTCCCGGCGGCCCCTTCCTCCTGCCGGTGAGCGGCCATCCGCTGGAGCTCCGCGTGGATCATCCCCGTCTGTTTCCTCTGTTCGTGCAGGGCCTCTTCGTGCCGGGTCTGTTGTTCCATGCTCGCCTGTACAAGCTGCTGCACCAGCGCGTCCATGCTTTTTCCGTTATTAAATATATATATATATATATTTTTTAATTTCTTTTATTCTATTCTGATAAAGTCTATTGTTGTTTATTCTGCACCCCTGATTGCCAGTAGACTATGCCCGCATTCTCCACCACTGTGGCAATTCCAGGTGTAGGGGTGGCAGAATAAACAACACACAGACAGGTTGCAGTTCCCAAAATCATACTCTTTATTTTCTTAGTCAAATAATAACGGTTTGCTGTCGGCCGGGCGGCGTCTCCGCTCTGTGGCCTTTTGCCTTGCGCTGCTACGGGGGACTGAGAGGAGGCTCCTCGGCTCCATTAAGTCCCCCCTCTCCAACAGGCGCACCGCGCCGTGATTCGCTAATCAGGTAATCACTCTGATGGGTATTTAGTGACAGGTGCGTCCGGAAGCGGACGCCCAAACATGGGCAGCGCCCAGCCATTGGGTCGCCACATAGCGCCCATCAATCACCAAGCCCAGGGGTGGCTTGGGGTTGCCACACCTTCCTGCTGACTTGGATAAAAGCGTCCGCTAAATGACAAAATGTTCATGTAAGGCCAATAATAATAATTTATGCCAACAAGTGCATAGTGCTGCTAATCTTATTTGCATTTTTCAATATAAAACTTGGTAAAGTTATTTCAGTGTATCGGTACTTTTAGAAAATGTTCAGCATATTTGAACAATACCGCAATAATACTGATCTGTGATCATTTTGGTCTCCATAATCGTGATGTGAAATCTTCATACGTTACATGTTTACTGGTTAGTTTACTTACTCTGGATGGGGCTAATGCAGAGAACTAATTTCCCCAATGGGATTAATAAAGGTACAACTTAAACTAGACACTTAAGGAGGCTGAGCCGGTCAAACAGCCTGAACAAGAGCTAAATACACAAGATGCAACGTGTAAATGAGACCGTTTTGGAGTTGTTGGAAGGTTTATTTCTTAATTTCTGACAGCTAGATTAACCGATTGCCCCTGCCTCTAGTTTTTCTGCTAAGCTAGTGTAGAGGAGCCAAAGCTATATATTTAGGTTATTGTATTATATGAATGTTTATATGTTTATTTTTATAACCTTACATTGAAACGGCATTAGTAATATTGATTGGATTATTTGGATATCTTTGTTTTACACTTGAGCGGCTGTGGACATTATTTTTCTTTATCAATGAACGTACTACTCACGAGTAAGCAACTTTAACCAGTAGAGTGGAACGTCAGCCCTCATAGCTAGGCTAGGATATCATGTCTGTACTGGACGCACAAAACGTTCCTATAACAGTCCATGAAGTTTCGAGCCATAGTAGATCTTAGCCAGGTTAATCTTTTGTGACGGCCTATATGTTACCAGTGTGCCCGATACCATGTAAAGTTTATGCTATGTTGACTGTCTTAATAGACTAAATGGCAGCACTGAGAATAAATTAAAGGGTCTTGTACTTGGAAACACGACGACTTAAAATAAAAGTGTAGCACCTTTTGTGTTTTTGTATTGTCGTTGACCACAGGAATGGCCCTGACCTCCCGTTTTCCCCTTTTTATGTTTAGGCGATGGGATTTTCCGTTGTCGCCACTGTGGAGAAGCCTTCAGGGACGAGACCGCCTACACGGAGCATCGCCGTCAACACGCCCAAGACAACTCCGGAGAACGTCTCCATCCTCCGTTAGACGGTTCGCAGACGGACGCGGAGAAAGACAGTCCGATAACTAAATGTTGTGCTTTATGTTCACTGTCATTTGCCGGCTTAAGCGATTTCAACTCTCACATGGTAAAGCACCACAGTCAAACCCCCCAAACGGAGTCCGTTCCTCCGGTTACTCCCGGGGCGATGAAGCACATCTACGAATGTCCGGACTGCGGGAAGACGTACGGCGTGATTGGCCATTTTCTCAATCATCAGCGTTCACACAAGCAAGCCTCTAAATCCGTTTTCCACGAGCTTGAGCACTTGAAGAAGAAATCGTTTCAATGCGAGATGTGCGGACGGAGTTACTCGCGTGCCTCTGCCCTCGATGCCCACCGCCACTGTCACGAGGGGAAGCTGATCAAGTCGCGCAGCAGGAGCGCGGGAGACTCGTCTAACGCCGAGGAGCCCGCGGTTGAGGCGGTGCGCGGCGAAAGCCAGACGGAAATCGCCCCGGAGAAACTATTCGAGTGTTCATGCGGCAAAGGCTTTCCTACCCAGGCTCGCATGAAAACGCACCAGCGGTTTAGCCATAATATCAAATGCTCCCCGGAGCAGTTGAAGGAAAAAACTAAAAAGCTTCTCGCCTGCAGCGAGTGTAAAAAGACCTTCAGCAGTCACATCGCCCTTGTCAACCATCAGCGCTGGCATGTCAATCATTCGGACGATGTCAAGAAATTCCCCTGTGAGGAGTGCGGGAAGGTCTTCATGACGCTAACGTTCTACTACAAGCATCAGCGGCTGGCCCACAGCGAGGAGACTCCGGCGAAGTCGTTTCTTCATCAGGTCTGCCAGCTGCAGAAGAAGGCGTTTGAATGTAAGGACTGCGGGCTGAAGTTCTCGAGGGCCACAGCGCTGCAGTCCCATCAGCTCTGTCACACCGATGTCTTCAGAGGCACAGAGGAGCCTCTGAGGTCGACCTCTCCACTACCTCAACGGAAGGTCTCGCATTGTAGCAAGGAAGAGCCGGGACGCTTAGCAGAAGGGGTGGAATCGCTGGACACCCTTAAAACCTCGGTAACTGAGGAAGACTCCCATGTCGATGTCGAGAACGATGAGGATATGGAGGGTTATGAAACTGGAGATTTCAATGTAGAGGTGATCAGCGCAAGTGAATCAGATGACGAGCAGCCCCTCCAAGATCTTGAGTTGCTCTGTGAGTCGGATCAGGAGGTAAAATATGGGCTGGAAACTGAGGTTTCCCCTACTGCACTCGCGTCAAAACCAGAGATTGATCTGAAAATTGTACAAATAGACTTTGAACAGCTCGAAGATCAAGGAACGCCAGGAATGCCAGAGGTCGAGGATAAACCCGCACTTGCCAGATTTGACTGTCCAGAGTGCTACCGGTGGTTTCAGAGTGCTTCGTCACTCCGCATTCATAGGATGTGGCACAAGAAAAAACAACAGCCCAGTGAGCCCACAACTGCTAACGTTTACACGTGTGACATTTGTGGCCACCAAGCCAGCAGCCGGGCGACGCACTACAATCACAGACGGACTCATAAGGAAGAGCAAAGAAGTATCAGGTGTGATGAGTGTGGGAGATGTTTTTCACGCAAGGCTGGCTTCATCTCTCACCAGTTACATCACCATAAGAGAAAACCATTCTCATGCCCAGATTGCTCATCGTCATACTCTTATCGAAGTGGCTTGCATAACCACAAGAAGAACTGCCTCGCTCAAAAAGTGCATGATGATATTTCAGAAGAGAAGAAAGTGTTTAATCCAAAGAAAACCCTTTTAGGCCCAAAGATCTATCATTGTGAACAATGTGGAAAGGGCTTCTGGTCTTTAGGGGCTTATTCACACCACAAGCAAAGTCAAACTCCGTGTGCAGATTTAAGAGAGAGGAAGGGCCTCGCGCTGTCCTCGCAACCAGCTAACGGTCATATACGACGCACCAACGTCAGAGTCGCGTGTCCCGTGTGCGGCAGGAAGTTCCGTCACAGCGGGATCATGAAGTCGCACATGCGGAAACACGAGAACGGGGATCACAAATGCGAACTGTGCGGCAGGACGTTTCGTCTCTTCTCCAGTCTCCTCAGACACCAGGTTGTGCATAGCGCTCAGCTTCTCCCGCCCCCCATTAAGTCCTTCCAGCATCAGGTCGAACAAGTGAAGAAGAACACGTACAGCTGTCCCGACTGCGGGAAGCTGTTTTCGCGGGCAAAGGCACTTCAGTTCCACATGAAGAGTCACGGTTACGAGACCGGTTACTCTCCGTCGTCGCCGAGGTCCGACGTGAAGCTGGAAGAGCTGCAGTGCTCGACGTGTCTTGCGCATTTTAAAAACAAGTCCTCCTTACGGGCTCATCAGAAGCTGTGCATCAAGAGGGAGACGGACGGTCAAGGACAAGACGGGACGCGGCCCGTCTCCTCGGACGCGAGCAATGTTCTTAAATGCTCCAACTGCCCCTCTCATTTCAAAACCGCACTCTCCTTACAGAATCATGTAAAACGTTGTAGTAGTTCAAGTGCAACCAAAGGGGACCTGGATCCCGAGGGAAAAGAATGTTCAGAGACCTTCTCGAGGGATGCTGAAATTAAGAGTGAACTGGACACCGGGGAGTTAAAGATGACCGATGAAATAGCGCCATTTACATTGGAGAAAGCTGCTTCTTCAACTGATTTGAAATACAAATGTAAAGACTGCGAGAGAAGCTTTTCTGTGGTGGGGGCACTGAATTTTCACAAAAGAATTCATCTCCAGAGTCACAAATCGAAGGCAAAGGCGAAATTAAACGTGAAATTAAACAAGTCCACAATACTAAAGAAACCTGAGCAGGAAAAACAACCTAAAGGAATGTTCAGTTGTTCCGAATGTGGGAGACAATTCACCTCTAATTCAGCTCTCGGAACTCACAAGAGATGGCACACTGACAAGAAGTTGGCGCGATCGCTAGTAAACGACGATAACCTCGGCAGCAAGAGCGGAGGACCTTTTTCCTGCGACAAATGTGGCAAAGGATTCTTCTACCTACGTATTCTCCGGCGCCACCACTTGTATTGCCCCTCGGGTCGGGCCATGTCCAAGCTGCAGTCTGAAGTTGACAAAAGTTTGGAGGGCAGCAGCACATTACCGTCTCCATCTGCGGATGGCAAATCCGTGGATTCCGCAGATCCCCAAGACCAGGCCCCGGGACAACCGGACGTGGCCCGTGTCGGGGCTGAGGCCGTCTCGCCTGCAAAACTGAAATCGAAAGCTCACCCGTGTCCTCATTGCAGCAAGACCTTCGGTAAGGTCAGAGGTTTGCGTGCCCACAAATGGCAGGCCCACTCGAAGGAAGTTGATTCCGTTAAAAGTAAGGACACCATTGCCGTTAGCGGTGACGTAGTCGACGAGAGCAAAGACGTGTCCGCCGAAAGAGAGAGCGCGACGGTAAGCAAACCCACCGTCGTGAATAAAAAGGGAACCTTTGGCAAAAGAAGGAAGAAAAATAGAATCAATCTTCCTCCTTTGGGGTCAATCCCGTGCCCGGACTGTGGAAAGCGCTACAGCTCTGCTGGGGCTCTGTACAATCACAAGAAGGTGTGCTTGGAGCACAAGCAGGAGATTCAGACACCTGAGCGCTTGGAGCACAAGCAGGAGATTCAGACACCTGAGCTGGCGGTCGAGGTGCCGCCGCTACCGCAGACCCGCCAGCCTGACCATACGGTCAAATACCTCTTTAAGTGTGGCAAGTGTGGGAAAGCCTTCCAGACGGAGGAACAACTGGGAACCCATAAGACTCAGTCGAAGAGCCGGCCTTACTCTTGTGCCCTCTGCTGCCATGGATATTGGACCGAGACCCAACTGCAGAGCCACCTCTCTTGGCACGACGAGGTCCGCCGTCGTCTCCCGATCGAGCTTCGCCACAGACTCAGCACTTCCCTGACCCCGGGGCCTCCGAAACCCAACTTTACCTCCCCGGAGAAAAAAGGGAACCCCTCTGTACTTCCTGCACTCAACCCGGCTAGTCGGTCGCAAACCAGCCACAAGTGCCAACATTGTGGCAAAGCGTTCCTATCGCCGTCTGCGTTACAGAAACACGAAGCGCAACACGACAGGAACCACTCGTACCATTGCTCCATTTGTCCCAAGACCTTTAGTGAGATTCAGGACCTCATCGATCACCACCAAGAATGTATGGGTAATCACAAGGGACAGAGCGACGCCCTCGCTGCCGTTTCATCGCTTGATACTGATGGCCTTACTTGTCTTGAATGTGGAAGCTCTTTCAGTCAAGAAATAGAGTTGCACCAGCACTACATTGAACACGCCCGTGGGGCCTATTAGACTAAGAATAAGCTAACTGGACTAACATGAAGACGGTATACAGCAGGTTATATGATGCTTATACTACTAGGTACTAGCGTTAAGTAATGTGTGATATGGACCGTTGTTGATATGGGGTTTGTTCTTGAAGTATACTTTTCCTCTTCACATTATTTGAGGCTCTCGCTAATATTTCATTGGTTCTTTACTCATACTTAGGCTTTCCTTCACACTGGACTTGTATGTACAATTGCTGAAAGAAAAACATGTTTAATATTTTTTGGGTTATGCAACATGCTGTCCTGTGTATAGTTTCAAGACAATGATCCACATCAGATCACAGATGGGGGGAACTGTAGTATACTGATACTATTATTGGCCTTTTAAGGGTTTTCCTTTACAGATTTCTCATTTTGGAACTGACCTAGCTATCGGTAGAACCTTGCTGATCCAACACGCTTGAACCATAGAATTACCAGTTCCAACTCCTAGTCAGAAATATGAAGAATACATGCATATGTATTCAAAACTGTATATTTTCAGTTGAATGGCTTCTGCTTTCAAAGGTTTTACTAAATTAAAAATACGTGTGTGTGTGTATATATATTTGGCTGCATATTTTGTTGATTTATTCAGTTATCATTTAGTAGATGAGTCTGTTATGTCTGCAGTTCAGATAAATTAGGTTTACATTTGAAAAGGGAGAGAATATGGACATCTCAAATTTCACTCATGACATTTTTGTGCCAGTGAATTGATCCAATACTGGTCTGGTTTTATAGGCCTTTGCAGTTATTACCACTCTAAACCTTTTTCCTTTTTTGCAATTATGTGCATTAACCGATTTACATGATGACATGTAAGTTTATGTACATTTATTTTAAATGTTACATTTCTATGTTGTGAAAAAGCTAGCCTTCTGAACATATTAGATATAACTAATCACATAGGTGACTGTTACAGTCAGTCGTCGTAGCATTTGCTTAGTGATTTTGATTACTATAAGAGCTCTATACATAATCCTCATTAAATTAGCATTTTTTTTCTTCAAGATAACCATTCTGTATGCCCTTTTGACTACACCCTCATCTTACTGTTAACTGCAATGAAGAAAAACGCGTAAATAAATTACAATTAAAAGGATTGTTTGAATTACTGTGTGTGAGTAATTGGTGGTGACGTTTCTTAGCCTCAATGGACTCCGATTGTAATAATTATTTAGTAGTCTAGTGGTTCCAATATTTCCACTTCATGGTTGTAACAAATCTCATCACAAGCAGAGGTCGGTGCAGTTCCCCCTCCAGGCGGTGATGCACCCCGTCAGGAGGACGCTCTCTGTTGTTGTCCCTCTGTAGAACGCCTTCAGGTTCTTGGGTGTCATGCCAAACTTCTTAAGCCTCCTGAGGTGGTAGAGGCGTTGTTGGGCCTTCTTTACCGCATGATTTGTGTGGACATCCCAGGTGAGTTTGTCGGTGATGTGGACACAGAGAAACTTAAAGCTGCTGACTCCACTGCAGCCCCGTCGATGGTGATGGGGTCCACCTTCTCTCTCCCTCTCCTGTAGTCTATGACCAGCTCTTTCGTTTTTTCCACATTGAGGGAGAGGTTGTTCTCCTGGCACCACTTTGCCAGGTTGTCAACCTCTCCGGTAGGCCGCTTCATCACTCTTGGTGATTCGGCCTATCACTGTGGTGTCATCAGCAAATTGAATTACCATCCAATCCAATCCACTTTATTTATAAAGCACATATAAAAACAAAAAAGTTGACCAAAGTGCTATACAAGTCCCACAACATAAGATAAAAACATTAAAAAAGCACACAATAAAAACATATAAAATATGTCACATAAAAAAGGCAGGTCTCTCAAAAACTGTTTAAAAACCAAAAGCCAGAGCAAATCATGTGTTTTGAGGCGTGATTTAAACACCTGCAGAGTGGGGGCCTGCCTAACATCCAGTGGCAGCTCATTCCAGAGCTTTGGGGCTGCCACAGCGAAAGCACGGTCCCCCCCTAAGCTTCAGCCTGGACTTGGGAACAGCCAAGAGGAGCTGGTCAGAGGACCTGCGGGACTTTGGAGGAACATAAGGTTCCAGCAGGTCCGAGAGGTAGCCTGGTGCCAAGCCGTTCAAACATTTAAAAGTAAACCGTAAAACCTTAAAATCAATCCTAAAAACGCACAGGAAGCCAGTGGAGGGAAGCCAGTACAGGGAAATGTGCTCCTGCTTACGTGTTGGAGCTGTGCGTGGCTACGCAGTCATGGGTGTACAGTGAGTAGAGGAGAGGGCTCAGGATGCAGCCCTGGGGGCTGGGGGGCTCCAATGTTGAATGATGTGTAGTAGTTATTGCTGTGTAATTGTCAGAGAATGTGCTGTGAGTAAGTGCTTTTCACAAGAACTACTTCAACACTCAATATCTGTTATTGTTTTAACTTTACTGTATGTTTTGAGTGTGTATCAAATTGTTATTACACAAGAAAAACTCATCGACTTGGGTTTTTACAGGATTAGTGAAGTAGACACTGCAATTGAACATCCATAACTTTGCACATGTACATTTTGAACTTGGAACTATTATGCAACTGCAATAAAGTTTGTGAACCCTGGCCTTTTAGATGTATTCTTCTTAGGCTCCTTTTTACTCACTTTTGTCTAGGCGGAATTTGACCTTGGTGGTTGACCTTGAAGCAGGTGGTGTGTTTACTTCCTCAATAATTCCTGCAGTTTTTGGATTACCGTAATAAGCCAATAATGTGAAGAAAGCTCAGAGGCGTTTATTGTTTTCAAATTCTTAATATTATTGATGGCAGCCTAGCCCGACATGTCAGAACCATGGAACATAATGCAAACTATCTCTGCATTGGTCTGACATGTCAGGTTAATAACAATTCCTTTTTATACTTTTCACTGCCACTGATATTTAAAGATTTAAACGGGAAATATACTTATTTTCCATCTTCCCGGACTGGAAGATTATCGGTTTCGTCTCCGTTTATCCAGTAGCCCCAGAGAGAGGTCCAGGTGCATGCTAACCTAGCTTAGCACAATGACAACAGGTTACAGAGGCCTAGCTCTGTCAAAAGTGAAGAACTTCCACCAAGTCCAAAACTGACACCGATTCAATTTATATAATTTTTCTCGTCTGACTGGGGAAGATGGCAAATAAGTATTTCCCAAAATGTTGGCGTGTTCCTTTAACCCTTTCACACTAGACGGTTAACCGTCTAGTGTGATAGTAAAGGGTTAACCTTCTGTAGTGAAAGTGTTAACCTTTTGTCATGTGGCAGTGAAAGGGTTAACCTTCTGTATTGTCACAGTGAAAGGGTTAACCATTTGGTAGTGTGGCAGTGAAAGGGTGGGGAGAGTTGACCTGACATATTTGTGTGCCTCTGGTAAGATATTTGGTTGAAGATAAAAAAATATATATATTATATATTTTATAAAGTTCTTTGCTTAGAAGTTTTTTGTATGGTTATAAACTACTGTTAAAAGGTGATGAAGCCGAATTATATTTGATGTACGTTAACACCATTAGCCTACTTGGTTTTGATTTACTAATGGGCCTACATTACTTCATTTCCAGATACAGTGGATGCTTTTCTCATCCAAACTAGAGCGATGTGACGTGTTTCAAACTGAAATGTAATCATAGATGTGACGTATTTGCAGAATATTAATGTGACAGTATTGATGTGACAGCCTAAACATTGTTTATTTTCCTGTAATAAACTGCAACGCCATTTTGAAGTATTATTTTATTATAGAATAAATACTTTCCATACAGTTATTTCCTTTTTGCTTGTGTTCATTAATGACCAGAAGGCTGTACCTGACTTAAGTCAAGTCAAGAGTTTTTGGTAAGAAATATTGTGATTGGCACGCTGTACAGTTTTGAATGCAACGTAGCATAGTTAGTATATTGCAATGCTAAATGATTAGCTGTATTATCTAGAATTGACCAGGGTGTTCGGGGTAATAGTAGGATGTTGCTGCAGTGGGTTCTATAAGGGCGCGGATCCACCTGCCTCATATTTATGACCGCACGCGTCTTTTGTCAATCCCAATGGGGAGAGAGCGTATGCGGCAGGAAAAAACGATAAAAGGATGTCATCTACAAGATGCGCTTCATGCCAGCACTGCCGACGCACTGCCAGTGTTTTTGTGAGATTGGTGGACGCGGGCCCTGTTGAAAGTCTTCCTCGTTGCAACAACTCCATCTACTGGTTTGCACGCTATACTTTTATCAGACAAAGGCAAGAGTCTTGTTGTATGACAACAAGCCAGCGTGTTTCACGAGTTGATCACCTACCCTACTGCAACTGAAGTACATTAATATTTGTAGCTTTACATACACATTTTTGCTACAGTTGGATTAATTTAGGCCTTGCATGCGTATTTGCATTGGGCATTGCAATGCATATTTTCCAATCCAAATACTTGGAATTCAATCCATGTTTTTACGTTTGCATCAGTATTTCACAAGTCACAACCATATAAAATGTTGGGCTGAGTGTGTATGCGGTCTTTTGACGGTTTAAGATCTAAATGATTGTTTATTAATTATGCAATGAGCGGCTTTTTCTTCTGTATAGCATGCAATTTTCATTTATAATATTAGAAGTGCTTCTGATATTTTCAGTTTTTCAAAGTGCTTTTCGGAATTATGAAGTGCATGCCGAGAATGCAGCAATGATATCATATTCCCCATAATATGGAGTTCACAAAAGTCTTACTTATTTAATCGAGCTGAAATCTGTCGGATACAACAGCACTCATAATAACTATAGACCTGTTTACTGAATATGGAATTTGCGCAAGCTTGCAAAAGAAAAAAAGTGGCCTGTGGATACTGTAGACTTTGCATTGATTCAAACTCAACTGTAGGGGAGAGTGGGGTGAGAAGTGCCAAGGGGCATGTAGTTCCACCCCTGTTATCTAGATTAGAAAACCATAGAAGAAGTTGGTCATGTGACAACATATTTTTGAAGAGGCATCCATTTCACTCAACCTGCAGAGAAGGGAGACACCTGGCTTAAGAGGTAAGCACATTTAAGTTCAAAAAACAGTTTTTTGCCCTCCAAAAGTACAATTTGTATGATCAAGGTTTTTTTATTGCTGTGTTTGAACAATTATAGACAACTTTGAAAACAGTTCACACATGTTTTAGTGCTTTAGTAAACTACACCATGAGTCTATACAGTTAGCATGATGCTAGCTCAAAACAGCTGGGGGATGCATTTTTTTCAAAATGGTAGGCTTGGGGTGATTTGTGCCAAAGGGCCTGGGTTAAATTGTGCCAGATATTCTCTTTGTTAAGTTGCCCCAACTTATTTTATTAACTATATATATTACTTTATTGTATTGTTATTGTACATTGCATTCTTGCATTTGATCACTAAAATGTGATATTCTTAATTTTAGACCAAAATCCATCATGCCACGCAGATATACAAACGGAAGACAGACAGGGTTTCAGCTCCTCTTGAGAAGTTGGAAAGAGCAGTGAAAGAGGTGCAACAGGGCAAGACTATATGTCAGGTTGGAAAGGAGATGAAGATCTGCAGGATGCTTTTACCGCTTTTGAGATTAAAATGATCTGTTTTACGTAAAATTATCAATGGCACAATTTACCCCAGTGTATTCTCTCTAATGTCACAACTTACCCCGCACCGGGGGCAAGTTGTGCCACAAAACCACTTTTTTTTCTAAAGCTATATTTCTGAAACAGTTTATTTAAGATCCAAAGTGATTGTCCCCAGGGATGCACAACATCCTAAACGATATGTACATATTTTAGTTGGGGGCATTACTGTAATCCCCTTGCTTTAAAGGCACTTTAAGTAAAAAGTGCAACTTCTCACCCCACTCTCCCCTATATTCTACCAAGCACAGTTCTGACAGTTAAATTACATGCCAGTTGGTGGACACTTAAACTCATTTAATATTGTTGATTATTGGCATTTACTGTGATATAACGTTAGTTTACCCAGTTAAAGCTTGCATTTGTACTTTATTGTTTGTATTTTGTAATTTAGGTTGTACTTTAGTTTGTATATTTTGTATAGTGTTTGGTCTTTATTCTTTTGACATTTTACTGTATGAAGCACAATCTCAGGGGGCTCATACAGAACCAAGCATTTCACTGTATTTGTAAATCTGGTATGTCATAAATGTATAGATGTATAGCAGTACTGTCTATCTGTATGTCGTTACTGTCGTAGGTCATATGATGAATTGAAAATGGGGGACCCTGATGTAAACAAGACGAAAGTCTTTCTCTGGTCTGCATCCCCTTAACAATTGTGTGTATTGAGCTGTACTGTATTGTACCCACTCTGCAATCTGTTAATACAATTTTCAATCAATCAAACTGTAATGTACAAAAACAAAACTTGAAAACTACAACTCCCATGCTGCAACAGCTCGATACACAGTGACGTCACGATGTCTGCAGCTTGATGCTGTTTTGCTTTGTGAGAAACGACGTGAAAATGTTTGGGTGGATGAATCATAACTAGGTAACGTGTCTACTGTAGTACATCTCAGTGCATTCATACAGCTGTGCATGCGTGTGTTACATGATGGACAGAGCAAACACGCGATATCCATGCTATTTTAATTGTGCAGCTCGTTAAATTGGCAAACAATTGCAGCGTGATTATGAATCAAATTACATAGCCTCTACTAGCAAGCCAAGCTAGGTTATCTTTATTACCAATACTACAATAGTTATTATAGGAACAGATTGTTACTTTAGAAACTTGTCTTGGCCTTTGATTTTCAAATAATAACGTTATATAGCCTGTAATACTGTGCGAACAATGCATGTTCTCCGTCCTCATCCCCCTTTTGTAATAAAGATGATGTGAATCCAACTATTCACAATAATGACCACACTAAAGAGGGGGCTTTTTTAATTTTTTAAATGTTGTCACACACGCATCGTTCAGGAGAAAATGTATTAGGATAAGTTTATTTAAAAACAGACATGCTCCTAATCAATTCATAATACATACAGTATAATATACATTGATTGATTGAACATTGTATTAACAGATTGCAGAATGGGTACAGTACGGCTCAATACACACAATTGTTAAGGGGATGCAGACCAGAGAAATATTTTCGTCTTGTTTACATCAGGGTCCCCCATTTTCAATTCATCATAACATAATATGACATAGGTAGACGGTACTGTTACATTTATGACATACCAGAGTACAAAAAGAGTCTAAAAAGAGAGTATACATTTGAGGGAAACTACAATTTAGATTTTTCATACGTCATCTACGTTTATATCAACCACTTATTGATTAACCAAATAATGACTACAGTAGAAGATTGTTGATGGTAGGCTTGCTTGATTATGTTGTTAAAACATGTCTTGTCTGTGTCGTAGGTCCAGTTACGGGACAACAGGAGCCGTAAGGACCATGGACCTGGCCTGGACCAAAACCAGCTGAGCTTGAGGCTGGACCACAACCAGTAACTGCTCTAATGAGTAGCTAGCCATTACCATTAGGGAGTGTGACAGGGGAACAACCCATGGAGATTGAAACGGGGGGGGCGGGGTGTTAATATTATGGAGCGTGGGAAAGGTTTAGAGTCTATGGAGCATGAGACAGGGTTATTAGAGAGCGAGACGGTAACACTATCACTCGTAGAGTGTGAGGTGGAAATGCCACAAGCGGAGGGTGAGACAGTTGTACTGGGGAGTGAGACAGGCGGCGCACATACATCAGAGAGTCAGACGACCGTGCGACCGACGACAAGTGACCTCTCGCTTAGCGCTGTAGGGATGGGACTGGACGGTACCTCACAGCCCACTGCGCCTAAAGAACATGAACCAAGAACTTGTTATGGACAAGAGGGGAAGACGGATAAAGGAATGAGAAAATATCCTCCTAAAATGAACAAGCTGGCTCCTTTGAAGGTTGACATGTCCAAACCAACAGACATGCCTCTCACGTGTGAGTATCTCTTATGTCGTCTGTGGTTAGTTACTGCAAGATAATATAAATAATGCCTTTATTGATCCCCTTGGGGGGAAATTCAGGTCAGCGGCATGGGGGAGGTGGGAGGGGAGGTAGGTACAGGTATGGGCAGGGTAATAGTAGAAAGACATAAATATAGGCAATCAAATTGAGATCTGAATATAAAAAAATATGAGAGTGTAAACAATATAATTAACTCTGAATATAAAAATATGAGTAAAATAAACAATGTAAACAAAGGTGCAGATGAGGCTCTGTATGCCCCATCGGTTCTAATATACGTTACAATAGATATAGGCAATAAAGAATTTGAATCTGAATATATATACTATGAGTATGAGCAAAAGTAAACGGTATACACAAGGTGCAGTATACACAAGGTAGTGGTACCCTAACTGGCATGATATACGGCATACGTTATAGTCTGTGCAGGTTTAGGTGGTTAAGAGTCAGACACTCACTTAGTGGTCAGACGTTCCTAATAGTACTCGAGTTCTGCAGCCGTTAGTTCTCCAGTTCTGCAGCCGTTAGTTCTCCAGTTCTGCAGCCGTTAGTTCTCCAGCTGCTAGCAGCAGTCCATGCCCACGGTTGTGGAGCCTGAAGGCCGCTGGCATGAAGGACTGGCCGAGGCGTTTAGTGGAGTGTCAGGGTGGTTAGGGTAGGGGGTGGGTGGGGGACACTGTACACTGTACATTGGAATACTGACAAAGCCATACTTGGTCATTTACTGTACAACTGGGTTAGGACATTTGTAGGGGCCAGTTTCGAATTGCAGTCTCCCGTAGGTGTTCTTTGAGAGTGTTTTTGAAAGTGGGTAGTGATTCACATTCCTTTACAGCTTTGGGTAGGGCGTTCCACATTGATGTGGCATAATTGCGAAACGTGTTTAGTCCCTTGTTTGAGCCAAATCTGGGTTTAACATGATTTGTGGAGCTCCTTCTGGTGTTGTGATCGTGGTATTCACTGACCTTTGGGAAGTATTTTGACATGTACATGGGTACCTTGGTCGTGTAGTGTATCTTGTAGACCAGGCCCATTGCAAGTTGCTGTACTCTGTCGTCTACTCTAAGCCATCCTAGTTTGTCAAAGTGGGCTGGGGTGAGGTGGGTTCTAGGAGTCAGGTCAAGCAGTAGTCTGACTAGTTTGTTTTGAGATATTTGTAATTTGTTTTTTAGTGCCTTTGAGGTGCTTTGGTAGTGGTACCAGTTCTCCCATCCCAATTTCGTATAATATCCAATTCTTCCCTCCCCTGTCTTGAACGTTGCTAGACTATGCCACAGGTCGGTTGTAGTGAGGACAGAAGCCTTGCATCACGTGTCCCCTCCGGTACACGAGGAGGCAGCCTGTCGCATCTTTTCACCGCAGCAGTGGCGAGGAGTAACACGTGGGAGGCTCACGCTGCCCCCGTCACTTCCTGCTTCCGTCGCACCGGCGTCACCAAACCGACCTGTACGAGTCACTGTCCACAACGTCAAATCCCCACCCACTGGCTTTCCCACCCTCTAACACTTGCCAATTGTGTTAGTATGAACGACCGGCCAGCCGGTAGCAACGGCGAGAGCTGGGCTCGAACCCAGCGTCTCCTGCGTTAGAGGCGAGCGCCTTGCCCACTGCGCCATCAGCCGCCCTTGTATAGCACCTTTCATACGAAAATTGCAGCTCAAAGTTCTTCACAGCATAAAATGAGCAATGCATAAAGTGCAGACATATATAACATCATTGGTTACAGACAAAACAAGCATAAAAAAGGTAGCAGCAAGGTAAGGCAAATCACAGTTTTTCACATTAGGATCTAACATCCCAATAGGCCTCTCTGTTTACGGTTTGATTCAGTTTTAAAATAGGCAGTAATAAAAAATAATAAAATAGAATAGACAGAGTAAAGTGCAATAAAATAGTTAGTAAAATAGAATACACCGTAAAATGATGAAGTACTGCAGTGCAGTGTGATAAAATAGTTTAATAAAATAGCCCTCATTTACAATACAATAATCAGTGTTGATGTAATGAGTCTCTAGTCTCTCTCTTAAAATACATTTTCATTTCTTATTTACTTGGGATCCTCGATATATCGCTGACCATATCGGTATCGGGCCGGCTGATGATAGTGATTATTTTATTGATTTCATCAGTCTGATGAGCAAAACTGGGCCGATGGGAACTACTGATGATTATTTCTCTGTCTGACTCAAGCTGCTGTTGTGTGTGTGTGTGTGTGTGTTTGAATAAATCTTTTGGCCATGCAGAGTTTGTTTGGGTGACGTTACTTACATGTGACAACAATGCAGCACAGGATTGTAGGCTAACATTGTTTCAGTATGTACAAAAATAGTATGTACAAAATTAAATTATCATAGAAATGTGTTTTACCAATACATATTATATCTACATCGGTAATAGGAGCGACAGTGGCTCATTAATCCGTGCTTGCCTTCTTGGCCAGATCACCCTTGGAAAAAGAGACCTCTGTCTCAATGGGTTTTTATTTCTGGTTAAATAAAGGTTTGATGATGATGAATCTAATCTAATCCTATCCTCTCACCCTCTACTCTTCCAGCCTCCCAGCCCATGCGACTGGGCGGTACTCCACAGCCCTACAGAACCCCCACAGAACCCGACGCAAAGGGGAAACCCGACTCAACCGGTTGTGGACGAGAGGTGGTGAAGATGGATCAAGGAGGAGCTGGTGGAAGGAAATATATTCCTCCCAAAAAGGACCGACTGGATCCACTGAAGATGGACATGTCCAAAGCTGTAGTCATGCCCCTCTCATGTGAGTTACCAGAACAGGTGGTTCTGTCACTCTTCCGCTAAATAATCTACCTTGTCTATATCACTACCTACCTGTGTTGTAGTCGAGTCACTAAATCTCGAGTCGAGTCACCAAAGAAGAGGTAGAGTCTGAGTCGAGTCCCCATTACCCTAGTCCGAGTCCAAGTCATCGAGGTTGAGTCCACTCCACTCTGCCAGTCAAAGAGCTGACGTGCAAATAAAAAAGGTCTACATTAAACATAAATGACACAGCGGTCACCGTTTCAAAGGGATTTTATTTACTTTGTGACACAATAGCCAAACTAATGCACTAGCCATCAATATCTTATGCCAAATGATTAGGGCCTGTTACAAAAAATATATACTGTATTTATCAATTAACTGGATTAGAGTACTACAACACTGCTACCTACTATACTAATATGCAGGGCCGTACAGAGACCTTTTTAGAGGGGCAGGTGCTAAAATAAATAAAAAAGGACACATGTATCAAAATGTTAGAACACCAACTACAGCGTAACGTAACCAGCCAAACTAGCATTACAATAGCAACCAATATTCAGATAATGTAACACGGAACCGTACAACAAACTACATCATACTATATGATTATGCCTTACAATAGTTTGGGATTTATCTAAATGTATTATAGATTTCTATTGGCTAATGGGCCCGTCATTCCAAGAGGGAGGGCGACGCGTCACGCAACATAACAGAAAACCATGCACCTCAGACAGACAGGCATTCAAATATTTATTTTTATTTATAATATCATTTTTATTATTCTTGATGAGGACCATGTGCATTGCTCTTTACAAAATGGGCAAGTGCTTGGGCACCCAAAGCCCCCCCCTCCCCTCTGCACGTGCCTGCTAATAGGGTTAGCATATATTATGTCTCTACTACTATGCACTCAACACTGCAGCACCCAAGTTTCAACACTGTTTGATGAACATTGTTACTCAGATGAAAGAGGTGTACCCTTCCTGCTGACTTGTCGTACAGAACTCTAACTACACACCCCCAAGACCCCTACGCTCTGCATCTTCTGGCCGCCTCAGACCTACTCCTATCCAAGCTCCGGGAGGGTCATCAAAGAGAAGTCGCCTATTCTCAGTCCTTGCCCCACAATGGTGGAATGAACTACCCACCCCAGTTAGGACAGCCAAAACCCGTCCAATCTTTCGCCGTCGACTAAAGACGCACCTCTTCAACCATTATCTGAATAAAAAAGATTTAAATAAAATAAAAAATGTTAACCCTAACTAACCTTACTGTCATGCACTTGTCCTAATAAACTAACCTACACTGTAGCACTCAACACTTTGATGAACATTGTTACTCAGCTGATAGAGTTGTGCCCTTCCTGATGACCTGTCGTACAGAACTTGTAAGTCGCTTTGGATAAAAGCGTCAGCTAAATGACTAAATGTAAATGTAAACTTGTAAGTCGCTTTGAATAAAAGCGTTCAGCTAAATGACTAAATGTAAAGGTAAATGTTCTGAATATCTTTATTAAACCAGGATAGACCGGCCCTGTGTCACTATCCCATCGCTATGTAAACACAATGTCTTGTGGAGGGGCATTAGCTGGTCAAAGTAAACGGACAATGGCCTGGGTAAGGGGCACAGACACACAGTTAGACCTGGAACTGAGAAACTAGGGAACTATTCATTAACATTAATTTCAGGAGAAACAAAAGATGTGTGGCAACTTTGTCCTTCAACCAAGGTGCGTGAACTGGAAATCGAGGGAGAAATTATTTTGAAAAAGTATCGTTCTTCATTCATTCATACAATTAAAACCAACTTGTTTCGGCAACATGTCTTCATCAGAGTTGAGTCCACCATAGTGTCTGTTTCGGTTAATAATAATAATAATAATAACTTTATTTATATAGCACTTTTCATACAGAAGTTGCAGTTCAAAGTGCTTCACAACAGGTAGCAAGGTAAGGTAAATCAGTGTTTCACATTAGGATCTAGCATCCCAATAGGCCTTCCCTGTTTAATGACACGTACACGCATAACCTCCCTCTACCTCGGGTGCAGCACCCCTATACATAACGGAGCTCATCACCCCCTACTCGGCACCCAGGTCACTAAGATCATCCAACCAGGCTCGGCTGGTCCCCCCCCCCCCCGCACCAGACTCAAAAAGAGAGGCGATCGCTCTTTCAAGGCCGTGGCCCCCAAACTGTGGAACCAGCTACCCCTGGAGATCCAATCTGCCCCCGGGCCCTCACTGGAGACATTTAAGGCCCGTCTAAAAACCCACTTTTACTCCCTAGTCTTCAATAAACCCTGATTTTCCCACACCCTAACACACACACTCCCATGCAATTTTATCCTGCCTCCTCCCCCTTGTATCTCTTCTTGTGCTCCTCTGGCCCCTGTGTGCTATACTGTACCTTGTGCTCCTCTGTCCCCTGTGTGCTATACTGTACCTTGTGCTCCTCTGTCCCCTGTGTGCTATACTGTACCTTGTGCTCCTCTGTCCCCTGTGTGCTATACTGTACCTTGTGCTCCTCTGTCCCCTGTGTGCTATACTGTACCTTGTGCTCCTCTGTCCCCTGTGTGCTATACTGTACCTTGTGCTCCTCTGTCCCCTGTGTGCTATACTGTACCTTGTGCTCCTCTGTCCCCTGTGTGCTATACTGTACCTTGTGCTCCTCTGTCCCCTGTGTGCTATACTGTACTTTGTGCTTCCCTATCCGTGTGTTGCCCTACTGTTGTCCTATTCTCTGAATCTACTGTCTTGTCCTGCTGTGCCTTTTTGTATTTTTGTATTTTATATTATGACATTTTATGCTTTGATTGTACAGCACTTTGGTTGGCTCTTGAGTTCTTAAACGTGCTTTATAAATAAATGACTTGACTTGACCCTCTTCCTCTCTAGCATCCCAGCTCTCTCTGCAGTGCGTCGAGTGCCACATCATCTTCAGCGACCACAAGAGCAAGGAGCGCCACCTGAAGCTGAGCCACCCGGCGGAGTACGAACAGAGCATCCTGAGGAACGCCCTCTTCGCCTGCTACGTGTGCGACCGCCACTTCACCAACTCCACGGACCTCATGGTCCACCAGAAGGCTCACACGGAGAGGCAGCCCTTCAAGTGTCCGATCTGCAGCCAGGCCTTCAACCGGTCCTCGGAGCTGACCGTCCACAAGAAGATTCACTTCGGGGAGGACGGCTACGCCTGCACGGGCTGCGGGAAACTCTGCAAGACGCTCACCTTGCTCAAGTACCACCTGCGCACGCACACCGGAGAGAGGCCGTACGTGTGCAAGGAGTGTGGGAAGAGGTTCAGCATGCCCAAGGCTCTCCAGAAACACATCGAGTCGCACGTGGAGGCAGCTGAAGGAGGTGGAGGGACCAACCCCGTTAAGGCACCACGGAAGAAGAACAACAACGGTGAGATGTGCCTCCCGTTAATGATGTCGCTCAGTCCCCCTAATCTACCCACAATGCAAAGCAACATTCCCTTTTGCTGTTAGCTAGCTTTGGCGCTAACATTAGCTACCAAAGAAGTACTTTTTATTTTTTATTTTATTTTATTCATATAGGAAAATACAATTCCACAGTCTATTACTGTTAAAGGTGCTGTAAGTGGTATTAATTAGCTCAACATTCCTACATCACTGATATGGAGTGTCTGGTCAGCAACATGGGTCTCCCAGTCCCTCCACTCTGCAGTAAACAGAAAACACATTGTCTGGAACCCTTTCCCACTTTATCCAATCAGGAGAGAGGACTCCACACTGCACAAATGGTCTGACAAAAATAAGAAATAAAAAAAAATTGTGCTTGAAACAAGTAAAATAACCTGCCAGCAAATTTGGCTTGGCAAGATTTTCTGAAATAAGTAAACATATCTAGGGTTCTGCTGATTGGATGAAGTGAGACACTATATCAGTGATGGCTCTTGGAATGTACAGTAGAGCTATTTAATACCACTTACAGAACCTTAACAGTAATATACTGTGAAATTGTATTTTCCTATATGAATAAAAAAAAAAAGATCGAAGGTACTTTAATTCATCAGTAATGTTAGCTACAACATTTGGCAGCTGATATTAGCTCAAATCTTTGGTAGCTATTATTTTAACATGTAGACCCCTTATTTTAACAAATAAAATATCACTTTTAAGTCTGCCTTGTATCTGGCATTTCATAAAGTGGTAATGCTATATAGTATTTTTTCTATTGTGATGTAAAATACTTTCTTTTTTTGTATCCGTCTAGGCACACCTACAATAAAATACCCCTGTTCCGTATGCAAGGCCACCTACAAGTCGACCAAGACTCGGCTGCACCACATGAAGAACAAGCACAACCTGATTCCGGCGGCGTCCGGCGGCCTGCCCAGCATAACCCCGACATCCTTCTGCCAGCCGACGCTCCTGCACATGGAGCCCATCGGACCCCTCCAGCAGGTGGACGGCAACATCGACACGGAGCAGATCCGGAGACTCATCGAGTCCCTGGGCAACGTCCAGAAAGTGAATCAGGTGGTCATACTGGGGCAGGTGCCGCCTCACGCCTCACCCCTGCACCTGCAACACATACCGGCACTCGGGGGCGCCGCCGCGATCCCTCTCGATCTAAACCCGCAGCGGGTCGAGGTGATCGAGCTAAAGCGGACCGCGGAGAACCCGTGCTGCGATCCGCTGGAACAAACGATTATACTGGAGCCTATTTCGCCGGACGGGCAGTTGGAGAACCATCCCTTTTCTCACACGCCACCGGATGCCCACGCCGTGCCGTCCGAACACATAGGACTGACTCTTGTCGAGCAAACTCTGAGCCACGATGGAGAGGCGATACCCGATCCCCTTCAGATGGTCTGTCGGAACGAGGTCGCTGGCCTGGAACAAGACCCTGAGCAAATGGTCATATTGGAGCTCACGTCCGCCTTGATGCCAACTGTAGAGTTAGAAGAAACTCCGTCTGTGCCACAGACCGAAATGAAGACCTCCTCACTGGTACCGACTGTTGAATTGGAGAAGACTTCTGGTCAGCAGGAGACCGACCCCGCGGTCCCGTCGCTCACTCATACTGTTCGGTTCGAGGTGAGGTCTTTACAGACGGATCAGCCGGACGTTCCTAGTTGCCCTTTTGTGCCAGCGGACACGATTACACAACAAACTCTTCCAGGTCAGTCCCAAGCGAACCGGGAAGGAGAGGCTGATTCGCAGATGCAAACGGTAGGAATGGATCGGGTCCGTTTTGTGATGGAGAGAGCCTCGGTGGAAGAGACAAACGCGATGGTGGAAAATGAACCGTCAGAGAAATCATCGGTAGAGGGCAAAGAGATTCTGGAGCAGTTGGAGAAATCGCACAGAGGAGAGGATCCGACTGTAAAAGAACACGTATCACAATTGGAGACAGAACGGACACAGCAGATCTCACGTGTACCTGTTAGCGTCATGTCGGCTCAAGAATTGGTAAAGGTACGGAAAAGGAAGCCGGCTAGGAAATTTATATTCCAAGGAAATATGCAGCAGCTAACATGGGCGACGCTAGAGGACGAATCGCATGTTGGCGAGAAACTCGCCAAACGCCAAAGAACAAAGAAACCCCGCCTCGTTGTAGATTTTGGCCCGAAAAACAAGGAGAAGAGAAGCAAGAAACCGAAGAAGCCGCCGCAGGCGACTCTGGAAGAAGTCGTTAAGGGCAACCCGTCCGTCGCACACTTGTCGGAAAAAAAGGTGCCTTTAAAAAAGAGGAGCGGGAAAGCAGACAAAGGGGGACATTTGGTATCGACGAAGGGAATGAATTCCACGATGCACGACTTGCACGAAGTTCAACAAAGTGAAGAGGAACCGAGAACAAAGAAAATGAAAAGGCAAAATAAGGGAATTGAGCGAACAAGAGGGCAAGACACCGTGGCTTCATCTGGACTTAAAAAGAAAAAACAACAGAAGATTTTGCAACAGAGTCAGCCTAAGAAAACAAAAGAGGGAAAGCTGACGAGCAAGAGAAAGACAAAACTGACGATGGCACAGAAAAACAACGCAGAAACAGATGCTGCATCTGCAGATATGCCAGGCCAACAAATGAAACAAGATTCCTTACTTTTACTGAAGGGTCGCAAGCAGCCCCAGCTGAAGGTTTACAAATTAGACACCTCTAAGTCACCAGGCCAGACACCGGAAACGTCACCCGTCCAATCTCGGACGGCCTCTCAGAAGAGCAAAGACGTTGCACTCAAACGGAAAAAGGACCAAAATAGTGTAACTCCAACCTCCACGACTGTAGGTGATAAAAAAGTAGGGAGGCCCAAGAAGAGCCCGAAATCCCTTCTGCTGATACCCCCGGAAACGCTGCCGGCCAAACCCAAGACCACCAGGAAACGCAAGGCATCCTCCAAGGTTGAGACCGAGGGAGTGATCTCGTCCTCTCATTCCCGACGCGCTCTGGAGTGCAAGGGCTGCGGGGAGAGATTCTCCGAGGTCTCCTCCCTTCAGGAACACAAGGCGACGATGCACGCCGTGGAGAGCCCCGGCCTCACTTACACCAACGGCAACGTTTTTGAGGGGGTTTCGAGGTTTGACCTGTGTCAGCCTCCGAAGATGAATGATGATGGGGCTGCCGGTGTCATGAACACCGCTACGGATTGGGATACCGAGACCGAGATGGGAGAGATAGCTTTAGGAGAGAGAGAGGGGAGAGTCTCTTTCCCGGCCTTAAATCCTTCCCCCTCTTTCCCCCTGGCTGCCACAGCCATTGAAGTATATGAACAGAACAATGGTAATACAGGTGTAGCAGATGTTACTACTTTTATTGATACAGCTGTGCAGCCTCCAGAACACTCTACTCAGTGTCACAGCTCTCCGCAAGTTCTTTCCCAGTGTCACTCGAACTCTGTCCAGATCAAAACTGTCCCGTCAGACACTCCATGTTCCACATATACAGCCCCTTTTAATCCCTCTCACCGGACAAAGGGCCCAGAAACGGGTGGCCCCTTGGCATCGGAAGAGGACGAGCCAGAATGTCAGGCCAGCCGTGAAGAAATGTATCCCAATAATCCCTTGGTTTCTAACTCTGAATCTGAAGTTCAATGTACGACGGAGGAAGACGTTAAGGAGGATTTACTCCTGGATGTAGATTTGGTCACCGTCGGGGGGGAGCAAAGTGAGCGGGACGACCCCACCTTGTCCCAAGACGGCAGCTCCCAGACGGCACTCGGTGACACGCTCACACCCGACGGTTGGATTGAGAATCGAGACCAGAGCGAGCAGTCCGTCACCTCGCAGGCCGTTTCCTGTTCCGTGCATCAGCCGGAGATCAAGGAAGAGGAGGAGGAGGAGGAGGAGGAGGAGGTCTTGGTGCAGAGGAAGGAAGACTGGACCAGGGAAGTGGGAAGGAGGAGCGTGGCGAGGAGCAGAAGAGGAAAGGGGCGTTCAAAAAGGGGCGGGAAGTCGAGGAGAAGTCCAGATGAAGACGACTCGAGGGGAACGGAGCCAGAGAAAGAATCGGATGAGTGCCTGGTCGTCTTCCAGCGACATCCGCTCGCCGTCGACTCTGAGATCAAGGATGAAGGTGAGACCGGTGCTCCTTGCCGTCCTCAGTCGATGTCCCTGGGTTTACGGCCAGAAAGCGGCTGCGGACTCGACCCGGACAAAAGCGACGCCCCCGCCGCGTCCGTGCCCTTCACACTGCCGTCTTTGTCGGAGGAGTCCCCCGAAGAACCGGTCAGCTTTGAGCTGGAGTCGGTTACCACCAGCGTGGAGGAGGTGTTGAGGTCCAAGGAGGTACTGGGCCTGGAGGGAGTAGAGGAAGGGGGCAGCGAGACCCGCCAGTCTCCGGGCATCATCCTGGAGAGGTTCCTCACCTCTAGACAGAGGGAGGCCAGTGACCAGGAGCACTGCCCGATGTCAATAACTAACAGTCGAGGACAGGTGAGGGCCTTACGACTATAGTTAATAGAGTTGTACAAACAAAATGTTTGTAAACCATTAAAGCGGGAAAACATTGTAATCGTATTAATGTTCATTCGTTTCTGTTCCAGGGGTCGGAGAACGAAGTGGTTTTCCTGAAGGTCTTGGGAGGCCAGGAGATCAAGACTGAGGAGAATGCCTCGGACATGTCATCGGCGAGAGACTACCTCTTTCAGAGTAGACCTCCGCAGCAGCAGCAGCAGCAGAGGGGAGTACGGAGTGTTCTCGTGAAGCAGGAGAACAGTCTCATCCTGAGTGACCCCCGGGCCACGCACGGCAGCGGTCACATACGGTGGAATGTGGAGGAGACGGACATCGAAAACACGTCTGATCAGCGTGAGTATAGGGCAGGGGTCGGCAACCTTTACTATCAAAAGAGCCACTTTTCCCCCCATCCCACAAAATAAAATGCTCAGGGAGCCGCACAACCTATTTACCCTTAAAATGAAGATAACACAGTGTATAACGTTTTATATATCCCCAAGCATACCCCACATTTAGCATAAAACGTCTGACAATTGCATACCCAAAGTAATTTGCGATTTATTATACTTTACACTTATAGCACACAGTTTGTTGCATTAATGGGATTATAAAGCAACAAAAATTAAAATGTTGACTTTTTATTGCTGTTTTTACCTGTTATAACAAAGGAAAACCTCAAACTCTTATGAAGAGGAGAAAAATACTGGCTGTGTAGACCTACTTTTAAATAAAACACAGAAGAAGAGACAAAACACTGGTGTCTGTGGACCGACTTTGAAATAAAACCCTAAACTATTCAGGTATATATATATTTTTTTAAACATTTATATATTAGTCATCAAAGGTACAGTTGAATACAGTACACATTGAATGGCACATTTTATATTTTCACCCTTCCCCCCCCCCCCTCCCTCCAGGGTTCCCACTGACATTGCAAAATAAAATTCAAGGACTTTCTCAAAAAAAAAATGTATACAGTTCACTGTTAAGTGCTGTTTTCTATAGCAAACATTTATAATAATAATTAATAAAGAGAAAAAATACAAATTTAATCGGATCCAATATTTATGGCTCAAAGCCAATCTCCGACAATTAACAATACCTTAATTCAGAAAATGAAAAATAAATAAAATAAATTCAATTTCTTGATTCAGTACAATTCTATCATGGATGAACAACAACCCTTAATATGGTTGATCGATTTGAATTTCAAGGACTTTCCAAGCAGGCTTTGATCTATTTTCTTTGTGTCAAAAACAAGCACTAAGCATTTCAAGGACCTTGTACAAACCCTCCCTCCCTCCCTCCCTCACATTCTCCCTCCCCTGTCCTACCCAATCCTACAAATACACAACAGAAAAACATAGAACATACAAACACATATCTCTCTCACTCATCCTTCCTTCTCATTGTCCTAGTGTCTTTAGCTTGGCTATGTAACCAATAAAAGGGCCCCATAATATTTCGAACTTTTCACTAGACCCCCTTAGGGCTTGCGTCCACCTACCGCATATTTCCAGCTGAAAAATGCGGGCAGAGCACTGGGTAGTGCTGGGATGAAGTGCTTGCGGTGAGAGAGAAAAAAACGCTGAACGTTTGAAAAGTTCAGAAAAAAGGTGAAACGCACTGAAAAAATAAGCCAACCGTAGCGCATTTCCTATAGGCGGGCGCATGCGGCCGCATACGCTCAGTCCTCATTGGGAACAATTGAAAAAAGACGCTTGCGCCCAGAAATATGCGGTAGGTGGACGCAAGCCCTTAGGTTGTATTTAATTTTCTCCAGATTTAAAAAGAACATGAGATCTTTTATTCAGTTATATTTGAGTACTTCCCTTATTTGTGGAACATTTATAAAATAAAAAAGTAGTCCACTTTGAAAAAAGACTACCATGTGTAGACCTACTTTGAAATAAAACACAGAAAAGGAGAAAAAACACTGGCATCTGTAGACCTACTTTGAAATAAAACCCTGAACTATGCAGCTCTATTTGAGTCCTTCCCTTATTTGTGGAAAATCTATCAAATAAAAAAGTACATTTTTCGTTGTTCGCAAATTTCGCACCACATATCGGGCATACATCGTTAGTCGTAAAAGCAAATTAATCTGTCCACGCTGAATTAAACCTTCTATTTTCCTCAGACTTTCCTTTTTTTTTTATTTATCCATGGTTAGCCATGGTCGGAAACTCAAGATTAGCCACTTGCAGACGGCAGGGAGAGGCGCGGGTGTGACGTACTGTATATTTTAGTTGATGAAATATTTTTGTTGACTAAATATTTTAGTTGATGTTCATTTCAGTGTCACAGTATGACATCGATCTCCAAAATAAGAGAACAAAAAAGAAATATATTTTTTTTTAAAGTTAAAGTTTTTGGGCCAGGGAGCCGCAGCTGATTGGCTAAAGAGCCGCAGGTTGCCGACCCCTGGTATAGGGGTAAATGTCGGGTCTCTTTTCATAGAATATAATATACAAACGACTACAATAGAATTGTATAACTTGATCTTTTGTACACACTGAATGAATGAATGAAAAAGTTTCTTTTTGAACATGTATTCTCCACATTCCTCCAAACAAATCACAATATAAAGCTCCGTCAAACAGAATCATAATGAAAAAGAAATTATAAACAAAAAGTCAAGAGCAATGTAGTTAGTTAGTTATGTTCAAAAAAGGAGTAGAGGGAAGCTAAGCTTATTGATCCCTACCCCCTTACATTAAAACATTTTCTTCCATTAATTTTACTTGATATAACATACATTAGTATAATACATTATATAATATACTTTTACAAAAAGAAAAGAAAAATGAGTCGCTTGACAAGAGGTTTGTCACAAATAGGGAGTCCACATGTGATGCCAAGTTAACAAAATAATTTATTTAAACCTATCTAAACAAACAATAATTGGATAAACAACAGAATGTGGTTGTCAGAATTGTCAAAGGATTCCCAGTTGAGTGTTGATACAACCTGTCCTGGGAGATGGGAAAAGCAGACGGAAGGGATTAGACAGGGGAACATAAATACTGTGTGTGCAGGAAGCTCTCTGCACTCCACAGGTGCTTCAAATTGGGGTAACAACCTACCCACTCTACCATGCTCTTTGAGTCCGAAGACACAATGTATTCAGGTAAGTTATTCCACAACTTCACTCCACAAACGGATATGCACATGCTTTTCATGACCATTGAAATGTTTAGAGTTGTAACATGCCGTCTCACAAATATGTGATGGCTTATTTTAATGATGTGCCCTACAGTGACTGCCTATGTGGGAGCAAGGTCTTTATATATAAACATGAAACATAAAGTTTGGAAATTTGTGTTTGGTCGATTATTTCTCTGTTGTAACAATGGCAATGCTTCTTCGCAATACATTTTATACCGTTGGAAAGCCTGTTTATTTACCTTTTTTAAATGGTGCCCCATTTGTAAGGAACATGCATTTGTGGGATGAGCAGCACAGCTGAGTATGTGGGTTGCGCCCATGAAAAATGTGACAAATCTTATTCAAACGGCTTATTCTGCAGATGCTATTGACTCCATGGTAGCCGTGCGGGAGGACTTTAAACTTTTTTTGGGACTTTTTTTCTTTTTGTTTCCAGACACGCAAAGCAAGGAAAGGATGAGAGCCTCCAGCGTGGAGCCTGAACCGAGCGGCAGGCAGTGTATCTTCTACCCAGTGAAGCAGGAGGAGAGGGAGGTTCTCCTGGGAGCGTCTCCGAGTGACGTCAGCACTTTAACCCTGGGAGCGTCCGACAGTGCCAAGCGTAGCCATCAGACGGAACATCCGCCAGCCAGTGGCGTTCTGTGTAAGTAGTCGCTTTATCCAGTAACAACACACTGCAAATAATGCATGAATACCTCTCCTCCAATGTCCCGTTTGCATGCCTGCACGGGGTATTCTCCCATCGTACGACAGTGGCTCAGGAGGTAGAGCGAGCGGTCGTCTGGTGATCGGAAGGTTCCCGGTTTGATTGCAGCTCCTCCCAGGCAGTGTGTCGAAGTGTCCTTGAGCAAGACACTTAGCCCCTAACTGCTCCCAATGAGCAGGTTGGCACCTTTGCGTGGTCGACCTCCGCTGTCGGTGTGTGAATGTATTGGTGAATGTGAGGAACAAAATATAAAAGCTATATAAATGCACCATTTGCCATTTACAGTAGATGAGGGGAGCCCAGCCACAGAGGAGTATGAAGAAACCAGACTGACGGAGGGGGAGATGGGAACGGAGACCGATGCCTTTGAAAATTCTCCGGAAGGTAAGGTCTTATTGTAATAATAATAATAATAATAAAACTTTATTTGTATAGCACCTTTCATACAGAAACTGCAGCTCAAAGGGCTTCACAACAGAAAAAAGACGGTCATAAAATGAGCACATAAAGTGCAGACATATAAAATCACAGTTTTTCACATTAGGATCTAACATCCCAACAGGCCACCTTGTTTATGGTTTGATTCAGTTTTAAAAATAGACAATAATAAAAAGAGTAAGATAGAATAGACAGAGTAAAATAGTGCAGTGCAATAAATAGTAGAATAGAATAAACATTGTAATGTAACTTGAACTTAATACGTGTCCATAAAGTGTCCATTTCTGACTGCTTTGTCGTTGTACATCAGGGCCCCCGGTTCCTCCTACATCGCTTAGCTAATCCTGGAAAATACGAGTTAATCGTATTAGTATATAGTATCCGATTATCTTGCTCATTTGCATCTGGCTAACTCCATTCCTTGAACGCAGATGCAGGATTGATTAGACAAGCATGGATTCAACCATAACCAGGATAACCGCACGCTCCCATCTTGGCATAAAGGGAATGGGAGTAGATAGACAAGACCACGATGAACAATCGTAATTGAAGTGGGCGGTCTTTCGCTTTGCTGCTTTTCTCTCCGTCTATCTCCACAGAATCTCTCATGATGCAGCTATAGGAAAATGAAGGGACGGCTCCTAGTCCTAGCTTCATCTGTGGTTCATGCAGGCTGTGGTCCCAGGGAACAAGGCCTTTTGATATACATTTTTCTCTCTGATGAGGCAGGGGATTTTGGAGAGTTAAAATTGCTCAGCCAAAAATAGCATAGCATTGCAGAAGTCACCAGCATTGTCTATTCTCTGTAACATAATTTAGTGTTGGCAGAACGTAGGGGTCTTGGGGGTGTGTAGTTAGAGACCATTGACCAGAGGTAGGAGGGAGCCGTTCCCCTCGCTGCATGGTATGCCAGGTCAAGGCGGACCGCTTTGAAAAAAGAAGGAAAAAAAGCTTCTAGCATTTTTTTCTGGGTCTCCCCAGAGCTCGCGCCAGCCGCGGCTCCGCCCCTTCGTCGATGAGTTACATTGATGAGCGCGCTCCTTTCCAAAAAAAGTTTAACGAGTTTCAACTTTATGAACTGAGAGCGCTCCGACCAAAAACGCTGCCGCCCAGAGCTCATAAAACGCGAGGCGCGTCGCTGGGAAGAGGAGCGCGCCTGACGCTTCTCCAGCATATAAATGAATGACAGAAAGGAGCTGACAACTCATAAAACGTCCCCTATGGACACAAGCCCTTAAGGAATACAAATACATTTGTTACATTTGTATTTGTATATATTTGTATATTGTGTATGGCGGTATAGTGAAAATCAATACCTTGACAGTATACCTTCATATTCAGTATATCTTCCAGCTCTACATAAATGTCATTAATTGGTGTTTTATTATTGGATCTTGTGGAACTGTAATATCATGCTTTACCAGGGTTTTACTCGACCAAATGCACAGAAATTAGGCATTTCTTTCTAAAGTGGTTACCGATGGTTATAGGCAGCCATGTTGAAAGAAAGACGACTACAAAAACATGTGAAACATCTATTGCGAGAATAAAAAAGAAAATGTTGAAAATCAGACACATTCCAAATTTAAATTTTTTTTCCACAACAATTTGATTTGTTAAAATTGACGGATTAAGTTTAAACTTTTATTTCAATTACTTATTTTAATGTTGGGTTGGGTGGAGTTTGTCACAGAAGCCACAGGCTGCCTCTGCTGTTGCTGATGCTGACTGCGATTTTAACCAAAAAGAACAAGAGGAGGGCATCTCCTATTTATAGCAGGCCTCTTTAATACATGTACTATTTGTTAATAAATAAATACCCTAAATAACTTCATAAACACATTTAATTAATTTAATAAATAAATAGGCTAAATCCACTTACCCTTAGATCACACAAACAAACAATCAAAGGTCTATCCTTGTAACTGTGCAGGGTATCTGCGGGGTATTAAAAAGTATTCAATTCATAATCCACAATTTAAGGCCTTAAAAGTAGGGATGTCCGATATTATCGGCCGATATTGGCATTAAAATGTAATATCGGAAATTATCGGTATCTGTTTAAAAAATATATATATATCCTATTTGTAAAAAAAAAATGAAACATTTTTCTTTAACCTTTATTTACCCAGGCAAGCAAGTAAGAACAAATTCTTATTTTATTTATTGTGAAAAGTATGCATAATGTTGGGGAACCCCTGCATATATCGGTATCGGTTGATATCGGTATCGGAAATTAAGAGTTGGACAATATCGGTAAAAAAGCCAATATCGAACATCCCTACTTAAAAGGTCTTGCATTTCATTTGCACAGGTATTATATTTTTGGAGGGGCAGCGCGACTGTCGGGAGATGAAAAAATAATATAAAATATATGAAATGTTTTTGTATTCAAGTCATTGTTTTTTGCGGGGCCACCGGGAGATTGGTGCGTCTGGCGAGAGCTTGTATGGAAGAATTTAAATTGTCGCAGAACTGCAGCCGCCAGTTCTAGTATGGTCGTGAAATTGGTATTCAATTTTGCTCTAAGCGTCACGATATTAAAAAGGTCTTACATAGGTTCCGGGTCGAGGATGTAGAAGTCGCAACCATGCTACGTCGCTGCTACTCCCTTTTTTTATATTTAACTTTAAAAGCCTCTTTTTATACTCTCAACTCGGTTAAACCTTTATGTATACATCACCTTAGGTTTCCTACTAACTATTTTGACTGAAAGAACCACAATGGCAACGAAGAAAACAACGAGAAGTGAATAAAAAAAAAAGGTCTTACATTTGACTTGAAACACTGTCCACGTTTCCTGCAGGTGAAGCAGTCGTGGAGCAGCACGACTCTCCTGAGCTCCAGGACTTCCTTCTCCAGACGTCTGACGAGGAGGACTCCGATGTTCTTGAATTCTCTGATGCTCAGCCTGACCTAGAGGCAGAGGCCATGGCCTGTTACCACAAGAGCCAGAAGAGTGGCCCCCGACAGCCAACTGAAACGTCAGACAAGTACAGTACAACCTAATTTCTTTAACTTTACATTAGTTTAACTTTTAAACTGGCCAGTTAACCCGTCAGAATCAGAATCAGAAAGGTCTTTATTGCCAAGTAGTTTACACATACAAGGAACCTGATTTGTCGTCATTTGGTGGGACATTAACAGACGGACCATTAAGGTAGAATAAAATAAAATTGTATATAGACTAAATTTAAATAGAAGTAGAATATAATAGAATTATAAAATAAAATAGGCCAGGGCTGTACAATTGTGCATGATGTGGTCGAGTATATAAACTAATTAGAATAGAAATAGCAATACAGTGGGATGGCATATTTAACAGGGCTGTGCAATTGAGCAGTAATTTGCAAAAAGTCAGGCAGAAATAAATAAATATGTGGCGATGAGAGAAATAGAATTGTGCTCGCGACTGAAATTTGTCTTCGTGTGACATTTTAGAATACATGCATGTTTCATATTTTGTTTTGGCACACTATTCTGTTGTATAACTTCTGATCATTATATTCAAATCTAACCCTAACTAACCTTACCTTACATGCACCTAATAAACTAACCTACACTGTAGCACTCAACACTTTGATGAACATTGTTACTCAGCTGATAGAGTTGTGCCCTTCCTGATGTCTTGTCGTACAGAACTTGCAAGTCCCTTTGGATAAAAGCGTCAGCTAAATGACTAAATGTAAATGATGATCATTCCAAGTTTCCAACACTTAAAAGGGATAGTTCCGATTTTTCTACATTAAAAAGCAGTTGTCTTACCTCTATCTAAAGTAATCTACCATTAATCTAGCGACCACTGCTGTCACTGTTGTCCAGTCCACTGTCAACATCACTATTCCTCCTAGATGTCAGGCTCCTCATTCACTTCCATGCATTTTGAGGGCCAAGTCTAAATAAACAAATATAAAGCAATCTGTGTCAAAAGGTACTTTTTTTTTTTATAGAAAATGTTGCCATTTTCAAATTATCAGTAAAGGCACTATTTCTCACTTGAGGTGCAGTTTGACCAACTGTAAATGTTTGGAATCTTTCTTCCAGCAAGGCAGTCTGACCTCACGTAACCATGGTAACATTCCATGCAGGGCAAAGATACACAGCACATACCTACAGCAAATCGACTGCATCTGCTTTTATTTTTCGAAGGTAGTAAATCTGTAGTTTATGTTTATACTTCAGATGTATAATAGACTAGATCCCCAAAATGAATGGAATGAGGAGCCTGACACCTGGTGGTGGTGACGACAGATGATGGGGACAGCAGTGGTCACTAGCTTACTTGTAGACGCACTTGCATAGAGAGGTAAGACTGCTGAGAAGTTCTACTAAAGTGAAATATCCCTTTAAAAATACTTGCCAGTAGTGTAATTGATGCACAATCATTTGCTTACTTATGAAGTCGTGTGGTCGGGGGTTCTGGCCTGGTTACTATGCACTGGGGCTCATTCCAAGACATAAAGTCATTCAGCAAGGACCGCTGTTTTCTCTTGTGGATGATTAAAACTTTTGTCGGTATGTTGTGGTGTGGATTCAAACTTTTGTGTTTTGAGTTATAATAATGATAATTGTAGTGGCCGCTTGTATAATAATAATAATAATAATAATAATAATAATAATAATAATAATAATAATAATAATAATAATAAATGGTACTTATATAGTGCTTTTCTAGAATTCAGTCACTTTACATTGATTACACTACTGGCTAATTTGATATAAAAAAAATAATAACTAATAACGTTGTATGTGTTAAATGGTGATCATCAGGATTTTTCTCTCGTTTTGCTCATATTGTATTTCTGCCTCCCCCCAGCTCGTCCGCCTCTGAGAGCCAGGATCTTTCCAGCGTGGCGAGAGGCGGGGAGGATAATGGGAGCAGGGGGCCCATTGAGTACTTCTCCAAGTATTTTGGCTGGGATACTTGGGCAGACATTGCCCAGTGCACAAATAAACTGTCTAAGCTGCCTGGCCCAGTCACCGCCAAAGAGGTGGCACAGTTTGTTGGGATCCACATCGCCATGGGAACTTTGAAGGTCTGTATTTTGTGTGGCCCCCTCCTTGTATAATTGATTCACTGAACTGAACAATTACAATTTATTATTATTAAACATTATTTCTGTGATGGAATAACTAACAAACATCAGCCTATTTCAGTCTATTTCTGTAGATACTATATATGTAGGCTACATACTGTATCCCTTACCTACTCTTACTAGTTACACTGCTGGCCAGTATGACTACTACCATAGTGTCTTTACACCTGTATCACTGTACATTAATACTACAACTCTGTCCATACATCTGATTAGCACTATGTATATATATTATATATATATATATATATATATATATCCATATATGTCTGACTATACCTGCATATAATTATTCTATATACCTACTTATACAACTGCATATAACCCATATAACTCTGTATGATGGCATGTACAATAATGCTGTATATACCATATATTTATTCTTACTGTGTATATATATATAATATATATATATTTATATCCACATCTGTCTGGATACACACCTTTTTACATATCTGTAGATACTATATCTGTACATATCCCTTACCTCCTCTTACTAGTTACGCTGCTGGCCACTATGACTTACTACCATAGTGTATTTATACCTGTATCTCTGTACATACATCTGATTAGCACTACACTCAGTAGTACTAATGTATATATTTTATACCCAGTTTAATCACCTGTACATTGTATATTACTGTTGCACGTTACCGTTACATTTGCACTCTGGTTGGATGCCAAACTTCTTTTCGTTGTGCTGTACTTGTGCTGTATGATGACAATACATTTTAATCTAATCTTATATGTTATACTTTGTTTTGTCATTTTCTTTCAACTTTCAGTTTCCCAGTCTCAAGCTCTACTGGCAAGACTTAACCAAGGTGCCTCTGATCGCCGAGGCCATGCCCGTCTCCAGGTTCATTCAGCTATCTCGAAGGTTGAAGCTAGCGTCCCCCGCGGAGGATCTAACCAACGGTGTTGGCGAAGAACTACCCGACCGCGACGTTCAAAACACGGAGTATGCTACGGCCGGAACGGACTCGACAAGCTGTTGTAACAGTAGCGGCCGCGGTCAAACCCCTCCGCTCGGTAGTGAACAGAGCAACGGGGACACGTCCAGCGAGCTGAACTCCTTTAACGTTCAGCCCGATCCCCTTTGGCGGGTTCAGCCGCTACTGCACCGCTTCAAGGCGGGATGCTCGCTGCTGAGGCGAGAGGGCGACTACGGAGTCGATCAATACCCTCTTCCTCTGACAGCCGGGAAGGTGAACTACTACAACAAACCCTCCCTGCGCAGCACCGCGTTGGTCGTCTCCGACGGTCTTATCGTACATTTGGACGTAAATCTGGATCTCTCGAACAAAGAGACCGCCGTGGAGAAGATGGTGCCCAGAGATAGTATGGTCTTTCTCTGTAAGCAGGAACTCTCTACCCCATCGATGCTCGAGCGTCTCCTAACCGCCGGCGTGCATGGCGCGGGCCGGGTGGGCGGTGCCAGGGGACAGATAGGGGACGAGTTTGTAAGCTCCGACGGGAGGTTGATGTTGCGGCGGTCTCACCGCGGCTTCATCCTGTCCACCGTGGGACGCGGCCAGCGGGACACGGCGTCTGTCGTCGTCGACTTCGAGAAAGCCCAGGCGTCCGCTCGCCTCAACAGGGACTTACAAGATATTTACCGTATCCCGATCACCGCCGCCGCCCCGACCTGCTGGCCTCAGGCCGTGCTGTGGTTTCTCACAGATGTGGCGTTGGTCAACTCGTGGCTCCTGTACAGGCGGGATCACGACGGGCCCCTATCTGAGCCGCGGCTGACCCTCATGGCCTTCAGGCTGGAAGTCTCCAAGGCCTTGATCCTCTCCAGGGACACCAACACCCAGGATTCCATTCCCCCTCAACCGCCCACCACGCAGAAAGCCCAGACGCCGGAGGCGACCCCTGACCCGGGCCCCTTGCAGGACAGCCGGACTCTCCCGGACGCGGCCACGCGGTACGACGGCTCGGGCCACTGGCCGGAGCAGCTGGGGGAGAGGGAAGGGGGCCGGTGTCGTCTCGGAGGCTGTGAGAGAACGTCGCATGTCATGTGCCTCAAGTGTTGTGTGTTTCTTTGCATCTCGCGCAACAATAACTGCTTCCTGAGGTTCCACAATCAGGGGAGTGTGTCATAGTTTTATTGTAGGGATGCTCGATATTGGCTTTTTTACCGATACCGATATTCCGATATTGTCCAACTCTTAATTTCCGATACCGATATCAACCGATACCGATATATGCAGGGTTTCCCTGTCCAAAAAACTGAATAATTTCAGGTAACTAATAATTTCACTGGATATATATATAACAAATATTGTTATTGTTTTTTTTTTTTTAAACAGATACCGATATTTTCCGATATCACATTTTACTGCCGATATCGGCCGATAATATCGGACATCCCTATTTTATTGGTTTACTTTTTCAATCATGCAGCTTCTTAATTGCTTCCTGGTTAATAAGGCAGAACATCTCCTTTTGACGGTGAACTTACTTGTAAACTCGGCTATCCTCATTAACAGTCTCATCCACTCTTGTCACCATATTTTTTCCTCCCATGTTTCCATCATCCAGCATTTTTGTGCTGCGAGTTAAAGACTTGATTGCTCTGTGTTGTGGCTTGTGATGGTCTTCCTCGTGTTGTTTGCTAGGTATGAAAGGATGTACCTTCAAAATGTGAATGAAACAAAAAATCGATGGCCATAAAATGTGTTTTGAAAAGTAGAGAATGAAGAAATATACCTTTTTTCAATTGTAATTTACCAGCTGCTGCTTTATTTATTTTTTACCTGAAATGTTTACTATTCCATATTGTGATCAAGCCTCTGTTTCTAATGTGAATTTACATATTTTAATCTTTGACTTGGAAAAATAAAGGTATGTAGCTATGTTGAAACAAACAAATCTTTGTTGTTGATTTCAAGGACTGTACCAAATACATATTTTATCCCAAATATCTACAAATAGTTTACCCGATATCCTATGCTAAATATCTGCACTCATAATATACTCTCAAGAGCAAAAGCCATGGAAAGCAATTTTTCAAATGGTCCTGTGTCACGTGACCGTGGCCGACCACAGAATTAGAATGAATAGAACATACATTTTCAATTTACAGCCCACAACTGGCATATTACCAATATCAATACTAGTGAATGTAGTGCTGTGGGTATGAGTCACCCTGCCTTGCTAAGATGCTGCGTTTAATTGTTACATAATTATATATATAAATTAAAAACTACATTCATAGCAAATTCTAATAGCAGCTCTGATATGTGAGAACCAACCAAATGCTTGTGTGCAAAATTTTCAATCAAAGCGGGGAACATAGAACCCGGGGATGAATGAATGAATGAAAAATGTATTTAACAGATTGCAGAATGGGTACAAAGTACAATACAGTACAGCTCAATACATACAATTGTTAAGGGAATGCAGACCAGAGAAAGACGTTTGTCTTGTTTACATCAGGGTCCCCCATTTTCAAATCATAGTGAAAACACTTGTCTGAAGTGGGATTCGAACCCACGCCTCCAGAGGAGACTGCGACCTGAACGCAGCGCCTTAGACCGCTCGGCCATCCAGACTCTCTGGGATCCGTTACAATCGATGGCACCCCCTCTCGTGTTGATTGATTGATTGAAAACTTTATTAACAGATTGCAGAATGGGTACAGTACAGTACAGCTCAATACATACAATTGTTAAGGGGATGCAGACCAGAGAAAGACTTTCGTCTTGTTTACATCAGGGTCCCCCATTTTCAATTCATCGTAACATATATGACATACATGACATACAGATAGACAGCAGCCTACTGCTACATCTATACATTTATGAATGAATGAATGAATGAATGAAATGAATGAATGAATGAAAACTTTATTTAACAGATTGCAGAATGGGTACAATACAGTACGGCTCAATACATACAATTGTTAAGGGGATGCAGACCTGAGAAAGACGTTTGTCTTGTTTCCATCAGGGTCCCCCATGACATACCAGATTTGCAAATACAGTACTGTTTGTGATACAAAAAGAGTCCAGAAAAAAAGTATATACATTTGGCGTAGAAACTGTACATTGGATTGGGTAGGTGGGGGGGACTGTACATTAGAGGTGGTTGGGGGGGGGGGGGGGGACACTGTACAACATAGACATGCTCCCATTTTGAGTGTTGTTAGGCTATTGTTGGGTAACGTTCTAATAAGATGGTTGTCATGTAACTTATTGAAAAACGAGAAACCTGTTGTGTTCATTCACGACAAGACATGTCACTTAATATTTCAGTTGTGTTTATTTATGACGTTAAAACGTCGCACTTAATACAATTAAAAAAATACTATGGCAGCCATCTTAGGTGTACCGTCATATTGCACTTGCTGGTGTCCTTTCTAACCCTCAGGAAAATGGCCGATACGATGGGCAGATCTAACGATGATATTTTACTGAAATATCTCCAAATCAAACAGCACCAGTAAATGGAATAAAATGTAAACAGTGAATTGAGTCTACATAGTTAAAATGGCGACGATGAGGATTTATAATCTAGATGTTTTCCCGGTTTGGGAATATGCTCAGTGCATGGTTCTGAAAATATGCCCTTTAGTTGTCATTATATTTGATTTAAAAAATATTCCTGGTACATCGTCGAGAGTACAGTAGCTAATTAACGCATATTGGCCAAGCGGTCCCACGTGATCAGGTCTGTGTTTACGACACTGTTTTGGTCGTATTAATCAATAATTAATAAATTTAATTAAGCACCACAAATCGCTCACAATGAATTCATTAGTTAGTCAAAAATAGAATAGGAATAAGAATAAAATAAAAACACGGTCAAGAGAGAATTCTGAAATATACACAGTCCGACAGAATAACATTTGTAAATGAGTTAGGTCCATTTCCATAGTCGGAATAACGTTTGAATATAATTTGACACTTGACGTAGATAAAATGTGCACATTATATACAACGTATTTGTGTAAAACTGAAATGTGTCCGCCGTTGAAAGTGCCGTAAATCAGTTTAGTAGCGCACACATCAGTTTCATCACGTGATCGTGAATAAAACACGATATTTCTCATTCATTTGATGAGCATTTCCTATATATATATATAAAACAACTTAAATAATAGATAAATGAAAGAATATCCCCCCAAAAAATGTTGTTAGCCATAGCAACTGTTTTGTGTAATTCTGTCCATTACCGCAATTCATTCGAGTAGGGTCCAGCTGCAGCGCCGGTGTATCCTCTCAAGGGGCAAGCCTGTGGCAGCCATGAACCTACTTTCTATAGAAGCAGCTCGGAGGTGCGCTGTTTTAAGTGAGCATGCGTTATTGGATTGATTGATTGAAAATGTTATTAATGTCCGCCTTGTTTCGAACTGGTTATGCTTAGGCCCTCTTTCGAAGTCGGTTATGCTTAGAGTTTGGAATCAGGGCTGGTGGTCTTATCGCCCTCCTCTAAAGATAAACTAAGCATAACCGACTTCGAAAGAGGGCCTAGCATAACCAGTTCGAAACAAGGCGGACATTAATAAAATGTTCAATCAATCAAATAACACACGCTCACTTAAAACAGTGCACACAAAACAAACTGGTCAGACTACTACTAGACCTTACTCCTAGAACCCACCTCACCCCTGGGCCCTGCCCACTTTGACTACCTAGGATGGCTTAGAGTAGACGACAGAGTACAGCAACTTGCAATGGGCCTGGTCTACAAGATACACTATACGACTAAGGTACCCATGTACATGTCAAAATACTTCCCAAAGGTCAGTGAATACCATGACCACAACACCAGAGGAAGCTCAACAAATCATGTTAAACCCAGATTCGGCTCAAACAAGGGACTAAACACGTTTCGCAATTATGCCACATCAATGTGGAACGCCCTACCCAAAACTGTAAAGGAATGTGAATCCCTACCCACATTCAAAACCGCTCTAAAAGAGCACCTACGGGAGGCTGCAATTCGAAACTGGCCACCGTAACTGGCCACCGTCAGGCAAATCTGAAGAAAGTGATGCCATCCTTTTTTCAGCACATCGCCTGCTCCACAAGGGGAGGAAACACGCTCGACCACTGCTACACCCCGTTCAGAGCCGGCTACAGGCAATACCGGCTCCTCCATTAGCGGGAGCTACAAGCACGTCCGATCATGACTCCATTTTCCTCTATCCTGCTTACAGACAGAGATCACATGACGCCGTCATGTCACGTGAGGTAAAGAGATGGTCCGACCAATCAGAGGCCACGCTTCAGGACGCCCTCGAAGACGTCAACTGGGATATGTTCGAGGGAAGCGCCAGTGACGTCAGCGAGTTCGCAGACACTGTTGTTAGCTTCATAGCAACCTTAGCTGATAGTATCGTCCCCACAAAGAAGGCGAGGGTGTTCCCAAACCAGAAACCGTGGGTGGACAGTACTATCAGAGCAGCTCTGAAAACTCGCACCACTGCCTACAACCTGGGCAGAGAGACAGGAAACATGGAAGAGTACAAGACAACAGTCTACACTCTGCGCAAGGCTGTTAAACTTGCCAAAAGGACGTATGCTGACAAAATGGAGGCACAAATGGCACAGAATGACACAAGAGGCTTATGGCGGGGACTGAGGACGATAACTGACTACAAAGTCAGCGCCCCCTCCATGGGGAGCGACGGCGCCTCTCTCGCGGACCAGCTCAACTCCTTTTACGCACGGTTTGGTGCAAACAGTGGCGCCGCTAGCTCAACGGCTAGTGACGTCACTGTTGTGGAGGGGGGGGGGCATCCGCGGGGGGGCGGGGACGCTCTCTCATTGACAGAGCACAGTGTGAGAAGAGCATTTATGCAGGTGAACACCAGAAAGGCTGCTGGCCCAGATGGAATAACAGGACGCATACTTAAGTCCTGTGCTAACCAGCTAGCCCCTGTGTTCACCACCATATTTAATCAATCCTTGGCGGAGTCAGTGGTCCCTGCCTGCTTCAAGATGTCTACCATTATCCCGGTACCAAAGAAATCCTCCCCAACAGCTCTCAATGACTACAGACCGGTGGCATTCACCTCTGTGGCCATGAAATGTTTTGAGAGGCTGGTCAAGGATCACATTTGTGCCTCCCTCCCCAGTGATATGGACCCTATGCAATTTGCATACAGGCCAAACAGGTCGACTGATTATGCGGTCTCCCAAGTACTGCACAGCACCCTCTCTCACCTGGACCACCAGAAGGGGGGCTATGTGAGACTGTTGTTCATTGACTACAGCTCAGCGTTCAACACCATAGTCCCCACCAGACTGGTGGACAAGCTGATCGAGCTGGGTCTGAGCTCCGCTCTGAGCGCCTGGATACAGGACTTTCTGAGTGAAAGGCCCCAGGCGGTCAGGGTGGGGGGTCAGACCTCCAACACCAACACCCTGAGCATCGGTTCTGAGCCCCCTGCTGTACTCACTATACACACATGACTGTGTGGCCAAGTTCAGTTCCAACTCGATAGTGAAGTTTGCGGACGACACAGTGGTGGTGGGGCTGATCTCGGACAACGACGAGAAGGCCTACCGGGAGGAGGTTGAGGTACTGGAATGCTGGTGCCAGGACAACAGCCTGCTCCTGAACATTGGTAAAACCAAGGAGCTTATCGTGGATTTTAGGAGGAGACAGCAGGGGACACACACACCACTGAGGATAAACGGGGCTACCATGGACAGGGTGAGCAGCTTCAAGTACCTGGGGGTCCACATCTCAGAGGATCTGACATGGACAACACACATAGACTCAGTCGTAAAAAAGGCGAAGCAGCGCCTCTACCACCTGAGACAGTTAAGGAAGTTCAGAGTATCTGGGAAGATACTCCAGTCCTTCTACTCCGGAGCTGTAGAGAGCATCTTGACTGGAAACATCACTGCCTGGTATGGAAACAGCACGGCACAGGACAAGAAGGCCCTACAGAGAGTGGTGCGCTCAGCCGAGCGTACCACGGGTATTGCACTACCACCCCTGCAGGTCCTATACAACAAGAGGTGCAAATCCAGAGCCTGCAGAATAATGAAAGACCCTCAGCACCCCAACAGCCTGTTCAAGCTGCTGCGGTCAAGCAAACGCCTGCGAACACCAGCAACTAGGACAGAGAGACTTCGGCTAAGCTTCTTCCCCCAGGCCATCAGAGCCTTGAACACTGAACTCTCCACACACAAGCACACATGAGCACACACACGATACACACAACACACACACTGTACACGCTCACACACTAGCAGCCACTTTAACATGAGCACACACAGACTCATGCTGCACACGCTCACACTTATGGTCACTTTACAAAAGGAAAGGTCACTTTAAGAATAGTATAGTATAATTTGAGATTGTATAATATAGACTCACACTAGCAGCCACTTTAACATGAGCAAGCACACACTCATGCTGCACACGCCCACACTTATGGCCACTAAGGAAAGGTCACTTTAAAAATAGTATAGTATAACCGGAGATTGTATAAATTAGCATGTACAGAAAGACACTACCAAAGGACCTAGCATGTCCTCCATGCTCTGTAAATAACTTATGTACATATACCAATATGCCCTAACATGTTACTTGTTTATTGCACAATGTTACTTGTTTATTGCACAATGTTGATTCTATTATATGTTATTTGCACATCGTTGCGGGCAAGACCACCCGCATTTCATTGTATACTTGTATGCCGTGACAAATAAAACTCTTGACTTGACTTGAGATAGCATTGTATAGCAGTGTATATAAAGACCCAGTGCCTCATCCGTAGCTAACAATGTATTGCACTACCACAGGACCTAGCATGTCCTACCATGCTCTGTAAATAACTCATGTTATACCGATATGCCCTACTTTGTTTACTTGTTTATTGCACAATGTCGTTCTATTGGATTCTTATTATATATTACTATTGTATTATGCACAATCGCTGCGGGCAAGACCCCCGCATTTCATTGTATACTTGTATGCCGTGACAAATAAAACTCTTGACTTGACTTGACTTGAAATGTCCAAACCCCCCCTCCCCCTTCTAATGTAGTCTCCTCCCCACCGTATGTATATATTCTCTCCCCACCATATGTAAATTTCTCTCCCACCCACCCACCCCCTCCTAATGTACAGTATCCTCCCCATCATATGTATATACTCTGTCAGGATCTATGGGTACTGTATATTTGCATATCATATATGTCACAAATGTAACAGTACTATATACCTGTATGTCATGTATGTCCCTATGCCATAAATGTCATGATGTGTTGTGTATGTCATAAATGTCACTATGAATTGAAAATGGGGGACCCTGATGTAAACAAGACAAACGTCTTTCTCTGGTGTATTGAGCCGTACTGTATTGCCTATTTTGCTATCTGTTAAATAAAGTTTTCATTCATTCATTCACAGGCTTGCCCCTTGAGAGGATTTCCCGGCGCCGCAGCTGGACCCTACTCATTCATCCTGCACTTATTGCGCGTCGAGCGCCCTCTGGTGGCCAAAGCGAAGTTGCTCCTGGTTAGAATCAACTCGGAGAAGCTGCTCTCAGCTTTTTCAAAAGAAGCGCTCTGAGGTAAGAAGTGTCCGGTGGCGAGTCGTGTTGTAGTTTCTTTCTTGACTTTGCAAATAATAACTTACTCGTGTGTCACTGTCGACGTAACGTTAGACGTTTTGTGAGAGAGGTATGCCGTGGTGTGCCACTCGTGGTTCCATCATATTATCAAAACTGTGTGTAAAAGTCATCGTTTCCCTGTCAACTGTCAGTAACGTTAGCAGGATACAGGAGCTAGCTAGCCTATCTAACGTCGCTTAACGTAAGATGCATGTTAGTTGAATGCAAATGTTCAGCTTATCGCTTTATATTTATTATTTCAGATGTTATATTAAAACAACTCAAGTATTTTGCATACAAGAAACGTCAGCTACTCTCGATATACAAGTACAATATTTAAGCACACACGGCTAACGTTAGCTCTGGAAGCTAGCGGGCCCTGTGTTGTTATGTTAGCCTGTTAGCACTGCTGCTGCACAGACCGCTCCATTTACTGCACACTCTTAACCACATTGCAACAAGTAATGCAGCTAACTTTATATCTAATACAGCTGCTTAGCTTTAAACGTTTGATTGATTGATTGAAAACTTTAACAGATTGCACAATGGGTACAGTACAGCTCAATACACACAATTGTTAAGGGGATGCAGACCAGAGAGACGTTCGTCTTGTTTACATCAGGGTCCCCCATTTTCAATTAATCTTAATAACATATATGACATACAGATAGACAGTACTGCTACATCTATACATTTATGACATACCAGATTTACAAATACAGTACTGTTTGTGATATAAAAATAGTCTAAAAAATAGTATAGACATTTGACGTAGAAACTGTACATTACTGTACATCATATCCCTCTCTCTCTCTCTCTCTCTCTCTCTCTCTCTCTCTCTCTCTCTCTCTCTCTCTCTCTCTCTCTCTCTCTGTATTCAGGACAGTTTGAAGTGGGTGCCACTGCCAGTGCCAATTGAAGTCATCATCAAGCGTCCCATGATGGACTCAGACATTCTGAATATAGAGGAGATAGTGATGGGACGGGGGTTGCCAGATCCTCCACCACCCCCTCCTGAAGTCGTGCCCATCATCCATCAAAGGCCCGCTGCAGTCGAACCCTTCAAAAAGATCATCTTTGCGCCTCCTCCTCCTGTAGGTTCTGTTCAATCATGTGAGTATAGGACTGAGCGACACGAAAGAAATTCGATTGTATTGAGAGATGCATGATGATGTGTGATATCAAACCAAAATGTAATGAATAAATAAAAAATCATCATTTTGATTGGTTGTTATTCATTTAGATGACAGAATTGTGCACAACAACAATATCACAATTTCCTCGTGCTATGATCCCAATACAAATATGCTAATATTGCCCAACCCTAGTGAAGTGATGGATTTCTTTTTGTACTAAAATGAACAAATGGGGTTGTGATCTTGCCCTTTTCTCACCCCTTTGCATTATCTTTCCTGTTTCCCAGACCAGCATGAGAACCTGCAGTGTTTCCAGTGCTTCATCACGTTCTGTAATGCCAAGGCCAAGGAGAGGCACATGAAGAAGAGCCACCGGGAAGAGTACAAGCAGCAGCTTCAGCAGGTGGTAGGCTTCCCAAAATGCTTCCTATTTCATACAGAACAACGCAAAGCCACTCGGTTTTTTCGTCAAAAAATTCCGACCACCAACCCTTTGCTAGACTGTGTCCAATGACTTAAAAAATATAAATAATATTTTCCTCTTATCCAGACTCTGCTGTCTGCAAATCACATGGAAACTATATGGATGGACAGACAGCAGTCTGGATACCTCCAAAACTTTGCAAATCATATGGAAACTAGAGCAGTCGTCTGGTAATCCGGAGGTTTCCGGTAGAGCTGCCGCGGTATTGATATTTTCCTTACCGCACGAATTTGCGAAATATTTCCTACCGCCGCGGTTATTACCGCACAGTGCGCACCAAAAAAAAAAAAAATTGAATGCATTTTTCCTTTTTTTTAGTAGTCTACTCTTATAGCCTGCCTCTAGTCTAATGGCGCTTTTCCACTGCATAGTACCTACTCGACTCGACCCGCTTTAGGCACCTGGTACTTCGTTCCTTTTCCACTGCAGCCAGGTACTACTCCGTTTGTCTCCGTGTGGGGATGCAGGCGGTGCCGCTCGCTTGTGTACACTGAAAGCTCCGTGGGCATAGCCAATTAGCCATGTCCGAGGGCTTGCAGCAAGCCAGAGTTTAACACAGTTTAAATCAATCAATCAATCAATAACAACATTAACCATACTCTCGTTGCGTCTATTCTGCCAAAGCTAACGTTACCTCTCATTGTGTATTCTACCAAGCAACCCGGGTTTAACGTTACCTCTCGTGTATATCGGCTGACGGTAGTATTAGGCTAATAACAACAACAAACTTAACACATCAGCGATCTTGTTGTGACACTAAACTCTCCCCTCGGTGGTAAATTGGGTTGATGTCGGTTTTGTTTCATCAATAAATAAGGCAGAATACACAGTGAATCCATTCTTTTTTGTTTATTGCACTTGGTTCTGTCGCAAACAAATCCTGAATGAAATGCATCCTTAGCGAGGCAGTAAAGATGGCGGCGTTCTGTTTTTGTTCAGAGCCTCCAAACTGTGACGCGTCTCTCTTCTGACCAGTCAGTGGTCTGCAATGTTTCACATGACTTTTCTGGTACCACTTCTACCCAATAGGGTCGCTTGGAACCGAGTAGGGTATATCTGCAAAGCCACAAGCCAACTTTATTATTATGATGATAAAACAGCGGTGACGCGGTATTCAGCCTAACTCTGCGGTGAGCGTGATGCAACAGCGATACCGCGGTAATGCGGTTATCGCGGCAGCTCTAGTTTCCGGTTCGATTCCCGCTCCTCCCAGGCAGTTTGTCGAAGTGTCCTTGAGCAAGACACCTAGCCCCTAATTGCTCCCCGTGAGCAGGTTGACACAGGTTGCCTCTGCCATCGGTGTGTGAATGAATGGGTCAAATGTGAGGAAGAAATTGTAAAGCGCTTTGGATAAAAGTGCCATATAAAATTTATAAATGCATCCATTTATCATTTATACAGATGTCTGCCGTTATTCCAATACAAAAAATTATTTGGAAAAGCTCTTTCCATAAATCATGACACCGTTACTCAAGATAATCCACAGACCTTATCGTGAACAGTTTAATTTAGGAAAACATTTCTACTTAAGTACATGCTGTGTATTATCCATTGTATTGGAGTGACTGCAGAGATCTCTACGGCAGATATCTCAAACTCCACTATCAACTCTCAAACTATTTATCTTTGGGTGAAATGCCCATTTTTATAGGGTAATACATTTTTGGTGTGCTCTTCAGGTGGTTCTTTGGCCCAAGAGTAGAGTAGAGTCTAGTATCAAGTAGGGTTGGGAATCGCCAGAGACCTCACGATACTATCGCGATACTTGCGTCACGATACGATAGTATCGCAATACTAAATATATCGCGATATGCTGAGTATTGCGAAACAAATTTAATTTATTACCTTTTTTCAACTGCAAAGTAAAACTGTCAACATGTTTTATCTAATAAAATAAAGTTCAGTCTGTTCATCTCACTTCAATAATCTTTATTGCAGAACATGGTATTTTCTCAAGCAGACAGATGTAAACACTGTAATCTGTGCTGCATACTGTACTATTACAGGTATTGGAATGAACAATGCAACTTCCTTATACAAATTTTATTTTTAATTTAAAGCTTTAATTTTTTTTATGAATAATTAAATATCGATACTTGGCGTCCCTGTATCGATACAGTATCGCCACGCAAGTATCGCAATACTACTACGTATCGATTTCCCCTCTCACCCCAGTAGTATCAAGGTGAAACTGGAATCCACTACACAAATATCAGCATTGACTAAATGCTTGGCCCCACGCCTCTCTACCCATGTCTGCTCCCGGCTCGGGGGGAAGGACGATGGGATGGGTCAAGTGCAGAGAAGAAATGTCATCGGTGACCCAAAAAGAAAAACATGTGTGTGTGTCGCTGCATGACTACGTTGCAATGTGTGCAATGATGAGTAACGACTTCTTCAAAAAGTCCAGTTCAATCTAATCTTGAAGTTAGGCAGTGTTCACATCTGAAAGTCCATGGATAGTCCGGATTTTCTGGTGGACCAAATGTGAGAATGATACATTGTTTGATTTTGGTTTGCGTTCACACTGCCCTTTTTTGAGCTAACCTAATTTGTAGTTGAGAGCGAGATATGCTGTCATTATGCGCGTGGCGCAAGTCTGACTACGGAGCACACACTGCAATGCACTGTAAGCTACTTTGCTTCCTAGATTAAGTACTATAGTTAGATTGCGTTCACACCAACAGCAAAACTCACCATGCTCCACTTTGAAACGGACGAGTGCCAACTTTTCAAGAGGACCATGGTTCGGTTGTTTGGTCCTCACAATAGTTTGGTTTGTGTTCACACCTCTCCAAACGAAACAGACTATTGATTTAAAGGGACCATGGTTCACTTAAAACGGACCAAACAGGAGGGTAGGTGTGAACGCGCCCTTAATGTGATGTTCTCTCTCTCCGTTCCCAGGGGGATACACTGTTCACCTGCTACGTGTGCGACCGCACCTTCCCGTCCTCCGAGGAGCTGACGCAGCACCAGCCCACGCACAGCAAGGAGGACAAGCCCTTCAAGTGCACTCACTGCAAGGAGCCCTTCAGAACCTTCTCCGAGGTTGGTACTAACTAGGGATGTCCGATATTATCGGCCGATATTGGCATTAAAATATCGGAAATTATCGGTTTTGGTTTTCAAAAAAAAAAAATATATTTTTTCTTTTAACCTTTATTTACCCAGGCAAGCAAGTAAGAACAAATTCTTATTTTATTTATTGTCAAAAGTATGCATAATGTTGTGTTAATTCCACGACAAGAGAGATGTAATGTTAATTACCTGAAATTATTCCTTTGTTTTGGTTTTGGGGGGAAACCCCTCGTATATCGGTATCGGAAATTAAGAGTTGGACTATATCGGATATCGGTAAAAAAGCCAATATCGAACCTTGAAAATGGGTCATATTTATTGGCATTTTGAATAATAAAAAAAAAAATCTATCCCTAACATAACTTGACTATATTAAGTGATTAATGTTTAAATCCAACTGCCAGAGTAGTGTGAAATATTGACCACACACTTATCTCGTCACTTTTAAATTGTGTCTTTGCAACTATTATCTATACATATCCCTTACCTACTCTTACTAGTTACGCTGCTCGCCAGTATGACTTACTACCAATGTAGTGTCTTTATACCTGTATCACTGTATATGTTAATACTACAACTCTGTAAATGCATCTGATTAGCACTACACTCGGTAGTACTCATTTATATATTTTATATCCAGTTTAATCACCTGTACATTGTATATTACTATTTATATGAATGAATCCATTTAGCATGTACAAAAAAACAACACACAAATCAAATTACAAGTTGGCTGAAAAGGTTAGGGCTGAAGCTACAAGCTTGTAAAGGCCCTAACCCAGTGCATCATCTTAAATTTAATAAAAATGTCTGTTACATTTTGCACTCTGGTTGGATGTCGAACATCTTTTGGTTGTACTGTACCTTGTGCCGTATGACGACAATACATTAGACTCTAATCTAATCTCCTGCTCTTGTCCTTCTCAGCTCACGACCCACAGGAGGCAGGTGTGTCCGGAGCGGCAGTTCGCCTGCAAGGACTGCAACGAGACCTACCGGAGCTCCGGCCTGCTGCGCACCCACCGCCTGAGCCAGCACCCCCGCCCGGAGGTGGAGGCGCCCGCCGCGGAGCAGCCCGAGGACGCCGCCAAGACCCACCGCTGCGGCAAGTGCGGCCGGGGCTTCGAGACGGAGTCGGAGCTGCTGGTCCACCAGGAGAACCACGGCGGGGACCAGCAGTGCAACGGCGGCGGCGGCAACAACAACTCGCCCGTCAAGAAGCGCGGGCGACCTGCCAAGGCGGAAGCCGTGGTGGCGGGTGCCGAGAAGAAGGTGAAGAGGAAAAAGAAGGAGGGGCCTGAGGCGGCGGTGAAGACGGAGGAGGAGGAGACGGTGGTGACGGAGGACAACAACAACGAGGACACGCCGGCGGAGACGGCAGCCGCTGCGGTCGAGGCGAAGGGGAAAGCCGGCGGGGCGAAGCGCGGGCGTCCCAAGGCGGCGGCGGCGGCAGACAAGGAGAGCCCCGTGGACGACGGCCAGCCCCCGGCGCAGGAGAAGAAGGCCAAGGCGGCCCCTCCCCCGACACGCCAGCACCCCTGCGCCGAGCCCGAGTGTGGCCTCTCCTTCCCCAGCCTGCTGATGCTCCGCGCCCACAAGAAGGAGAAGCATGCCCCGCGGAAGCCCCACCCCTGCGAGGAGTGCGAGGAGAGCTTCATCCGTCCCGAGCAGCTGGAGGCGCACAAGGCGCGCGCTCACACCGCTGGCCGCTTCCCCTGCCCCACCTGCGGCAAGAGCTTCGGCCGCGAGAGCAACATGAAGTCCCACCAGAAGAGCCACGTCACGGAGGAGGAGGAGGAGGAGGAGGAGGAGCAGTCGGACCGAAGTCCGAAGAGATAATTCAGGCAGGAGAGTTTGGTTTCTGTAAAGGGGGGGGAGGGTGTCGGGGCTTTGAAGATTTTAGTCAAGGATTGATGGTTTTTATTAGGGAACTGATGCTTGAGATCAGAGCGTTTAGAGTTTGGATTCTTTTTTTTGTTGACTAAAACATGGCATTTTAATAAGATTTTATTTTGAATTGCGGTCTTTCATTTACTGCACCGGAACGCCGGTTTGGTTATGGGCTGGTTACTTTTTTTTTTTTTTTTTTTTTTTTTTGACCTGTGAACTAACTAACCGAAAGGTGTTAAATCCATCGGTCTTAATGAATATTATCTTTGTATAAAACCATGTTTTTATTAATTTCTTTTAAATGATATGTTTTTAAGTTCTTTTTAGAAGTCGTGTGAAACGTGCGTGACATCTACATTTTTGAGTGGAATTTTTAAACTCACCTTTTGTCGTAAACAAATAAAAATAAAAGATTTTTTTTTCTTTTTTTTTCTTGCTAAAACGGAATGGGTACGTTACTCTTCAGTATAATGAACACCAAGTAGTGACACTGAGCTGGAATGTCTAGATGCAGTCTGTAAAAGAAATGTTGTATTATGTACAGTTATTGGTTCATAAGTGGTGTATTTTTTACATTAAATATTTTGATTTGACTTCATTCATCTCTAAATTATGTTTCGACAGGTAGAAAAAAAATTATGAAGATCTAGTTTATTTTCTCTTTTTTTTGGCCTCAAGTTCCTCGCGAACAATGCCTGTTGTTGTTGTGGGCAGAATTTAATACACGTTACACCTTATTGTCTTTTTATAAAATAAAATAAATATTAGGATCATTGGTAAATGTCTTGTAATGTTTCCTCGAGAGTTCCATGCCACGGTAGTCTGTTTAGGAACTGTCTGTTCTCTCTGTGATTCGATTGTTTTTTTTTGTTCTCCTACTGCGACATGTCTGGACACTGCAAATATGTAATAAAGAACTATCCCATCGGAGGCTACAGGAGGAGTCATTTGTGTGTTTGATTGATTTTATTGTGGATTAGAGACATCATCCAAGGGATAAAAACATGATAAAATGCAAGCACTTATTTCCATCATGGTTCCATTGTATTCAGAGACAGGACATACATAAAACAATATGCAGTATAGAAGATATATAAATATGCTACCCTCTCTTTCCTATACCGATAGCCATGTTCGTACAGACTTTTTGAAGCCAGTTAACCTAGGGGCCTGTTTGATGCTGCTGGGCAGGCTGTTCCACAGAACTGCAGCTGAATAAAGAGGTCTGCTGGCCGTACGAAATAAGTTTAAATCTAAAAGGCACTATGTTTGTGTCTACCTCTGGTTTCATGGCTGTGATTATTTTTTTGACATTGGAAGAAATTGTATAGGTAACTTGGCACCTCCCCTTTATATATCCTATATACTTGGCATAATTGTATCATTGATTGCTGTTTTTTTCATCTCCTTTTTAAATTCCTGGTTAGATATGGTTGTTTTATTTGTGACATAAGTACATGTAGATTACAGTGAAATGCTTGGTTATAATAATTAATAAAATGTATATAGCGCTTCTCAATAACCCGAAGTCGCTGACAATAGTCAGGAGCAAAAGTAAAAACAAAGGAACATGAGACCATGGGGGGAACAGGGAAGACAGCATGATAGCACAAAAAGACTGGAGACAGACATCAATCAGGGGGGGGGGGGGGGTTGAAGGCAAGGGAGAACAGGTGGGTTTTGAGGCGAGCTTTGAAGGTGGAGAGTGTAGGGGAGTCTCTGATGGACTGGGGGAGGGAGTTCCAGAGTCGGGGTGCAGTACGAGAGAAGGCCCGATCTCCAAAGTTTTTAAGCTTGGATGTTGGGACAGTGAGGGAGGCAGTGGAGGAGGACCGGAGGGAACGGGTGGGGCAGTAGGGAAGAAGGAGATCAGTCAGGTAGGGGGGGGCCAGGCTGTGGAGGGCTTTGAAGGTGAGGAACTGTGTTTTAAAGTTTATGCAGTGTTTGATCGGGAGCCAGTGGAGAGAGTGGAGGACAGGAGTGATGTGTTCGCGGGACCGGGTGTTAGTGAGGAGGCGGGCGGCTGAATTTTGGACCATTTGCAGTTTATGGAGGGAGCGGGAGGTGATACCAGTGAGGAGGGAGTTGCAATAGTCCAGGCGGGAGGAGATGAAGGCGTGAATGAGGGATTCAGCAGCAGGGGGGGAGAGGCAGTGACGGATTTTTGCAATGTTGCGGAGGTGAAAGTAAGATATTTTTTACAATGGAGCGGACGTGGGGGTCAAATGAGAGGGTGGGGTCAAGGAGGACACCAAGGTTTCGGACTAGGGGGGAGGGGGTGATGGTGGAATCGTTGATGGTGAGTGTGATGGGTCCGGATCTGGTGAGGGTGGTTTTGGTGCCAATAATGAGAAGTTCAGTCTTGTCACTTGAGGAAGTTGTGAGTCATCCAAGTTTGGAGTTCGGTAATGCAGGATTCGATGTGACTGAGGGGTGGGCTGTGGAGGGATTGTGTACTGATGTAGATTTGGGTGTCATCAGCGTAGCAGTGGAAGTTGAGGTGGTATTTACGGATGATGTGACCAAGGGGGAGAATGTAGCAGATGAAGAGCAGGGGGCCTCCTGAGATTGTGCTTTATACAGTAAAAAGAATAAAGACCAAAAAATATACAAAACTGAGGAGATGTAGTCCAAATCTTTGAGTAATAAATAGATAAAATATGATGTAGTAAAAAGTGAAAATTTTAAATCTTTAAATACACTGACATTTTGGATTGTGTTTTTATATTGAAAAGAAACCCTTTCACTCAACTAGTTGCAGACAGGTTTTTAGCATAGGCTAATAAGTCATTCATTATTAAACACGTAAATGGTGCATTTATATAGCAGCTTTTATCCAAAGCGAGTTTACAATTTTGTTCCTCACATTCACTGTGACGTACGTGGGTTGGTCATTATCATTATTACTGTATTTGTGACACCATGTGAACATCAGGTTAATATACTGCAGGTAATATTATGTTATTTGTATGTGGTGTGTGTCTTCTTGGTATTAATTCCTTTTTCTTTCTTCCTTTGCCAGGTGCCGCCCGTCCCTCCTCTGGAGAGTGCTGATTGCCTGATGAGTGGCAGCTGACGGCAATCGCCTCAAGGGACGGGTGGATAAAGCCTGGCATGTGACACACATGGGCGCCTCATGGAGTCATTTGCCAGTGACCACCAGAGTGTTGGAGGTTGCCCTTGAATTGCCACTGTGTGGAATTATTACTATGCTGCCCTTTGTTTCCACTGTTGTGTGCACTGTAAGAAAAAAAGCTGCAAGAAAACGGTAAATGTCTGGCATCAATGGTTGCCAAATACTTACTATCAATGGTTGCCAAATACTTACTGTCAAATTACAGTAAAATCAAATACATTTACAGATTACAAACTTTATTTAATGGTTAATATTTTGATAAAAGGTAATTTACTGTTTTTATGGCATTTACACTTAAAGTAGAAAAACTAAATAATGGGGCGATCAGGTGGCGTAACGGAGATTGTGTTCGTCACCAACCCCGGAGACGCTGGATTCGTCTGTTCGAATCCAGCTCACAGCTCCGGGGTTGTCACCAGCTTGGCTGGCCGTTCACACTAATACAATTGGCTGTATTAGAGGGTGGGAGAAGCTGGCGGGGTGGGTCCGGGTCGTTGTAAACAGCGACTCCTACAGTTCGGTCGGGGCGCCTGCTAAGCGCGGATAGGATCTAAGGGCGGTAGTGTGATCCTTCCACACGTTACACGCTCTCAGTGAGAGTCCGCGCTGCCAGGTAAAAGAAGCGGTTGATTGGCTAGACGTGTGTCGGAGGAAGCACGTGATAGCCTCCACTCTCCCAGACCGACTGTGGGGGGTAAGTGCGCAGCGACCAGGAAGGGGATTGGGAATTGGCATGACGACTAACATTGGGATGGGAGAAAATCGGAGGAAAAAGGGAGGGGGAAAAAGATAAAAAAAAAAAAAAAAAAAAATATATAATAGTGAATTTCCTGTGAAAAAACATTAATTTTTTACAGTGTGGGATTGATTGATTAAATTGTTCATTCTGTTCACACTACTTACCTGGTAGGCTATTGTGTATGTGCTGGTGTTGCTACCAGGTGAGTATATATATATATATATATATATATATATATATATATATATATATATATACTCACCTGGTATATATATATATATATATATATATATATATAGTGGCCTCTGTGCCACTTGCCACTGTGTGTGGAATTAGTTAATATATATATGTATTGGGCCTTCTGCTTTTTGCCACCCGTGTGGAACCATATTGTATTGTGTACGATTGCTGGGTGGTTCCCAGACTGCCAACCACGTGGCTTGTGGTTGTGTCCTGTGACACTAGGTCACTAGGTTTTGTGTTGGTATTATTATTATTGCCTTGTTTGTTCTCCCCTACCTTTTCCCCTGATTAAATAGTGTTGTTACAATAAATATCATTTACTTTGGAAAACGCCTTGTCTATTTCCTGCCGGGACCTGTGCTTAAAGCACACGCTGGACGCCGACGCGCACTGGACGGGCTGGCTTCACAACAGCCCGCTCCAGGTATAATTTGTTTGGTCATCAGACCTTTGAATGTGACATTCACCCATTTACTCACACGGATGGCGGAGGCAACCATGGACATCGGGAGCAATTAGGGGTTAAGTGCTCAAGGACACAGCGACATGCTGTCTGTCTGGGAGGAGCAGGAATTGAACCGGGAACCTTCCGATCACCAGACAACCGCTCTACCTCCTGAGTCACTGTCGCCCCCAAAAAAATGTTTAGGCAGTGTAAACAATATAACAATATAATTAACTCTGGACATGTGCATAAGGTCAAGTAGGCTGTGTAAAAAGGTCAAGGTGCAGGATGAGGGTATGCATCCCCTCTCAGTTATATTTGCCCTACAATAAATATAGTTACAATATATGTATAATATAATATCTAATCTAATATATAAAAATGCTAAATATATGCTCTGATGAAGTATCCAGTATACACATATGGTGCAGTTACAATATGCATAAGGTATGTTTTATGCCGTGATATACTTCATACGTTATATATATTGTCCATTTAGGCGGGAGTCAGACACACTCGTGATGGAGGTTCCTAGTATTGGATGTCTGGCAGCGGTCCCTGCCCACTGTTGTGGAGCCTGATGCCCGCTGGTATTCTGCTGTCACAAGATGCTGCCAACGCTACCCCTCCTCCTCTACACGTTTGCAGACAGCAGCCTATATGTTACCGTGTCTTCAACTTAAATTGAATTTAATTAATGTACTGCTCATTATGCAGTGTCTCGTGGATTCAATTGATCAAATCAGGTTGCGGCTAAAGATAGTCCATTTGCCACCAAATCTATAGTTTAGATTAGATCTAATCACGTAGGTTTATCTGAAGTTTAGATTTAGATACCATTTTAAAACAAATAGGTGGCTTTTAAAACAAATAGGTGGTGACCGGCTATCTCTGACAGCTTCCCTCGACATTTTACATCCAGATACAAGCCTCACATGATGCCCTATGTGCTCTCTTGTTATGCACTCTCCATTAGCCAATCTCCTCCAGTAATTAAATAGATTTGATTGAGTATTGTGATTTGTGTGAATGAATGAATGAACGAATGAACGAATTAATTAATGAATGAGAACTTTATTTAACAGATTACAGAATGGGTACAATACAGTACGGCTCAATACACACAATTGTTAAGGGGATGCAGACCAGAGAAAGATGTTTGTCTTGTTTACATCAGGGTCCCCCATTTTCAATTATTTCATAGTGACATTTATGATTATGTGTTTTTGCCTATCTGACAGTATAACATGTATAACACACGTGGAAACGATGAAAGGAATAGGAATTCGGTTTTTACACTTTTTATATCCATAGTTTGGACGTTTTTCCAGTGGCAATGTTTAAAAAAATAATATATATATGAATTAAAAAAAAAAAAAAAAATTATCTAACCCTAACTAACCATACTGTCATGCACTTGTCCTAATAAACTAACCTACACTGTAGCACTCAACACTTTGACGAACATTGTTACTCAGCTGATAGAGTTGTGCCCTTCCTGATGGCTTGTCGTACAGAACTTGTAAGTCGCTTTGGATAAAAGCGTCAGCTAAATGACTAAATGTAAATGTAAATGATAATGTAATACCACTCCGAGACGCTACGTGTGCTCACTAGTCCGCGCCGTTGCTCTCTCTTTTGTTGACGTCACGGCCGGGGAGCAGAGCAGCCAAACAGATGAGAGAGAAGAGAGCCTCTTTAGGTGGAAGCATCACCTCACGTTAGTAGCCACACACAGGTTAGTAGTTGTATATAAACAACACGTCACGTCAGTAAACCTATCTTATCCCATGTCCTAAACACGGTGCAATTACTCTTAAAATATGTAGGGAACACAATGAATGCATTCATTTGGGCGTTCTTCAGAACAGTGACGAGCTCACAGTTAGCATCACCGGGCTAGCCAGCCAGCATCACCACCGCTTTGCCTCAGGACAAGGAGGTTCTGTTCAGTCCAAATATTTAATAACCTTACTGACCTTACTGGTTCGTTGTTTATGAAGTGTTTTCTTTGCATATTCCGTTAACCGTATGCATTTCCAACGTTTGCCCCCGTTATAGGAGGCACCTGACCTAAGACGGTTGACCATAAATATTCCATTCATAAGTTAGCTGACGGTATCATCATCATCACACTAGGCAGGCCCTTGCACGTTTTCTACTTTCTAATACACTTGTACCTCTTGTCTAAATACGAAACCTAAACACCCCCCAAGCACGCAGCTGCAATGTCCTCGGAATACACCATCGATATCCAGCTGACTGAGTTGGGGTTCCCTGAGATCCTGCAGTCTAAGGAGCCACCCGTGGAAGAGACGCCACGCCTGGTGGCATCGTCTTCCTTCCCCCTTCCGCTCAGCCCTCCTCCCCCCCTCCACTCAGTCACGTCTGGGGTGGTGAGACCACGGCCTGCCGTCGACAAGGACCGCTCTGGAGTTGGAGATCCACAGGCTACCGCTGCTGTGACACTAATATTTCATCAAACAACAACAGTGTCTGGTTTGGGAATCATCACTAACACTGAGGGGGGGAAGATAACGGGAGAATCTGAAACTGAAAACGGACGGGCAGATGTCAACGGGCAAAAAGCGAAGGGAAACTTAACGGGAGCGGAGAACGAGTCGGAGGACACGGATGACAGCGGGGTGGATTACGTGGAAGAGGAGGACGAGGATGACGAGGAGGACGACGAGGACCTGGAAGGGCTCGAAGAAGGTGTGTTTCTTTTGAGATATATTACAGATCTTTCTCATAATACACCTGTGTGACTGACACACGACGTGTTGTCATCAAACGCTCTCTCTGAAATATTACAACATTTAGGTTTAATATACTATTTCCTGCTCCTGGCTGGTTGCTAGCGTGTCTCTATGTACTGATAAACACGTCTGTCCCTCTCTCTCCTCTCCCCAGAGTCCGGCGGTACAGGCGACCACCACTGCAGCGTCTGTGACCTCCTCCTGCCGTCTTACTTCAAGCTCCAGGACCACATGAACCTGCACACGGGCGTGCGCCCGTACTGCTGCGCCGAGTGCGGCAAGCGCTTCTGCCAGATCCACAACTACCGCTCGCACCTGCGCACGCACGCCCAGAGCAGCTACGGCGGCGCCGGCCTGGACCCCCTCCGCTGCCGCGTCTGCCTGAAGGGCTTCCAGACGGACGCCGGCCTGGCGGAGCACCTGGCCACCTCCCACTTCGAGACGGAGTTCTACGAGTGCGACCTGTGCAAGCGCATCTTCACCGACCTCAAGGTGTGCGAGAAGCACATGGAGGGACACCGGCGCAGCTTCGGGGACCACGAGTGCGACGCGTGCGGCCGTTGCTTCACCAAGCAGAAGTTCCTCAACCAGCACCGGCAGCGGGTGTGCCAGCGCAGCTACAGCTGCACGGACTGCGCGCGGGTCTTCCGCAAGAAGAACGCCCTCCTGAGGCACAGCTTCACCCACCTGGGCCTGCTGCCGTACACCTGCGTGCGCTGCAGCCGCCACTTCCGCCTGGCCAAGTTCTACCGCAAGCACAAGTGCGAGCCGGAGCGCATCCACTGCGTGGCGTGCCTGGGCGTGTTCCTGAGCCAGGAGGACTTCCAGAAGCACAAGAAGGACACGGGCTGCTGGGGCCACCAGGGCTCCAGGGGCGGGGAGATCCGCTGCATGGAGTGCGGCCAGGGCTTCGCCTCGGCGGAGGAGCTGAAGAACCACGGCGGGGCCCACCAGCGGGTGCTGAGCTGCTCCGAGTGCGGCAAGGGCTTCCGCTCGGCACTGCTGCTCATGTCGCACATGGGCGGCCACGCGGGCCAGAGGCCCTGTCTGTGCCAGAGCTGCGGGCTGGGCTTCCCCCACCAGCAGGCCTACGACAGTCACCTGAAGGACTGCGGACGCAAGCCTGCCGCGGTGAGTTCTGTCATTGTTGTGTGTATTTATTTAATAATAATAATAATCCAATCCAATCCAACTTTATTTGTATAGCACATTTAAAAACAACATGGTTGACCAAAGTGCTTCACAGTAAAACCTTAATATAGTAAAAAGAAGGCGGTTACGTGGCGTAGTGGGCAAGGCGCTCGCCACGAATGCGGAGACGCCGGGCTCGCCTGTTCGAGCCCAGCGCTCCACATTGCTTTCAGTTTAGCTGGTCGTCCGTACTAATACACATTGGCCGTATTAGGGGGTGGGAAACTGATGGGTGGGGATCGGGCGTTGTGGACAGCGACTCCTACAGGTCGGTTGGTGCGCCTGCGCAGTGGAATCAGGAAGTGTCGGGGGCAGCGTGAGCCTCCCACGCGTTACTCCTCGCCACTGAGAGATCGAGCTGCGCAGGTGAAAGGATGCGACTGCTGTTACCTCAAGTACCGGAGGGGACTTGTGCTATGTATGACTTAGTCCACATTGCAGCCGGCTTGTGGGAGGCAAGAAACAGCGTCCGTGACAGGGGAGGGTTGAATTGGATGATACGAAATTGGGATGGGAGAAAATATAGAAAATGGGAGAACAAGTGGATCAAAAAAAATATATAGTAAAAAGAACACATAAACACAATACAAAGTACACAGAACTACAAACAAAATTACAGTAGCAGACTACATTTTTTTTTAAAGCTAGGGAGAACAAATGTGTTTTAAGAGGGGACACTGGGAGCGTTGGGGCCAGCCTAATGTGGGGGGGGGGGGGGGGGGGGGCAACTCGTTCCACAGTTTGGATGATTTGTTCCCACTGTTTTAATAATAATGCATCAGATTTATATAGCGCTTTTCCGAATATGCTCAAAGACACTTTACAAAACAAACAATACAATACAATTTTAGTAGAGAGAAAATAAAACGCATAAAAAGGTGAGAGAGGAAGGAGTTCATGGGTTGAAAGCAAGGGTGAAAAGGTGGGTTTTGAGGGCTTTTTTTTTTAAATGATGAGAGTGTCTGCATGACGGATATGGTTGGGAAGCGTGTTGCTTTTTAACAGCGTAGGAGTGCAAGAATGTGACAATTTGACCATGTGACCGCGGCAGCGCGAGAGAGCGGCAGTGCGGAAATAGGCTGTCTATTGCCATTCTCTAAGACAAACGCTAACCTTAACCAGCTCCTTAACAGCGCCTAAACTTAACCTTTCTAACCTTAACCAACTCCGAAACAATGCCTAACCTTAACCTTAACCATGCCTAACCTTAACCGGCGAAAGAATACACGTTAAAAAAAATAAAATAAAGAAAATTGATGGGATTCGAACTTGAAACCAACGGACAGCAGGACCGCAGGACCGCCGCGCTGCCAGGTGAGCTAAGCTTCGAATGAGAATCATGGCGGTTTACGGCTAAATAATGCCGCAAGCTCTGCCGCTCCGCTCTGCGGTTGCCGCGCCTGCCGCGGGGCGTGTCGCAGCCAATCAGGGAAAATGCGGAAGCATTCGGCGCACTCCTTCGCTGTTAATAAGCAATAGGCGGTTGGGAATGGCGTTCCAGAGGGGGGGGGGAGCTGCAACGAAGGCCCTGTCGCTCCAGGTCCAGAGCTTAGTTCTGATGGGTTGAAGGAGGTTGGCATCTGCGGACCTGAGGCGGTGGGTAGGCGTGTGGTGGAGGAGGAGGGTCAGAGAGGGGCCACAGTGGGTAGGTGTGTGGTGGAGGAGGAGGAGGTCAGAGAGGGGCCACAGTGGGTAGGTGTGTGGTGGAGGAGGAGGAGGTCAGAGAGGGGCCACAGTGGGTAGGCGTGTGGTGGAGGAGGAGGGTCAGAGAGGGGCCACAGTGGGTAGGTGTGGTGGTGGAGGAGGAGGAGGTCAGAGAGGGGCCACAGTGGGTAGGTGTGTGGAGGAGGTCAGAGAGGGGCCACAGTGGGTAGGTGTGTGGAGGAGGAGGAGGTCAGAGAGGGGCCACAGTGGGTAGGTGTGGTGGTGGAGGAGGAGGTCAGAGAGGGGCCACAGTGGGTAGGTGTGGTGGTGGAGGAGGAGGTCAGAGAGGGGCCACAGTGGGTAGGTGTGTGGAGGAGGAGGAGGTCAGAGAGGGGCCACAGTGGGTAGGTGTGGTGGTGGAGGAGGAGGTCAGAGAGGGGCCACAGTGGGTAGGTGTGTGGTGGAGGAGGAGGTCAGAGAGGGGCCACAGTGGGTAGGTGTGTGGTGGAGGAGGAGGAGGTCAGAGAGGGGCCACAGTGGGTAGGTGTGTGGTGGAGGAGGAGGTCAGAGAGGGGCCACAGTGGGTAGGTGTGTGGTGGAGGAGGAGGTCAGAGAGGGGCCACAGTGGGTAGGTGTGTGGTGGAGGAGGAGGAGGTCAGAGAGGGGCCACAGTGGGTAGGTGTGGTGGAGGAGGAGGAGGACAGAGAGGGGCCACAGTGGGTAGGTGTGTGGTGGAGGAGGAGGAGGTCAGAGAGGGGCCACAGTGGGTAGGTGTGGTGGAGGAGGAGGTCAGAGAGGGGCCACAGTGGGTAGGTGTGGTGGAGGAGGAGGAGGTCCGAGAGGGGCCACAGTGGGTAGGTGTGTGGTGGAGGTGGAGGAGGTCAGAGAGGGGCCACAGTGGGTAGGTGTGTGGTGGTGGAGGAGGAGGTCAGAGAGGGGCCACAGTGGGTAGGTGTGTGGTGGAGGAGGAGGAGGTCAGAGAGGGGCCACAGTGGGTAGGTGTGTGGTGGAGGAGGAGGAGGTCAGAGAGGGGCCACAGTGGGTAGGTGTGTGGTGGTGGAGGAGGTCAGAGAGGGGCCACAGTGGGTAGGTGTGTGGTGGAGGAGGAGGAGGACAGAGAGGGGCCACAGTGGGTAGGTGTGTGGAGGAGGAGGAGGAGGACAGAGAGGGGCCACAGTGGGTAGGTGTGTGGTGGTGGAGGAGGAGGTCAGAGAGGGGCCACAGTGGGTAGGTGTGTGGTGGAGGAGGAGGAGGACAGAGAGGGGCCACAGTGGGTAGGTGTGTGGTGGAGGAGGAGGAGGACAGAGAGGGGCCACAGTGGGTAGGTGTGTGGTGGAGGAGGAGGAGGACAGAGAGGGGCCACAGTGGGTAGGTGTGTGGTGGTGGAGGAGGAGGTCAGAGAGGGGCCACAGTGGGTAGGTGTGTGGTGGTGGAGGAGGAGGTCAGAGAGGGGCCACAGTGGGTAGGTGTGTGGTGGAGGAGGAGGAGGACAGAGAGGGGCCACAGTGGGTAGGTGTGTGGTGGTGGAGGAGGAGGTCAGAGAGGGGCCACAGTGGGTAGGTGTGTGGTGGTGGAGGAGGTCAGAGAGGGGCCACAGTGGGTAGGTGTGGTGGAGGAGGAGGACAGAGAGGGGCCACAGTGGGTAGGTGTGTGGTGGTGGAGGAGGTCAGAGAGGGGCCACAGTGGGTAGGTGTGTGGTGGAGGAGGAGGACAGAGAGGGGCCACAGTGGGTAGGTGTGTGGTGGTGGAGGAGGTCAGAGAGGGGCCACAGTGGGTAGGTGTGTGGAGGAGGAGGAGGACAGAGAGGGGCCACAGTGGGTAGGTGTGTGGTGGTGGAGGAGGAGGACAGAGAGGGGCCACAGTGGGTAGGTGTGTGGTGGAGGAGGAGGAGGACAGAGAGGGGCCACAGTGGGTAGGTGTGTGGTGGTGGAGGAGGTCAGAGAGGGGCCACAGTGGGTAGGTGTGTGGAGGAGGAGGAGGACAGAGAGGGGCCACAGTGGGTAGGTGTGTGGTGGAGGAGGAGGAGGACAGAGAGGGGCCACAGTGGGTAGGTGTGTGGAGGAGGAGGAGGTCAGAGAGGGGCCACAGTGGGTAGGTGTGTGGAGGAGGAGGAGGAGGACAGAGGGGCCACAGTGGGTAGGTGTGTGGTGGTGGAGTAGGAGGAGGACAGAGAGGGGCCACAGTGGGTAGGTGTGGTGGTGGAGGAGGAGGTCAGAGAGGGGCCACAGTGGGTAGGTGTGTGGTGGTGGTGGAGGAGGACAGAGAGGGGCCACAGTGGGTAGGTGTGTGGTGGTGGTGGAGGAGGACAGAGAGGGGCCACAGTGGGTAGGTGTGTGGTGGAGGAGGAGGTCAGAGAGGGGCCACAGTGGGTAGGTGTGTGGTGGTGGAGGAGGAGGTCAGAGAGGAGGGGCCACAGTGGGTAGGTGTGTGGTGGTGGTGGAGGAGGACAGAGAGGGGCCACAGTGGGTAGGTGTGTGGTGGTGGAGGAGGAGGTCAGAGAGGAGGGGCCACAGTGGGTAGGTGTGTGGTGGTGGTGGAGGAGGTCAGAGAGGGGCCACAGTGGGTAGGTGTGTGGTGTTGGTGGTGGAGGAGGACAGAGAGGGGCCACAGTGGGTAGGTGTGTGGTGGAGGAGGAGGAGGACAGAGAGGGGCCACAGTGGGTAGGTGTGTGGTGGAGGAGGAGGAGGACAGAGAGGGGCCACAGTGGGTAAGTGTGTGGTGGAGGAGGAGGAGGACAGAGAGGGGCCACAGTGGGTAGGTGTGTGGTGGTGGAGGAGGAGGTCAGAGAGGGGCCACAGTGGGTAGGTGTGTGGTGGAGGAGGAGGAGGACAGAGAGGGGCCACAGTGGGTAGGTGTGGTGGTGGAGGAGGAGGAGGTCAGAGAGGGGCCACAGTGGGTAGGTGTGTGGTGGAGGAGGAGGAGGTCAGAGAGGGGCCACAGTGGGTAGGTGTGTGGTGGTGGTGGAGGAGGAGGACAGAGAGGGGCCACAGTGGGTAGGTGTGTGGTGGTGGAGGAGGAGGACAGAGAGGGGCCACAGTGGGTAGGTGTGTGGTGGTGGAGGAGGAGGACAGAGAGGGGCCACAGTGGGTAGGTGTGTGGAGGAGGAGGAGGAGGTCAGAGAGGGGCCACAGTGGGTAGGTGTGTGGAGGAGGAGGTCAGAGAGGGGCCACAGTGGGTAGGTGTGTGGAGGAGGAGGAGGAGGTCAGAGAGGGGCCACAGTGGGTAGGTGTGTGGTGGAGGAGGAGGAGGACAGAGAGGGGCCACAGTGGGTAGGTGTGTGGAGGAGGAGGAGGACAGAGAGGGGCCACAGTGGGTAGGTGTGTGGAGGAGGAGGAGGAGGTCAGAGAGGGGCCACAGTGGGTAGGTGTGTGGTGGAGGAGGAGGAGGTCAGAGAGGGGCCACAGTGGGTAGGTGTGTGGAGGAGGAGGAGGTCAGAGAGGGGCCACAGTGGGTAGGTGTGGTGGTGGAGGAGGAGGTCAGAGAGGGGCCACAGTGGGTAGGTGTGTGGTGGAGGAGGAGGAGATCAGAGAGGGGCCACAGTGGGTAGGTGTGTGGAGGAGGAGGAGGTCAGAGAGGGGCCACAGTGGGTAGGTGTGTGGAGGAGGAGGAGGTCAGAGAGGGGCCACAGTGGGTAGGTGTGTGGTGGTGGAGGAGGTCAGAGAGGGGCCACAGTGGGTAGGTGTGTGGTGGTGGAGGAGGAGATCAGAGAGGGGCCACAGTGGGTAGGTGTGGTGGAGGTGGAGGAGGACAGAGAGGGGCCACAGTGGGTAGGTGTGTGGTGGAGGAGGAGGACAGAGAGGGGCCACAGTGGGTAGGTGTGTGGTGGAGGAGGAGGAGGAGGACAGAGAGGGGCCACAGTGGGTAGGTGTGTGGTGGTGGTGGAGGAGGTCAGAGAGGGGCCACAGTGGGTAGGTGTGAGGTGGTGGAGGAGGTCAGAGAGGGGCCACAGTGGGTAGGTGTGTGGTGGAGGAGGAGGAGGACAGAGAGGGGCCACAGTGGGTAGGTGTGTGGAGGAGGAGGAGGAGGAGGAGGACAGAGAGGGGCCACAGTGGGTAGGTGTGTGGAGGAGGAGGAGGAGGTCAGAGGGGCCACAGTGGGTAGGTGTGTGGTGGTGGAGGAGGTCAGAGAGGGGCCACAGTGGGTAGGTGTGTGGTGGAGGAGGAGGAGGACAGAGAGGGGCCACAGTGGGTAGGTGTGTGGTGGTGGAGGAGGTCAGAGAGGGGCCACAGTGGGTAGGTGTGTGGTGGAGGAGGAGGAGGACAGAGAGGGGCCACAGTGGGTAGGTGTGTGGTGGAGGAGGAGGAGGACAGAGAGGGGCCACAGTGGGTAGGTGTGTGGTGGAGGAGGAGGAGGACAGAGAGGGGCCACAGTGGGTAAGTGTGTGGTGGAGGAGGACAGAGAGGGGCCACAGTGGGTAGGTGTGTGGTGGTGGAGGAGGAGGTCAGAGAGGGGCCACAGTGGGTAGGTGTGTGGAGGTGGAGGAGGTCAGAGAGGGGCCACAGTGGGTAGGTGTGTGGTGGAGGAGGAGGAGGTCAGAGAGGGGCCACAGTGGGTAGGTGTGTGGTGGAGGAGGAGGTCAGAGAGGGGCCACAGTGGGTAGGTGTGTGGTGGTGGAGGAGGAGGTCAGAGAGGGGCCACAGTGGGTAGGTGTGTGGTGGTGGAGGAGGAGGTCAGAGAGGGGCCACAGTGGGTAGGTGTGTGGTGGAGGAGGAGGAGGTCAGAGAGGGGCCACAGTGGGTAGGTGTGTGGAGGAGGAGGAGGTCAGAGAGGGGCCACAGTGGGTAGGTGTGTGGTGGTGGAGGAGGAGGACAGAGAGGGGCCACAGTGGGTAGGTGTGTGGTGGAGGAGGAGGTCAGAGAGGGGCCACAGTGGGTAGGTGTGTGGTGGAGGAGGAGGAGGACAGAGAGGGGCCACAGTGGGTAGGTGTGTGGTGGAGGAGGAGGTCAGAGAGGGGCCACAGTGGGTAGGTGTGTGGTGGAGGAGGAGGTCAGGGAGGGGCCACAGTGGGTAGGTGTGGTGGTGGAGGAGGTCAGAGAGGGGCCACAGTGGGTAGGTGTGTGGAGGAGGAGGAGGAGGTCAGAGAGGGGCCACAGTGGGTAGGTGTGTGGTGGTGGAGGAGGAGGTCAGAGAGGGGCCACAGTGGGTAGGTGTGTGGAGGAGGAGGAGGAGGTCAGAGAGGGGCCACAGTGGGTAGGTGTGTGGTGGTGGAGGAGGTCAGAGAGGGGCCACAGTGGGTAGGTGTGTGGTGGTGGTGGAGGAGGTCAGAGAGGGGCCACAGTGGGTAGGTGTGTGGAGGTGGAGGAGGTCAGAGAGGGGCCACAGTGGGTAGGTGTGGTGGTGGAGGAGGAGGAGGTCAGAGAGGGGCCACAGTGGGTAGGTGTGTGGTGGAGGAGGACAGAGAGGGGCCACAGTGGGTAGGTGTGTGGTGGAGGAGGACAGAGAGGGGCCACAGTGGGTAGGTGTGTGGTGGAGGAGGAGGACAGAGAGGGGCCACAGTGGGTAGGTGTGTGGTGGTGGAGGAGGTCAGAGAGGGGCCACAGTGGGTAGGTGTGTGGTGGAGGAGGAGGAGGACAGAGAGGGGCCACAGTGGGTAGGTGTGTGGTGGTGGAGGAGGAGGTCAGAGAGGGGCCACAGTGGGTAGGTGTGTGGTGGAGGAGGAGGAGGTCAGGGAGGGGCCACAGTGGCTCGGGGGGTGGAGCGGTCGTCGGGTTCCTGGTTTCGATTCCCGCTCCTCCCGGGCAGCGTACTGTCGAAGTGTCCTTGAGCATGGTGGTCGCCCTCTGCCGTCGGTGTTTGAACCCGTGAGTGAATGGGGTGAATGTGAGGAATGTGAGGCAAGCACTTGCTCAACGTCTTCTGCACGTTATGTACAGTAAATGGTTGCGGGATTGAAATGAGGACATGGTATCTGCGGGGTATTAAAGTCTTGCATTTCATAATTCTCAACGGTCTCTCGACTCCCCGAGTCGGCGTTGCCTGCGGCTTAGGCCAGTCGTCATACTTCTCATTTGGCAGAGGTAGCGGGTGGAAAGTCGATGGGTGGGGATTGGACGTAGGGCTGGGCGATATGACCAAAAACGTTATCGCGATAAAATTATAAAATTATTTTCATATAATTCGATATCGATAATTATCGTCGATATAATGTCTGTCAAGTTTAATTAACTTCTAATATGCTGCTGCGAATGTCTCAAGTCGAGTTGATGTCGTCATCAGTCCTCGCACGTTAGCAGTTAGCCGACAAGCGGAGTATCTCATGACAATAAATTACACTAAAATACTCTCTTCCGCCACAATATATTGAAACGACGTCCACTCCCACACTATTATAAACGTGGCCTCAGAATTCAAAACACACACATACTCGGCACGTAAATATATAAAACAACGCCGTGCAAGCTAGTTAGCCTAGCAAGCCTTGTTGTTGAGTGAGTCCTACCGCTCTGGGTCTCCTTCCGGGTCTCCGTCGATCTCGGCCATCTCCTTCACTGATTGGTTGTTAGCTGTTGTGCATAGCACGTCATCACGTAAGGTTGGTTGTTGTTAGTGAGTGTGCTGAGCCGAGGCTGAACGGAGCCAAGCTTGGAAAATCGATATATCGAAACTTTGCGACCACGTTTCATGTTTATTTCGAGGAAATAATTTATCGCGATAGTTATCGTTATCGTTTTATCGCCCAGCACTACGTTGTGGACAGCGACTCCTACAGGTCGGTTGGGTGACGCCTGTACAGCAGAGACGGGAAGTATCGGGGGCAGCGTGAGCCCCCCACTCGTTACTCCTCGTCACATAGTCTGCGCTTTCTGGTGAAAAGATCCTCACTACAGCCGACCAGTGGGAGGCATAATCTAGCAACGTTCAAGACAGGGGAGGGCAGAATTGGTGATACGAAATTGGGATGGGAGAAAAATAGAAAACCAGGAGAAAAAGTGGATAAAAAAATTATATTTAGCTCTAAGTGGTATTAAAAAGCTCTTAGAAAGTCTTAAATGGAACTTGTTGGAACCAGCAGATATCCTGGAGGACTATATTTATTGTGTGGCGTGTTTGTTTATTAATTTATTAATTCATCTCTTTTCCCTTGATTCTTCACGCTCCTAAGAAACGGCAAGCCTCAAAGACCTCGCCTCACACGGCGCTGCCCAAGAAATCCAAAACCCAGCTTGTCCCCGGACCTCCAGCTCCCGGGAACGTGGCCTCGGCGATCGCCACCGCCGCCGTCCCAGCAGATGGCGTGTGGAAGCTGGCACTCGACAAACAGCCTCCCGCCGGGGTCAGCCTCGTCATCTTCGTTCCCGCCAACTTGCCGTCGACGACAAATGCCCTGTCCTTACCGCTTCCCGACGTCCAGTCCACGCCCGGCATGGCTCTCCCGCCTGCTCTCCCGCATGCTCTCGTGGTCGGACTGCACGAGGCCACTTCCTTCCCGAGTCCCGTTGCGGCAGCTACGCCAATTTCCGACGTGCCTCTGGATCTGGCCGTGGGCCACAAAGACAAGCGTGAGCCGGATAACGTATCGCCACTGGATTTGTCTAAGAAGCCTACCTCGCCCGAGTCCGCTCTGAGCCCCGACCCTCGCGAGCCGACGCGACCGGAATTCCCAATGGCAGCTAGCGGCGAGGGAGACGCCACAGAGAGGGAGAGGCAGCTGAATCCGGATCCCATGGATCTCTCGAGTCTTAAGTCTAGCGGCAGACCTCTCGGTCCGACGGCGGATATTAAGAAGGAGCCGCAGTCTCGCTACGGTTTGGACTCGTCGCAAACGGAGTCTCGCCTGCCGACTGCGCTGAAGATGAAGACGGAGGAGGGGGGCGTTGAAGGACACGAGGGCGGCGATGCGAGAAGCCCCCCCGCCGCCTGTTCCGATCCCGTGGGTGAATCGGTTAAGGAGGAGGCGGGCCTTAACTGTGGCGAGAGAAGGCTCGCTTGTGAGGGAACCTCAGGAGATGGAGAGCAAGGGCTTGGTCCAGTCTGGAGGCTGTAGCGGAGCACTGTGGTGGACATGCGGAGGGCTCGGACTCTGGAGCTGACCTCCCAGCGCAGAACATCACCTCTCCTACTCGTTTCTGCTCAACCACGAGGGTTTAAGGGGAATACAAGGTTGGAAAACCCCTGATAGTTTTCCTCCAGGTAAATTCTACTTAGTAAATCCCAGGGGAATATAATAGGCTGAGGAGCAGAGGGTAAAATATACATTCATACAACAAGACTTTTTAATGTTTTTTATGCATCCAACAAAATAATCTAACTACTACTAGCTGTTGGCGACATTTGGTAACGACAAAGGGATTAAATGAATTGCTCCCCTTATTTTCAAAATTTCTCTAATCATTTGGTGTCGTACCGAATTATTCTGACCAAGGATCTCATCGATTTGACCACGAAGGAGAGCGTTGAGCGTGAGAGAGGGTAACCAATTAACCACAATTATCCCTTTTTTTTTTTTTAACAAGCATGCGTTCGTAACGCTGTTAAGTTTGTGGTTTGAAAACCGTTAGTGTTACTGTAGCCGTCTACTGTACACACAGAATGATAATGTGAGGTAATGTACCATTAATATACTGTATCGTGTGTAATCAGTGTCATCACCACTGAGGGCCACTACACTGGTGAAAAGTGTGTCGTTTCACACGGTGAGTAGAAGAGCTCGAGCATCTAAGCCCAGGTGGATGTTTCTATGGTGGTAAAAATGGCAGAATACTGAATACCTTTTGGCCCCATTACCTCTGAAGGCTTGACTCTTTCCACAAGAGTCGATAGGGGCCTAAGCGCATAGAGCAAGCAGGCTTGCCGATGGCAGTTTATAGAAAGAGATTAGATTTGGAGTATACATTGGATTGTTGAACTTGTTTTCTTTGTTCCCGTAGTGTGTGTTCTGTGTACACTTGTACAAGTACACACAACATCCTTATTCCTGTAGAGTGTGTTCTATGTACACTTGTACAAGTACACACCACATCCTGTAGTGTGTTCCGTGTACAAGTACACACCACATCCTGTAGTGTGTACAAGTACACACCACATCCTGTAGTGTGTGTTGTGTACACGTGTACAAGTACACACCACATCCTGAGTCCATTCAGTTAAACCTTTTGCACAGCAGCCGCCATTGGTACGCAGAACTCAGAAAAGGGAAAGGTGATTCATCTGGTCCCACGTGAAGCCTAAATAAACCTTATAGACGGGCTCTTTTTATTTTATTTTATTTTTAAGCCTAGTCCGGCCGGCACACAGGCACAGTGGCTTAAGCTCTAGGGTTTGGGTATTGGAGAACCGAGAACACCGAGTGGCACCGGGTCCAAAATTGTCGATGCTGACCCAATTGAATCGTGACCGAGATGAGGCATCCAGTGACTGCTTTGGTTAAAGTCAAGTCAAGTGTTCCTTTATTAATCACCACGGGGGAAATTAACGTGTCATAGCAGCAGCACGGGGGAGGGGCGGGACAGGCAGGAAAAAGATAATAATAGAAATAATAAGGATAATGGTAGTAATAGTAGAACATAATAATAATAATAGCCTATGTTCTCTGTTCAGTTTGCTCATATACTTAGTTATATTGTTTACACTGCTTATTTTTTTATCTATAATTGTATTGCCTGAATTGATGTCTTCTACTATTACCCTGCCCATACCTGTACCTCCCCTCACAGGGACAGTTAACCTTCTGTAGTGTGGCAGTGAAAGGGTTAACCTTCTATCGTGTGGTCGTGAAAGGGTTTAAGAGTATATGCGTTTTGGCACCAGATGAAATGAGTTCAAACGATACCCAACCCTAGTTGACACCTGAGCTTGTTTCATTTACAGAACAGGATTCTTTTGATTGGGTTATATTGCTGCCATCTTAAAGGTACACACCAATATTATGGGAATCATATAATATTCGCTCCAGAGAGAGACGAGAAGATGGATACCAGTTTCCTCTCTGTGCATTCAGTAGAAAGCTAACTGGCTGCACGTTAGCCTAGCTTAGCACAATGAATGGAAGCGGACAGTACCGGTTAGCCTAGGCAACACCTTTCCTGAAGTTTAAGCTAGACTAACTGGTACTGTTTGCTTAAATCAAATCAAATGTATTTGTAAGGCCGGACACATCTTCTTTAAACAAGTCAAGAAGAAACATCACAATAAGTCAAGAAACAAAACAAGAACACCATAACGTCCAACAAATTTAGAATAAATGCAAAATAAATGAATGCAATGCTTCCATTCATTGTGCTAGGCTAGCTTGCAGCCAGATAGCTTTCTACTGAACACACAGAGAGGAAACTGGATCCATCTTCTTGTCTCTCTCTGGAGAAGACTATAAGCTAATTTCCCAAAATATTGGCGTGTTCCTTTAAGGTCTTGCTGGCAAATTTTTTTTCCTTGCATAAAAAGCCTACCCTGGTGGTCACCAGAATGAATCATGGGGAGAAAAGGACCTGGACTGATTCGAAAGCAATAGGCCTGTTCAACAGAACGTGATGATGGTGAACCTATGCACTATTACACACTAGTTGTGTCACAGCACAACATACTATTTTTGACCAATATCTGAAAGTGTTTTTCTTTCTTTCATTTTTTTGTACGGTAACTTATGTTGTTTTCTTAGCCGTTATGCTTCGTTAAACATCACCTGAATGTATCTCACTAGTGGTTTTCTATTCTATTCTGTACTTTATTCTGGGATGTTTGGTATCTCGGTAGAGGTAAATAAGTTATAAGCAATTTTGTAATAATGATCAGGGCTGTTATTTGTGTGTGAAAGAGTTTTCTGCTGTTGGTAATTTATAGGCACAAGTTAAAATTCCATTCAAATATGCCGTATCATCTTAATAATCTATTGCAACATGATGCTGTTTTGTAGAAGATCTTCAACTTACAGATATGTTTTGCCATTTTTCTAAAGGATGCAAATAAAGACCTTGTACCCCTGATGTTATCAATTTATTGCTTATTTTCTAATCAACACATTTATTTTGTGTGACCTGCAAAGATGGTTCATATAATTGCATGATATAAGGCACCACCACTAGCTGTAGTTATTACCAAATAAATGTAGCATCAGAATATTATGTGTTCAAAACAGGTTATTGACATTCCCGTTGGCCTCCTATCTGATGGAGCAGATTGTAATTGATCAAAATAATAATACTACAAATAAATGTTCTGCGCCAAAGAAATCCTCAGACATTCATCTGGCAGGTCAGTCAGCCTAAATAACTACTAAAAGTAATTTCAATATGAGTCAGAATAATTGTAATGGTACACATATTATCTCTCTCACTCTCACATTTGTATTAGATTAGAGAAAGGGAGCTAGCCGTAGCTACAACCACCACTTACGTCAAGGCTCAAATCAACATTCATTCATTCTATCCCCACACTTATGAATTGAAAATGGGGTACCCTGATGTAAACAAGATGAAACGAAAGTCTTTCTCTGGTCTGCATCCCCTTAACAATTGTCTGTATTGAGCTGTACTGTATTGTACCCATTCTGCAATCTGTTAAATAAAATCTTCAATCAATCAATCAAACGCCCCCCCCCCCTCACGAGCTCCATGTAGTGCGGAAGTGAATTGGGGAAAGCTCTAGAGAACTACAAACGCTGTCACGTGGTTAAACCCCGGAACAAGCCCCGGAAATAATCTGTCCGCTAGGTGACGTTATATTACGCGTTATTCTTTTTCGTAGCCGCATTTTGCGGAGACGCTCTCTGATTGGCCACTTCATGTGACATGTGCGCCCAATCGTGTGACGCCTGTTTCTACACTGGTTAAGCTTAGGCACTCTTTCGAAGTTGATTAAGGTTAGAGTTTGTCTTAGAGGAGGGCGATAGAACACCAGCCCTGATTCCAAACTCTAACCTTAACCAACTTCGAAAGAGTCGCCTAAGCTTAACCAGTGATAAACTAGGCGTTAGGTAGTTTGCAGGCTGTTAGACCCGGACATGGGCAAAGACACAGCTCATCACGCGATTGGGCGCACATGTCAGTGGCCAATCAGAGAGCGTCAGTCAGTGGCCAATCAGAGAGCTTCTCCGCAAAATGCGGCTACGAAAAAAGAATAACGCGTTATTTACAGAAGCAGCAGCACAGCAACGTTACACAAGAGAGAATACATAATCTCGCCTGCTATTTACTATCGGCTATTCGTTTATATAAACCTCGGTATCTGAACAGTCCAACCGGCGCCACTAACCCACCTGTGTGTCCTGCTACATGGACAAAGACAAGTCCTCCGACACTGTAAGTACTATAGGCTAACCTTTAAGTCCACGTCTTCGGATTCGGAATCAATTAAATCCTGCAGAACGTCACTTGTTAGAGAGCACGCATAATAACTAGTAGGCTAGAATAACTTGTTAAGAATTCAACTCCCAATGTCATACCAAAATGCAAGTTATTCTGTTCATTTCCTGTGCTTAATATTGCAGCATGGTCAGTTTTTTGTGTGTGTGAACTGTCTGCAAATCTGGTTAATATAATTGCATGATATAATAAAGGCCACCACCAGCCCACCACTAGCTCTAGTTATTACATTGTGGTTATTATTACTAAATAAATGTAGCATCAGAATTATATGACGTTCCCCAAATCCAGAGATGCGGTGCAGAAAACTACTGCAAAAAGATGATTTTCAAAACGGGTTATATTGACATGCCCTTTTCAGAGGGAATGTGAATCACTACCCACTTTCAAAACCACTCTCAAAGAACACCTACGGGAGACTGCAATTCGAAACTGGCCCCTGTAAATGTCCTAACCCAACCCCCTCCAATGTACAGTAAATGACCAAATATGGTTTTGTCAATATTCCAATGTACACTGTGTCCCCACCCCTCCTACCCCCCACCCAACCACCTCCAATGTACAGTCCCCCAACCCCACCCCACCTACCCAACCTCCTCCAATGTACATACGTCAAATGTATATACTCTCTTTTCTGGACTCTTTTTGTATCACAAACAGTACTGTATTTTCAAATCTGGTATGTCATAAATGTATAAGATGTAGCAGTACTGTCTATCTGTATGTCGTGTATGTCATATATGATGAATTGAAAATGGGGGACCCTGATGTAAACAAGACGAAAGTCTTTCTCTGGTCTGCATCCCCTTAACAATTGTGTGTAATGTATTGAGCTGTACTGTACTGTACTGTACCCATTCTGCAATCTGTTAATAAAGTTTTCAATCAATCAATCAGAGCACGCATATATCCAAAACCTTACTATGATCTAACAACTAGTAGGCTATAACTTGTTAAGAATTCAATCCCAGAATAATGTCATACTAAATGCAAGTTATTCTGTTAATTTCCCGTGCTGCTTATTGCTGCAGCATGGTCAGTGCTCCTGGTTGGAGATGCAACAGTTCATTGGAGACCTCATCACATCAGGAAGCACCTCTGGAGGTCAGATGAAAGACCAGCAGGATGCGTTCCATGTCGCCTGGGGGCTGGCAGGCGCCGAGGTGCTGGGGCTCAGAGCTGCCCCCCCGCTCGCACCCACACCCCAAGCCAGACTGGTCCAGGACAAGCAAGACACGGGCCACGGTCAACAGATGCATCAGCCCGGGGCAGGAGAGAGGAGCAACGTTAGCGACAGAAACAGTCTGGGAGTTGAAGGTATGTTGTGAAATAAATGGTTGATATGAAGGTTATAGCTTGTTGTAGGACAGCTGTCTGACTTACTCCTCAAAGTTCCTACCAGACTAAACCATCATCATCATCATCATTATCATCATCATTATCATCATCATCATTTACTACCTTGATGAATAAAAAATGGGGGCCCTTATGTAAACAAGACGAAAGTCTTTCTCTGGTCTGCATCCTCTTAGCAGTTGTTTGTATTGAGCCGTACTGTATTGTACCCATTCTGCAATCTGTTAATAAAGTTTTCAATCAATCAATCAATCAATCAATCAAACCAAAAATAAACTATTCATAATATTCTGTTCCTCTCTAGACACAGGTCTGCATATATATCTATCCACATCTGTCTGTACCTGCATATTATCCCTTTTACATATCTGTAGATACTATATCTATATCTGTACATATCCCTTACCTACTCCTCTCAATAGTTACGCTGCTGGCCAGTATGACTTAATACCATATTTTGTTTATAGTCCAAGTCAAGTCAAGAATTTTATTTGTCACGGCATACAAGTATACAGTGAAATACGGGGGGTCTTGCCCACAACGATTGTGCATAATACAATAATAATAATATAATAAGCATCCAATAGAACGACATTGTGCAATAATACAAGTAATCAAAGTAGGGCATATCGGTATATGTACAATACATGAGTTTTTACAGAGCATGGTAAGACATGCTAGGTCCTGTGATAGTGCAATACACTGTTAGCTACGGATGAGGCACTGGGTCTTTATGTAGACTGCTATACAATGCTATATTATACAATCTCAAGTTATACTATACTATTTTTAAAGTGACCTTTCCTTTTGTAAAGTGACCATAAGTGTGAGTGAGTGTGCAGCATGAGTGTGTGTGTGCTCATGTTAAAGTGGCTGCTAGTGTGTGAGCGTGTACAGTGTGTGTGTTGTGTGTGTGCTCATGTGTGCTTGTGTGTGGAGAGTTCAGTGTTTAAGGCTCTGATGGCCTGGGGGAAGAAGCTGAGCCGAAGTCTCTCTGTCCTAGTTGCTGGTGTTCGCTGGCGTTTGCCTGACCGCAGCAGCTTGAACAGGCTGTTGTTAGGGTGGTGAGGGTCTTTCATTATTCTGCAGGCTCTGGATTTGCACCTCTTGTTATATAGGACCTGCAGGGGTGGTAGTGCAATACCCGTAGTACGCTCGGCTGAGCGTACCACTCTCTGTAGGGCCTTCTTGTCCTGTGCCGTGCTGTTTCCATACCAGGCAGTGATGTTTCCAGTCAAGATGCTCTCTACAGCTCCGGAGTAGAATGACTGGAGTATCTTCCCCGATACTCTGAACTTCCTTAACTGTCTCAGGTGGTAGAGGCGCTGCTTCGCCTTTTTTACGACTGAGTCTATGTGTGTTGTCCATGTCAGATCCTCTGAGATGTGGACCCCCAGGTACTTGAAGCTGCTCACCCTGTCCATGGTAGCCCCGTTTATCCTCAGTGGTGTGTGTGTCCCCTGCTGTCTCCTCCTAAAATCCACGATCAGCTCCTTGGTTTTACCAATGTTCAGGAGCAGGCTGTTGTCCTGGCACCAGCGTTCCAGTACCTCAACCTCCTCCCGGTAGGCCTTCTCGTCGTTGTCCGAGATCAGCCCCACCACCACTGTGTCGTCCGCAAACTTCACTATGGAGTTGGAGCTGAACTTGGCCACACAGTCATGTGTGTATAGTGAATACAGCAGGGGGCTCAGAACACAGCCCTAGGGGGACCCGATGCTCAGGGTGTTGGTGTTGGAGGTCTGACCCCCCACCCTGACCGCCTGGGGCCTTTCACTCAGAAAGTCCAGTATCCAGGCGCTCAGAGCGGAGCTCAGACCCAGCTCGATCAGCTTGTCCACCAGTCTGGTGGGGACTATGGTGTTGAACGCTGAGCTGTAGTCAATGAACAACAGTCTCACATAGCCCCCCTTCTGGCGGTCTAGGTGAGAGAGGGTGCTGTGCAGTACCTGGGAGACCGCATCATCAGTGGACCTGTTTGGCCTGTATGCAAATTGCATAGGGTCCATATCACTGGGGAGGGAGGCACAAATGTGATCCTTAACCAGCCTCTCAAAACATTTCATGGCCACAGAGGTGAGTGCCACCGGTCTGTAGTCATTGAGACCTGTTGGGGAGGATTTCTTTGGTACCGGGATAATAGTAGACACCTTGAAGCAGGCAGGTACCATGGATTCCGCCAGGGATAGATAAATTAAATTATAAAGATTTATACCTGTATCACTACATATTAATTAATACTACAACTCTGCACATACACCTGATCAGCACCATTACTCACTATTATTACTCAGTAGTAGGGGTGTAACGATGCATCAAAATGCATCGATCCTAATGTGACTATTCAACTGCATTGATTGATTGAAAATTGTATTAACAGATTGCAGAATGGGTACAATACAGTACAGCTCAATACACACAATTGTTAATGGGATGCAGACCAGAGAAAGACTTTCGTCTTGTTTACATCAGGGTCCCCCATTTTCAACTCATCATAACATATATGACATACATGACATACAGATATAATAATAATATAATAATAATAATAATAATAATAATGCAGGACCTCTTTAGGGGGTCTTTAATCGGCATGAAACGAACTGGACATGCAATTGGAGCGGCACACACACACACGGGATACACACACACACACACATGCATTGTCTTTTTCTCAGTCGCCGATGCGATAGAGTCTCTGCGCCTAACCCATCCCGTCATCCTTCCCCCCATGGGCAGCCGGGAGCAGATAGGAGTACATTGGAGGTGGTTGGGTGGGTGGGGTGGGGCGGGGGATGGGTAGGCGGGGTGGGGGGGGGGTAACTGTACATTGGATTATCGACAAAACCTTACTTGGTCCCAAGAAGAGGGTCTCGTGTATTATTGGGTTAGGACATTTACTGTACATTGGAGGGGGTTGGGTTAGGACATTTACAGGGGCCAGTTTCGAGTTGCAGGCTCCCGTAGGTGGTCCTTGAGAGTGGTTTCAAAAGTGGGTAGTGATTCACATTCCTTTACAGCTGTGGGGTGGGGGAAAAATACGTAGTAGTATCGCGATACTTTGCGTGGCAATACTGTATCGATATTTAATTATTCATAATTATTATAATTTTTTTTGTATAAGGAAGTTGCATTGTTCATTTCAATACCTGTAATAGTACAGTAGTCCACACACACACGTGTGCATTCAGTTAAGTTGGAATATGACTGTAATACAAACAGTTCAGTTTGTCAGGTACATGCAACACAGATTACAGTGTTTACATCTGTCTGCTTGAGAAAATACCATGTTCTGCAATAAAAATGATTGAAGTGAGATGAACAGACTGAACTTTATTTGATTAGATAAAACATGTTGACAAAGTTTTACTTTGCAGTTGAAAAAAAGGTAATAAATTAAATTTGATCAAAAAAAAAAAAAAAATTCCCTGCAATACTCGGCGTATCACGATATATTTAGTATCGTGATACTATCGTATCGTGACGCACGTATCGCGATAGTATCGTATCGTGAGGTCTCTGGCGATTCCACATTGATGTGGCATAATTGCGAAACGTGTTTAGTCCCTTGTTTGAGCCGAATCTGGGTTTAACATGATTTGTGGAGCTCCCTCTGGTGTTGTGGTCGTGGTATTCACTGACCTTTGGGAAGTATTTTGACATGTACATGGGTACCAGTTAGTCGTGTAGTGTATCTTGTAGACCAGGCCCATTGCAAGTTGCTGTACTCTGTCGTCTACTCTAAGCCATCCTAGATTGTCAAAGTGGGCAGGGGTGAGGTGGGTTCTAGGAGTAAGGTCAAGCAGTAGTCTGACCAGTTTGTTTTGTGATGTTTGTAATTTTGTTTTTAGCGCTTTTGAGGTGCTTTGGTACCATGAGGTGCAAGCATAGTCATAGTACCCTTGAATATGTGCTCCTGCCAGAGTCTTCAGGGTATTCTTGTTTACCAGAGAGGATATCCGGTACAAGAATCTAGTTCGTTGGTTGACTTTCTTTTATTACATTGGATGCCATTTTGTCACAGGAAAGATTTGCCTCTAGGATGGAACCCAGGTATGTAATTTCATCTTTCCTTGTGACAATATTGTCACCCACTGTAACTGAGAAGCCGTCGGTCTTGCTGAGTTTGTTATTTGAACCGAAGAGAATGGACTCTGTTTTGCCCATGTGTAATGATAGTTTGTTATCAGCGAGCCAGGTGCAGATTCTGCCGAGTTCCGAGCTGAGGGTTTTTTCAACCTGTAACTTGTTCTTGTCAGAGACCAGCAGGGCTGAGTCGTCCGCGAACAGGAACAAGTTGCAGTCACAAGCTGACGACATGTCATTTGCATAAATTAGGAACAGCATCGATTTGAAAATTATATAATCGAAACTAATTAAAAAAAAAAAAAATTGGTATGTTTTTTTTTGGTGTGTATTGTTTTTATTGACCTATAGACAGTCCATTCATGCTGAGTGAATCAGTTCCCCCAGCCACATTTGTGTATTAAATTTTTTTTGGGGAATTAATTAATACATTTCAAATGAAGAGATTTCATGATGCATTGAATCATTGCCTGAATAATCATAATAGAATTTAATCGTTGTGAGGTCGCATCGTTACACCCCTACTCAGTAGTACTAATTTATATATTTTATACCCAGTTTAATCACCTGTACATCTTATATTACTATTGCACTTTACGGTTGCATTTGCACTCTGGTTGGATGCCAAACTTCTTTTCGTTGTACTTGTACCTGTGCTGTATGATGACAATACATTTGAATTTAATCTAATCTAACCTAATCCCATCCCCCATATAATTTTATTACAGTAATTGCAAAAACAACAACAAAAACAAAGCAGTTCATTGATTGATTGAACATTTTATTAACAGATTGCAGAATGGGTACAATACAGTACAGCTCAATACACACAATTGTTAAGGGGATGCAGACCAGAGAAAGACTTTCGTCTTGTTTACATCATCAGGGTCCCCCATTTTCAATTCATCATAACATATATGGCATACATGACATACAGATAGACAGTACTGTTACATCTAGACATTTATGACATACCAGATCTACAAATATACAGTACTGTTTATGAGTACAAGAATAGTCTAAAAAGAGAGTATATACATTTGAGGGGGAAGAAACTGTACATTGGAGGAGGTTGGTGGGTGGGGGGGGAACTGTACATTGGAGGAGGTTGGTGGGTGGGGGGGGAACTGTACATTGGAGGGGGTTGGGTTTCATCATCACGTTCTGTTCCACACGCAGGTCAGCACCAGGCCTGCAGCTGCCCCGGCTGTCCTTACTCCACCTCCTCCATGCCGTGTTTCGAAACCCTAAAGCCCCGAGAGAGGTCCTCACAGCCGCGCTCAGACACGGCGTGCCACACCAAGAACCTGAGCCTGTGCCTGTCTGACCCCGCCACAGAACCCAGCAGCACCACCACCACCACCACCACCACATCTCAGTCGGAACCCAGGCCGCCCGGCCAGCGCCGGGGGAGAAACGACAAAGAGCCCCGGGTTCTCCAGACTCCCGGCGGCCGTGTGGCGGATCACAGCTGCGGCGCCCCTCCTCCTCCGTCCCGAGGGTCCCCCCCCGGCTCCCTGTCGCACCTCCCCGCGTTCCCCGGCCTCTGTTGCCACCGCGGCCTCCAGACCCTGAGTCAGGACGGGGGGCCGGCGGACGCCTCGTCTCGCACCCACGCCCATCACCACTTCCACCACCACCACTGTCCCTTCACCTCCTGCCGCCCCTGCCCGCAGCTGGCCCACTCCCACTCCTCCTCCCGCTCCTCCTCAGCCTCGCCCTCCGCCCCGTTCCCCTGCCTGGCCTGCCAGCGCTCCTTCCCCTCCTGCGCTCAGCTCTTCCACCACGGCCAGCACGCGCACACTCAGCCGCCGGAGGAGGGCGGCGGCGGCGGCAGGATCTCCTCGTCCCCCGCGGCGCACCCCTGCATGCACTGCGCCGCCTCCTTCCCGCGGCCCTCGCAGCTGCTGCAGCACCAGCGCGCGGAGCACGTCCACAAGCCGGCCGGCTTCCTGTGCGCGGAGTGCGGCCGGGCCTTCAACTCGCACAGCAACCTGCGCATCCACCTCAACGTGCACACGGGCGCGCGGCCCTACGCCTGCGCCGACTGCGGCAAGAGCTTCAGCCAGTCGGGGGCGCTGAAGATCCACCGGCGGATCCACACGGGCGAGCGGCCGTACAGCTGCGCCTTCTGCGGCCGCGGCTTCCCCCACCTGGCCGGCGTGCGGGCGCACCAGAGGACCCACACGGGGGAGAAGCCCTACCGCTGCGCGCAGTGCGGCAAGTGCTTCACCCAGTCGGGGGCGCTGAAGATCCACACGCGCATCCACACGGGGGAGAGGCCGTTCGTCTGCGGCCTCTGCGGGAAGGGCTTCTCCAACCGCTCTGGCATCCGCTTCCACCACCGCACCGTCCACGGGCTGCTCCCGGAGCCCGGAGGCGCGGTCCTGGGGGGTGCGTACCGGGGCCCGACGAGCCACGGCCGTCCGCCGCTGGTGGCCGCCACCGCCGCCGGGGGGGGGTTCCCCAGGGCCGGTGCTTCGGCCATCGGGTTGAATACGAGCGACGGCCATCCTCCGCCCGGCAGAGTTCCGCCCCCCGGCGCCGGTCCTCCCAGCAGGCCCATTGGCTCCTCCGGCGCCAAGCCGCCGTCTCAGAGGGAGAGGCTGCTGGCGTACGCGTGCGAGGACTGTGGCCTGCGCTTCAAGGACGCCCCGTCCAGGAACAGGCACCAGACCCTGGAGCACTACTCCTCCGAGGCGGGGGAGGGGGAGGGGGGGGACGTGCGGGGAGAGGCGCAGAGGAAGGGGGTAAATATATGAAGGAGAGGGGGCGGGATATTTTTGAAGATAGCGGCGTGAATTGATTCTCTTCGCTGAAGCTGAACAAGTCCGGAGCTGCATTATTACAAAACCAATCTCCTTTATAGGAGGAATTTAAAAAAGCAGTTTTGATGTCGAAACGTCGACGGTAAAGGTGTAGCCTTTATCCAAACAATCTCTTTACAACGATTATTTGATACTGTATCTTTTCTTTTTAATGTAGTCAGACTGACGGACACTCGCTTGTGAAATTACAAATGAAATGTCTGTGCCACACTTAAGATGTAAAGAAAAGACACATCCTGTAGTCTAATATACTGTATATTATTGCTTGTTGACTATCAGAATACACGTATGTAACAGTTTTCTTTTTCTAAAGCACTTATATTATTAGTATTGTTGTCGTATTGGTCCTATGTCATTCTAATACCTCAGCTGTTTGGTATCTTTTGCTACTGTTGAGATATTTGAGAGCCATTTTGTCCACGTTCGTCGTTGCCATAGGTTCCAAGCATATCTGAAAATGTACCATAAACAAAGAAAATCATCCAATTTGGTGAAAATAATAATACATTTAATTTGTATATATACCGCTTTTCAAGGTACTCAAAGACACTTTACGTGAGAATAAAAGTACAAAGAGATCATTATAAAAATCATCCAAATGATAAAAGCAGCAATGTTACCTGACATAAAGACATGGAACGATAAAATAAATAAATAAATAGAGAAAGCGTGGGATTAAATAAGAAAAGACTAAAGATTACAAGGGACAGAACAATGTAACGGAGAAGAGAGAACAATGTAACAGAGAAGAGAGAACAATGTAACAGAGAAGAGACAGAACAATGTAACAGAGAAGAGACAGAACAATGTAACGGAGAGAAGAGACAGAACAATGTAACAGAGAGAAGAGACAGAACAATGTAACAGAGAGAAGAGACAGAACAATGTAACAGAGAGAAGAGACAGAACAATGTAACAGAGAGAAGGGATAGAACAATGTAACAGAGAAGAGAGAACAATGTAACAGAGAAGAGAGAACAATGTAACAGAGAAGACTAGAGAACAATGTAACAGAGAAGAGACAACAATGTAACAGAGAAGAGAGAGAACAATGTGACAGAGAAGAGACAGAACAATGTAACAGAAGAAGAGACAGAACAATGTAACAGAGATGAGGAAGAGAGACAGAACAATGTAACAGAGATGAGGAAGAAGAGAGAGAACAATGTAACAGAGAAGAAGAGACAGAACAATGTGACAGAGAAGAGGAAGAGAAGGGGGAACCAGGATGTTGGTGTCACTAGACCTGAGAGGTCAGAGGTCATATGACGGTGGAGGAGGATAACTATAACAGGCCAACTTCTGAGGCGTCACTTCATTTTAGAGGTTAGCAACTATGTTATTCTTATAGAATGATATAATAACATAATATACAGTATATTATTTTCTTGTACTGTTGTATAATGACATTACATTTGAATCTAATGTAATTGATCTAATTATGTTCCTTGTTAAATCAATACAGCATGGAGGGAAATCAAAACATAAAGATTTGGTCGACTTGACTTTTGGCCGATAAATCGACTAAAGGGGGGGCAGCAAAGGAATCAATCTTTATTGAAGAGAAGTTCAATAACAATGTTGTGTATATTTGAATGTAGATCAAAGTGAATCATAGTGTATTAAAATCAGACCAGACCTTTTTTCATGAATTAATTTTATTATTATAATGTCTTTAAAAAAAAAATGTAAACCAAAAACAGCATTTTGTTGCAAACACCAGCTCAAGACATTGCAATGAACCGGAATCCTATGACAACGATGAATAAGCACAAAACGAGTGCCCATTCATCTCAACGAGATACAATTAAGGGGTAAGGTTTCGTGGCAAACTTGTGGGTTTCCAGTATGAAGCACAAAAGCGTGGCTTGTGCTGAGAAAGGCCTCTACCGGTCGACACCACCAGTGACAGATATCCAACACGTCATTGGTAAGCAGGACATTAAGGCTATGGCACACACTGCTACGCCTGTACGCCACAGCCTGTAAAACTACAAGGAAAGAAGGAAGGGTCATCACGTCACTGTCAGTGTAGCGCATGATGAACGCACACCGGTGCCAAGTGTGGAAACGTCCAGTCCGGCCGACATGGAGTTGAATGGGATCAGCATCTCCTCCTGTCGTTTAAACGGGTTATTATTACCTGGGATGTCAGAGTTATCGCCGGCGTGTGTTGCTTTGTTAACTAGCTAACGTTTGATATATTGGTTGATGTATATTTCCTCTGATAGCTTGTATATATATATATATATATATATATATATATATATATATATATATATATATATATATATATATATATATATATAAGATATATATATATTTTTTTGGCATTTTATTGCTTTATTGGAGAGACCCGGCAGAGAGGAAGGATGGGAGAGGATATGGGGAGGAGACATTCGGCAAAGGTGGCCGGGTCCGGAAGTTGCACTGCAGTGCGTTACGTGGTGCGCCACCCTGGCGCCCCAGCTTGTATATATTTTTTGTGATGATGATCCTCCCTTCTTTTATAGTTTCCTTGTTCTAGAACGCTGGTATTCTGATGTGATGACCCTTCCTTCTTTTATAGTTTCCTTGCCAAACAGACGATAAAAAAAAAAAAAAAAAATACAGTGGAACGTCATCCTAACCTTGTGCGTGGGAGTGTGAGCGCCAGGGGTCCAAGACCCCAGAATTTACCCTTTAATTCTTCCCAAGGCAAGACTGACACAAGACCCTCATGTCAAAAGTTCTGTTCTTGCTTGTTGTGCCTTTGTTGTCCAAAAATAGGGATTTCTATTTTTCTTTGTAAATACATTTCCGTCTCTGTTATTTCATCACGTATGCACTTATATTGGAAGGGAAAACTGAATTATTACGGAAAGACTTCATATTTTTTCAAAGTAAGGAAACCAAGGGGGAAACTCATTAGACGAGCCATCGTGACATATTTGTAGCTCAATAGCTCCATCTAGTGGTCATATATTATCACTGCAACTACATCACAACCACCTGGTTACACTTCGTTCGGTTCCAGTGCTTATGCCAATAATAACTATAATCCATATGATTATACAATGACTTGCCAATTGTATTATTGTGAGGGTAAAATGTTACATGATATTGGCACATATTCAATGTGTATTTGACTTCTTTTGCAGTGCTTCGTGTCTCCTAGTAGCTGTGCTCATCCTCCGATGATATTATCCTGACGTGTACTGTTCTGTGTGTTGACCTTCTCTGAAAGTGCAGTGATTGAACAATATAATTTTCATTAATAAACAATAACATCTCTGAGACATTGTTACACCTGCCCTTTTCCTTTTGTATCAGTATATAAAAAACAAAACATGTAACAATCGCAGGACCTGCAAGGCAACAATATTAACATCCTTATGGCTCTCGGAACCGGTATCTACTGCATAGTTACTCCATAGTTACTCCTCAGCCATGTAGGAGAGTCACATCCATTACTGACGGGCGACAGCCAGCTGTATCAGCGTTAGTATAGTTTGAATAATAATCGTTTCAAATCAAGCGTCCAGTTGAGACCACACTGAGTGCCACTCTCGATACGGCGTCAGTCCATCTCAAGAGAGTCTTTTCCTGTTTGAGTTCATGGTATTCAGGCGGGTTCCTCTGTTTGAGTTCATGGTATTCAGGCGGGTTCCTCTGTTTGAGCTCATGGTATTCAGGCGGGTTCCTCTGTTTGAGCTCATGGTATTCAGGCGGGTTCCTCTGTTTGAGTTCATGGTATTCAGGCGGGTTCCTCTGTTTGAGTTCATGGTATTCAGGCGGGTTCCTCTGTTTGAGTTCATGGTATTCAGGCGGGTTCCTCTGTTTGAGTTCATGGTATTCAGGCGGGTTCCTCTGTTTGAGTTCATGGTATTCAGACGGGTTCCTCTGAGTTCGCTGTATTCAGACGGGTTCCTCTGAGATCTCGCTGTACTCAGACGGGTTCCTCATACGTGTGTTCCAGCAAGGAGTCCGAGGACTGCGGCTCGGCGTAGATGATACTGACGGGTCGCCGCGGCCCGTTGACGTGGACGGAAGGGGTGCAGTAGCCGTTGGGCAGCGCCCTGTGCGAGGGGCAGTCGTACTGAGCGCGGGATGACGACGATGCCCTCGTGCCACCGGGTGGCGCCGCCGCCGCCGCATGAACCCCGCTGCTGCCGCGTGTGCCGTGCGGCAGGTTGGGGTCCGGGCACTGGTCGCCGAACGGCGTGGCGTACTCGGGCTCGGGCGGCAGGGGCTCGGCGTACTCCGGCAGGCTGCCCGGGGTGTCGTAGTGGCTGAGGGCGAAGGGGGTGGTGTAGCCCTCGTCCAGCGGCGGCCGGAACGTCGAGCCCACCTTCTGGCCCACCCCCCCTGCGGCCACGTTGGGGTCAGCGTAGTCTGGGGGACGAGACGAGACGAGACGAGACGAGAAGAGATTGGATGAGATAATATAAGAGATACGATTATTTTTAAATTTTGATTTAATTGACGTTTATTTCGAATATGCAACATAACAAACAAACATCAAGTACATATATAGCCTTAAGCCGTTCAAATAATAAATGTATATAAAAAATCACAAAGAACAAACAAAAAAGTCTAACTCAAATCTTTTTTTTGTGTGTCATTTACATATTTTAAAGGGAGTGGGAAGAAGCATACACTTATTTAATCCCACCCCTATTTACTCATCAGAACATACTATATTTTATTGACTAATTCATACATTACTAGTCTTATAAGAAGAGATAAGATGAGATAAGATAAGATGAGACAAGAGATAAGATGAGAAGAGATAAGAGGAGATAAGATAAGATGAGATAAGATTATGTTTATGTATTTATTACCCAGGGACAGTGCACATCAATCAACACTTTCAGCTTCCACATCAATGGAAATGTGCCAGAGTTAGCTAATGAGCTAGTTTTCATCCAGAGTCCCCGCCTAACATGATGTCTTTATGGTGTGGGAGGAAACCAGAGTCCCTGTCTAACATGATGTCTTTATGGTGTGGGAGGAAACCAGAGTCCCTGTCTAACATGATGTCTTTATGGTGTTGGAGGAAACCAGAGTCCCTGTCTAACATGATGTCTTTATGGTGTGGAGGAAACCAGAGTTCCTGTCTAACATGATGTCTTTATGGTGTGAGAGGAAACCAGAGTCCCTGTCTAACATGATGTCTTTATGGTGTGGAGGAAACCAGAGTCCCTGTCTAACATGATGTCTTTATGGTGTGAGAGGAAACCAGAGTCCCTGTCTAACATGATGTCTTTATGGTGTGGGAGGAAACCAGAGTCCCTGTCTAACATAATGTCTTTATGGTGTGAGAGGAAACCAGAGTCCCTGTCTAACATGATGTCTTTATGGTGTGGGAGGAAACCAGAGTCTAACATGATGTCTTTATGGTGTGGGAGGAAACCAGAGTCCCTGTCTAACATGATGTCTTTATGGTGTGAGAGGAAACCAGAGTCTAACATGATGTCTTTATGGTGTGGGAGGAAACCAGAGTCCCTGTCTAACATGATGTCTTTATGGTGTGAGAGGAAACCAGAGTCCCTGTCTAACATGATGTCTTTATGGTGTTGGAGGAAACCAGAGTCCCTGTCTAACATGATGTCTTTATGGTGTGGGAGGAAACCAGAGTCCCTGTCTAACATGATGTCTTTATGGTGTGAGAGGAGACCAGAGTCCCTGTCTAACATGATGTCTTTATGGTGTTGGAGGAAACCAGAGTCCCTGTCTAACATGATGTCTTTATGGTGTGAGAGGGAACCAGAGTCCCTGTCTAACATGATGTCTTTATGGTGTGGGAGGAAACCAGAGTCCCTGTCTAACATGATGTCTTCATGGTGTGAGAGGAAACCAGAGTCCCTGTCTAACATGTCTTTATGGTGTGAAGGAAACCAGAGTCCCTGTCTAACATGTCTTTATGGTGTGGGAGGAAACCAGAGTCCCTGTCTAACATGATGTCTTTATGGTGTTGGAGGAAACCAGAGTCCCTGTCTAACATGATGTCTTTATGGTGTTGGAGGAAACCAGAGTCCCTGTCTAACATGATGTCTTTATGGTGTGGAGGAAACCAGAGTCCCTGTCTAACATGATGTCTTTATGGTGTCGGAGGAAACCAGAGTCCCTGTCTAACATGATGTCTTTATGGTGTGGGAGGAAACCAGAGTCCCTGTCTAACATGATGTCTTTATGGTGTGGAGGAAACCAGAGTCCCTGTCTAACATGATGTCTTCATGGTGTGAGAGGAAACCAGAGTCCCTGTCTAACATGATGTCTTTATGGTGTGGAGGAAACCAGAGTCCCTGTCTAACATGATGTCTTTATGGTGTGAGGGAGGAAACCAGAGTCCCTGTCTAACATGATGTCTTTATGGTGTGGAGGAAACCAGAGTCCCTGTCTAACATGATGTCTTTATGGTGTGAGGGAGGAAACCAGAGTCCCTGTCTAACATGATGTCTTTATGGTGTGGGAGGAAACCAGAGTCCCTGTCTAACATGATGTCTTTATGGTGTGAGAGGAAACCAGAGTCCCTGTCTAACATGATGTCTTTATGGTGTGGAGGAAACCAGAGTCCCTGTCTAACATGATGTCTTTATGGTGTAGTGGGAGGAAACCAGAGTCCCTGTCTAACATGATGTCTTCATGGTGTGGGAGGAAACCAGAGTCCCTGTCTAACATGATGTCTTTATGGTGTGGAGGAAACCAGAGTCCCTGTCTAACATGATGTCTTTATGGTGTAGTGGGAGGAAACCAGAGTCCCTGTCTAACATGATGTCTTTATGGTGTGAAGAGGAAACCAGAGTCCCTGTCTAACATGATGTCTTTATGGTGTGAGAGGAAACCAGAGTCCCTGTCTAACATGATGTCTTTATGGTGTGGGAGGAAACCAGAGTCCCTGTCTAACATGATGTCTTTATGGTGTGGAGGAAACCAGAGTCCCTGTCTAACATGATGTCTTTATGGTGTTGGAGGAAACCAGAGTCCCTGTCTAACATGATGTCTTTATGGTGTGAGGGAGGAAACCAGAGTCCCTGTCTAACATGATGTCTTTATGGTGTGGGAGGAAACCAGAGTCCCTGTCTAACATGATGTATTTATGGTGTGGGAGGAAACCAGAGTCCCTGTCTAACATGATGTCTTTATGGTGTCGGAGGAAACCAGAGTCTCTGTCTAACATGATGTCTTTATGGTGTGGAGGAAACCAGAGTCCCTGTCTAACATGATGTCTTTATGGTGTGGGAGGAAACCAGAGTCCCTGTCTAACATGATGTCTTTATGGTGTGGAGGAAACCAGAGTCCCTGTCTAACATGATGTCTTTATGGTGTGGGAGGAAACCAGAGTCCCTGTCTAACATGATGTCTTTATGGTGTGAAGAGGAAACCAGAGTCCCTGTCTAACATGATGTCTTTATGGTGTGAGAGGAAACCAGAGTCCCTGTCTAACATGATGTGTCTTTATGGTGTGAGAGGAAACCAGAGTCCCTGTCTAACATGTCTTTATGGTGTTGGAGGAAACCAGAGTCCCTGTCTAACATGATGTCTTTATGGTGTGGAGGAAACCAGAGTCCCTGTCTAACATGATGTCTTTATGGTGTGGGAGGAAACCAGAGTCCCTGTCTAACATGATGTCTTTATGGTGTGGGAGGAAACCAGAGTCCCTGTCTGACATGATGTCTTTATGGTGTGAGAGGAAACCAGAGTCCCTGTCTAACATGATGTCTTTATGGTGTTGGAGGAAACCAGAGTCCCTGTCTAACATGATGTCTTTATGGTGTGAGAGGAAACCAGAGTCCCTGTCTAACATGATGTCTTTATGGTGTGAGAGGAAACCAGAGTCCCTGTCTAACATGATGTCTTTATGGTGTGGGAGGAAACCAGAGTCCCTGTCTAACATGATGTCTTTATGGTGTTGGAGGAAACCAGAGTCCCTGTCTAACATGATGTCTTTATGGTGTTGGAGGAAACCAGAGTCCCTGTCTAACATGATGTCTTTATGGTGTGGGAGGAAACCAGAGTCCCTGTCTAACATGATGTCTTTATGGTGTGAGAGGAAACCAGAGTCTAACATGATGTCTTTATGGTGTTGGAGGAAACCAGAGTCCCTGTCTAACATGATGTCTTTATGGTGTGGGAGGAAACCAGAGTCCCTGTCTAACATGATGTCTTTATGGTGTGGGAGGAAACCAGAGTCCCTGTCTAACATGATGTCTTTATGGTGTGAAGAGGAAACCAGAGTCCCTGTCTAACATGATGTCTTTATGGTGTGAAGAGGAAACCAGAGTCCCTGTCTAACATGATGTCTTTATGGTGTGAGAGGAAACCAGAGTCCCTGTCTAACATGATGTCTTTATGGTGTGGGAGGAAACCAGAGTGCCTGTCTAACATGATGTCTTTATGGTGTGAGAGGACACCAGAGTCCCTGTCTAACATGATGTCTTTATGGTGTGGAGGAAACCAGAGTCCCTGTCTAACATGATGTCTTTATGGTGTGGGAGGAAACCAGAGTCCCTGTCTAACATGATGTCTTTATGGTGTGGGAGGAAACCAGAGTCCCTGTCTAACATGATGTCTTTATGGTGTGGGAGGAAACCAGAGTCCCTGTCTAACATGATGTCTTTATGGTGTGGGAGGAAACCAGAGTCCCCGGAGGAACACAGGGAGAACAAGACCCAGGACCCTTGTGCTTTGAGGCCACCATGACGCCCAATGGCGATAAGATAAGATGAGATAATAACATATTCCTTTATTGATCGCCTTGGGGGAAATTTTGGGCGTCATAGCAGCATGGGGAAGGGGAGGTACAGGTATGGGCAGGGTAATAGAAAGACATAAATATAAACAATATAATTAACTCGTAGAAATATGAGAAAAATAAACAAAGGTGCAGATGAGGGTCTGTACGCCCTATCGGTTATATTATACATTACAATAAAGATAGGCAATAAAGATTTGAATCTGAATATATACTATGAGTAAAAGTAAACGGTATACACAAGGTGCAATATACACAAGGGACCCTAACTGGCATCATATAGCCTACGTCAAGTTCAAGTTCAAGTTCTTTAATAGTTGTCATACAGAAGTACAGAATACTTTCATACAAAATGCTTCTTACTGTTACGCTCCAGAGACTGTGCTAGACAAGATAGTATCAAATAACATAATAACATAATATAGCATGAATTTAGAAGAAGAAAATGAGGTCACAGTGTTCGGTATAGACATATGTACAATGTTCTGAGTTACCATATAATATACAATACACAATACTATGCAGTGTACTAATGTACAGTACTATCTAGTGCAAAGCAGAAATGGGATGAGGTACAATTTTAGGTACAATTTACAGTAAGGTGTACGAGTTGTAGTGCAATCCTTCATCCATAAATATAAAGTGTGGGGAGTGGGTGCTACAGTGTGTTTGTTTAAAGTGGGTGTGTGCTATAAGTGTGTTTGTTTAAAGTGAGTGTGTGCGTGTGGATGTGTGTGCTATGTGCGTTTGGTGGTTGTTGTTGTGTAGTGTTCATTCATTGTTCGTTTAGCAGCCTGATGGCCTGGGGATAGAAGCTTCTTCTGAGTCTTTCTGTGCTCGCCTTGAGACTCCTGTATCGCTTGCCTGACCGCAGCAGTTCAAAGAGGCAGTTGTTCGGGTGACTGGAGTCTTTAATGATTCTCTTAGCCTTGCCCTTGCAACGCTTGTAGTAAATGTTCTGGAGGGTGGGGAGCCCCCCTCCAATTGTGCGTTCGGCTGAACGTGTCACTCTTTGTAGTCTGCTTTGGTCTTGTGCAGTGCTATTCCCAAACCAGGAGGTGATGTTGCCGGTCAAGATGCTCTCTATTGTACATGAGTAGAAGTTCTTAAGGATCTTCTGGCTGACTTGGAACTTCCTTAGGCGCCTGAGGAAGTAGAGGCGTTGTCGTGCCTTCTTCACAACACTGTTAATGTGTGTGGTCCATGTCAAGTCCTCGGATATGTAGGCTCCGAGGTACTTAAAGCTGTTGACTCTCTCAATCGGTGCCCCGTCGATGCTGAGGGGGCTGTAGTCCTTGACCCCCGACCTCCTGAAGTCCACAATCATCTCCTTTGTTTTGCTGACGTTCAGGGAGAGGCTGTTTTCCTGGCACCATCCCGCCAGGACCTTGACCTCTTCCAGGTAGGCCCTCTCGTCGTTGGCAGAGATCAGGCCCACCACCACTGTGTCGTCAGCAAATTTGACGATTGTATTGCTACTCCGCTGAGCCACACAGTCGTGTGTGTACAGGGAGTAGAGGAGGGGACTCAGAACACAGCCCTGGGGGGCCCCTATGTTGAGGGTGATGGATGAGGAGGTGCAGTTGCCTGCTCTCACCACCTGGGGTCTGCCAGTCAGGAAGTCCAAGACCCACTGGCAGAGGTCATAGCCCAAGCCCAGGTCCCTGAGCTTGGCTATGAGTATGGAGGGGACTATGGTATTGAATGCCGAGCTGTAGTCGATGAATAGCATTCTCACATAGTTCCCCTGCCTCTTGTCCAGGTGTGATGCTGCTGTGTGCAGCACATGGGATATGGCGTCCTCCGTGGACCTGTTGGGGCGGTATGCAAATTGCAGGGGGTCCATGTTGATGGGGAGGGAGGAGCAGATGTAGCCCTTTACTAGCTTCTCGAAGCACTTCATGGCTATGGAGGTGAGAGCTACAGGGCGGTAGTCGTTGAGGCAAGCAGGCTTGGATTTTTTGGGTACAGGGATAATAGTGGACTTCTTCAGGCAGGTGGGGATGACAGCCTGTTCTAAGGACAGGTTAAATATGTCAGTGAATACTGGGGCCAGTTGGTCGGCACAGACTTTTAGGACGCGGCCGGGGATGCCGTCTGGACCTGCTGCCTTCCTGATATTCACTTTTTTAAAGGTCCGCCTCACCTCATGCTCTGTTACCCTGAACACTGCGCCTCCATCAGCAGCCGACCCCCCCCCCCCCATTGCCGAGGCTTGTGAGCTGGTGTTATTACCAGCATCAAACCTCGCATAGAAGGTATTGAGGTCATTTGCTAAGGAGATGTCACTGTTCAGTTTGAGGGAGGCGCCTTTGTAGTCTGTCATCGTTTTGAGCCCCTGCCACATAGCTCTAGAGTCAGCTTGTTCAAACTGGAGTTCAATTTTATCCCTGTAGCGTCGTTTGGCCTCTGACACTGTCCTCCTTACGTTGTATCGCGCCACCTTGTGGTCATTCATGTTGCCTGCCTCTAGGCCGTCGTTGTATGCTTTGGTGCGCTCTCTCAGAGCTTCACGGACGGATTTGTCTACCCAGGGTTTTTGATTTGGGTAAACTTTCATTTTGGTAGTGGGGATTGTTTCTTTCACCCTAGTACAAACATAGTCCAGCACTGTCTCCGTGTAGGCATTAATGTTATCTGTGTCGCGGAACACAATCCAGTCTGTGTGGTGAAACACTGACCGGATCGTCTCCTCTGACGTCACATCCCATTTCTGCACCTCTCGCGAGACTACGGGAGTACTTTTAATTCTCTGTCTGTACTTTGGTGAAAGAAAAATGGATGCGTGATCTGACTTACCAAAGCCACTATCAGAATGAGCCTTGTAGCCACCTTTAAATTGCGTGTAACAGTGATCTAGGATGTTACCGCCTCTGGTGTTGCAAGTCACATGCTGATAGAAGTCAGGCAATACCTTTCTCAGATTGGCGCTATTGAAATCTCCCAGAACTAAAATGGCGGCGTTAACATTCGCCACTTGGATTCTATTTACCTCGTCGTGTAGTCTGGAGAGCGCAACCTTGTTGCTGGCTTGCGGTGGAATATACACTCCGACCAGGACGATCGCCGTTAACTCCCTCGGGAGGAAGAAAGGACGACACTTGATGGTTATATATTCCAGTTCTGGGGAGCAGTGGTTGGATAATTCCTTCACGTTAGTTGGGTCGCTCCAATTTTTGTTAAACATGAAGGCAATACCTCCTCCACGTTGTTTACCGGACTCTGATGATGTCCGATCCTTGCGATGGATAAAGAAGTGATCAGCCGGTTGAATTGCGTGGTCTGGGACGTCCGGCGTCAACCACGTCTCGGTGAAGCAGAGGACGTTGCAGTCCCTAACGTCTCTTTGATATTGAATCCTTGCTCGGATGTCATCCAGTTTATTGTCAATTGATTGTACATTGGCTAGCAATATACTGGGCAGTGGTGTACGGTGGCGTCTGGATCTCAGCCTGTTACGGATCCCAGCCCTCTTCCCTCGCCGTCTGGTTCCTCTGTTCCTGGGGTCTAGGAACAAAGGATCTGGTCCTGATCTCCGGAGAATTTCTTCAGGCCATTGATGCGGTTCGGAAAGCTGATCCAGTGAGTAATCCAGTTGATAAGTTTCCCATAATCCAATGTCTATGAGTGACTGACGGTCATATACATTAAATGCACCAACAGTTGGTACGAACAAAACTCTAAAAACTATAAATATTAACAAAAGTAAACACATATGTCATATGTCGTGGTTCGTGTAGGTTTGGTGGTTAATGGTCTACTCCCATAAAAGGTACTATAATTGGTGCTATCATTTTCTATAAACGTTCTTTTATACTTATATATATATATACAGGTGCAGCTCAATACATTAGAATATCGTGGAAAGGTCAGCAGTCTTCCCCATGATTGTGTAGCCCTCTGAACCAGACTGAGACCGTTTAAACTTTAAAGGCTCAGGAAACCTTTGCAGGTGTTTTCAGTTAATCATCTGACTAGAGTGTGATACCATGAGTCTACAATATTGAACTTTTGAAATTATTTTATGAGATACTGAATTTGGGGGTTTCATGAGCTGTAAGCCATAATTATCAAAATTATAACAAATAAAGGCTTGAAATATTTCACTTTGTGTAATCTATAATATATGAGTGTTTCACTTTTTAAATGTAATTACTGAAATAAATGGACTTTTCCACGATATTCTAATTTATTGAGCTGCATCTATATATATATAGTATAGATATATATATATATATATATATATATATATATATATATATATATATATATATATATATATATATATATATATATATATATATATATATATATATATAGTAATAGTGCTAATCAGATGTATGTACAGAGTTGTAGTATTAATATGTACAGTGATACAGGTATAAAGACACTATGGTAGGTCATACTGGCCAGCAGCGTAACTAGTAAGAGTAAGTAAGGGATGTACATATAGATATAGTATCTACAGGTATGTAAAAAGGATTATATGCAGGTATATACAGCATTATTGTACATGCTATCATACAGAGATATAGGGTACATATGGTGTGTTCATAATGCATAATGTATGGTTGTGTGTTCTATGTGATCTGGGAGTGGTGGAGGATGAATATCATTTCGTTTTTTATTGCCCTTTGTACACTGCTTTGAGGAGGGCTTTATTTGAGAAAATTCAAATTGTAAATCCGGATTTGTTTTGGCAGTCTGAGAGTTGTATGTTGAGTTGTTTTTTTGTGGAGGACATCTTCAGTTTTGCAGGATTTTTGGAGAAAGCGTGGCACTTGAGACAAAACACACTATATCCTATATAATTGTATATTTATCCCTCTTGTTTCTTTGTTTACATACATTGCATACAGCTTGTGTTATATTACATTTTATTGTATTTCTTTTTCTTGTGGCCATCTTGGTCTATATGTCATTTGTCAAGTAATTTGTCAAGTATATTATTATATACTTATTGTTATGTGTCTTGTAAGCCCATATGGGCTGGGCATACACCTGTATGTAAGACACGAAAATAAAAAAAACATCAAATCAAATCAAATCAAAATGTAACAGCTGTAAATAATAAAAGGTTGTCATCAAGTTCACAGGATCATATCAAGTGCAAGTGTGTGTGACAACCCGCCAATCCACTGGAGGCAAAAAGAGCCTTTAGGACACAACAAGCGCTCCTTTGTGTCCTCTGTGGTGACGTCTTGGCCCCGCCTCCTTCACACGCTCCACACCGGGCCACTGTGTGTCAACAAGCCACTGCATGAGCTGATGATCGGCCACCGACACCGGCCTCCCTGGTGACAGGGACTGAACTGTAGAGCCTGACAGTGGAGGCCTCAGTCTGACCCGACCGGACCCTACCCGTCACCCCACACAGACACGCCTGGTGCGGGGGGGGGGGGGGGGGGTGGTTCTCAAGACCCCTCTCCACCCAGCGGCCCTGCCGGGGGGGAGCTATTTTAATTACACAGGCTCTGAGGGCTTTGATTGTCTTAGCCGTGTTGACCCTCCGTCCTGTATATCACTGGACCTCTCAGTGAAGGGGCTCCTCGCCGGAGGGAAGGGACGGGGGAGGCTGGGGGGGGAGTAGGCCGGGTGCCCTTTATCCAGCTCCAATTAAAGGGTCCCTTTCAGAGCAGCTCTGCGGCCCAAAGAAAGGAATGTTTATACTGCAACTTGGTGACGGGCTGAGCTGAGGGGGAAGAATGGACGGCCCACGGAGAGCGCTGTTTGTCAAGCCTGGTCTGAGCTGCTAACAGGGACCTGGTCTGAGCTGCTAACAGAGACCTGGTCTGAGCTGCTAACAGAGACCTGGTCTGAGCTGCTAACAGAGACCTGGTCTGAGCTGCTAACAGAGACCTGGTCTGAGCTGCTAACAGAGACCTGGTCTGAGCTGCTAACAGGGACCTGGTCTGAGCTGCTAACAGAGACCTGGGCCCTCATTTATCAACGTTGCGTACGCACAGATATGTGCGTAACCCCTGCGTACGATCATTTCTAAGCAAAGTGTGGGACTTATCAATTTGAACTTGTGCTTGACTTTGTGCGTATATCTACTAGGGGTGAGAATCACCAGTTTCATCACGATACGATATAGATTCTTTGGACAACGATACGATATTTTCCGATATCACAAAGTCTGCCACGATACGATACGATTCGATTCAAGTGCCTGCGATAGATATGAGACGATATTATATGCCCATTTAACACAATCAGTAACATTTAAATCAACAAAAAAAAAGGCAATGGAAATATCATTTGACAATTTTATTTTTGATCTCTTCCAGACATTAAAATGAAAAACAATCTATTGTTTTTAATACAAATAGACCTCCTGTTCACTGTTTTTGGTTCGTTTTTTTTTTTTGATATTAATATCCTATCACAGCGCTGTATTTTGGCTGGAAAAGGCATATTGGGAGTCAGAAGGTGCAGTGCCGGCCAGATCCTGTTAGTGGGGCTATCTCGAGAATGCAGTAATCCCCCCTCCTTCCCAGTCCCTAGTTTCTCTCTATCGCTCTATCAGCTTAGCTTAGTTAGCTCACGCTAACGCAACGTTAATTTCGGTATTTAACGCGACGTGGGCATAAAGGAATGGCGAGGATGGAAAGCATGTTAGATGTATTTGACCCCTTGTGGGGAAAAAAACAACAGGCACTTATTTCGGGCAAAATAGGCGGACTCTGAAGCAATGCTGTCTAACGTCACTCTACACACGCTGAGCTGCGCTGAGCTACTGTTGTTGCAGCCGGGCGGATATGCTCACGAGGGGATTTTCAAAATAAGAGTATCGCAATATGAATCGATCTTTTTACGTTGCATCGATCCTATTTGATAATTGATAATAGATCGATATATCGATCTGGATTGATGTATCGTCCCACCCCTAATATCTACGCACAGCTCGGAGCATGCGTAGCTGGCGACCGTTGGTAGAACATATTATTACAACACGGAAATAAGCTTCTGTGCATTAGTTTCAACACTGGCGTGTTCTGTATGAACCGTAATTCATTATAGTTCATTGTAAAATAGCAACAGTAGTGTAATTATGGTCAAAACACTATAAATAGCATTTGGAATAATAATAATAATAATAATGGATTGGATTTATATAGCGCTCTTCGTGACACCCCAGAGACCCCAGAGCGCTTACAGAGTCCATTATTCGTTCATACACAGTCATACCGGTGGTGGTAAGCTACAATTGCAGCCAGAGCTGCCCTGAGGCAGACTCACGGAAGCGCGGCGAATAATCAACGCCTACGGCCCCTCCGACCACCACCAACATTCATTCACATGCATACACATTCATACGAGGCAAGTAGGTTAAGTGTCTTGCCCAAGGACACAACGGCAGTGGGATGGACATGGGCTTGAGCGGGATTCGAACCACCAACCCTTCGATCATTGGACGACCCGCTCTACCCCTGAGCCACGCCGCCCCCACTAATAGGTCTTTCTCTCCGAATGAATGCAGCATGGTTTATAGCGTTATCGGAATATACGGGGTGTACTGACTGACTGCGCTCCGCGTAACTCAACTCGTTATTATTTTGCGCAGACCGCAGAAACAGGAACGTTTTGATTATATTTAAAAGGCTTTACGTTAAACGAAACAAGTGGAATTTCGAAGCTGTAGATTATTATGACAGAATACAAGTCATATGAACATCCACGATTTAGTGTTCTTCCCCCTTCCTACTGTATAAGAAAGAATAAAAAACGCATTGCAATGAGAACAGAGGGTGTATGTGTATTACAAAACCCTTGCAATAAATGTGTCTTAAATGAATGAAAAGCATACATGCTCTGGACACAGAGCATATATCGTGTGGGTGATATGACTTGTATTATGCTTACAGAATTCCACGTATTTAGTTTTACAATGTCAAAGCCTTTTAATATAAATCAAAACGTTCCCGTATTTCTGCAATCTATGCGCAAAATAATAACGAGTTGAGTTCTAACAAAGAACGTATTACATGCTGGGTATGCTGATAGAGTAAACTATGATATGAATATGAATAGGAATATGATATAAGGTATACACTGGTCCGTCCGCGAGGATAGCGACGAGGAGTCGGATAGCCATTAAATGCCATTTGAGAATATAGGCTATTAATGCAAAGCGACGGCCTATAGCCTATACATATTATTTAATGTTTTCATAAGCGTAAAGATACAACAGCTAGATTAATGATCAAGTTAGTTTATTGTGCAGGGTTCGCAGGGCTGTGTCATGTGCTATTAAATATGCGCAAGTTACTGTTGCATAATGTAGGCTATGGGCTGGCTGCTATTATATGTAATTCATATAGGCTACCTAATACCGACAACAAAATAGATTGTATCATATGCCTCTACACACATCATATTATACCCGGTAGCCAATCCATATTCCAGCATGGTTATAATAATGACACGCGCCAAACAGACAGTGGTTAACGAACGGTCTTTATTAGTATTTTGAGCTGTCCAGGCAGAATTGCAGCAATGGTCTTAGGGAGTCGTTGATATCTGACATCACCATGTACAAGTCCGCCAGCATTTTATTTATTATCCCATAACACGGGTTGTCCGGTTGTGTCTTCTTGGTTCGGCAGCGCCTCTGTGAACAATCTCTCAGAGTTTGCTCGGGTCAGTCCATTATTTCACATCCCATGGGGGTGTTCCATTACCATATATGGATAATCGGGGCGGTTCTGGTATGCAAATACGTAAAACTGTGCACGAGCTGCAGCGTAGGATCAAAGTGATATTTATCAAGACAGGTGTGCGTACGACCTGTGTACGCACGTGTGATAAATCCCGTTTTTTTTGTGCGTACACACATTCTAAATTATGTGCTTAAGAACAAAGATAGAACACTTTCTAAGAATTGTTGATAAATGAGGGCTCTGGTCTGAGCTGCTAACAGGTCTGAGCTGCTAATAGGGACCTGGTCTGAGCTGCTAACAGAGACCTGGTCTGAGCTGCTAACAGGGACCTGGGCCCTCATTCATCAACGTGGCGTGGAAAGTGTTCTATTTCCACACGTAAGCACAGAATGTAGAATCAGTGCACGCACAGAAGAATCGGGATTCACCACACGTGCGTATGCAGGTTCTACGCACACCTGTCATGATGAATATGACTTTGATCCTACGTTTGAGCTTGTGCACTGTTTTAAGTATTTGCATACCAGAACCGCCCCGATTAACCATATACGGTAATGGAATACCCCCATGAAATGTGGAAAAATGGACTAAGCCGAGGGAAGCGTGTTATGAGAACGGTGATGTCGGATATGATATCTATTAACCATTGCTGCCTGGGCAGCGCAAACACTAATAAAGACCGTGCTGGAATATGACTGCCTTTTCCCGTGTTGTTTGATTAATACCCAGGGATTAAAGTTCTCCTCAATTTTATTCCAAATCGCGATGGATTTTCCGTCAATTTTCTACCTGCTGCATATGATTTCTAGAGGCATACTACAATCTATTTTGATGTCAGTATTGGGTAGCCTATATAAACAATAATACGAGAGCATATACAAGAACAATGAATCTCACTGCATGTATGATGTAGCCTGCCTTTCAATACATGAACTTGAATCCCATCATGTTTGTGTGCGGGACTCACAAGGCTGTTGTCACAATGGGTGGTACCGGTACAGTAATAACAGTCCACACAATATCACGATGGACCATGCCATAGCCTATGTTCTATTAGGACATGATCTGTGATGACAAATGTTCTAGAATGTTTGATTAAGATATCATACTCTGACAGCATGCCTATGATCAACAAAAACGCTGTTACGGACTGTGTCCTTATGTATATATATATGGGAGTAATGTATGTAATCTGTTGTGTATATAGGCATGTTTTGTTTGTTTTTGTCTTGTCTCCCTCTTGTGTCTTCATATCCCACTCTCAGGTTCCCAGTTGCAGCAGCAGCTGGTCAATCACCCACTCACCCCGGTGCAGCGGCAGCTGAGACTCGTTCTGCAATTAACATCCACTCCCTTCATATACCCTTTGTGTTTCAGTGTTAGTTAGCTCCCTGGTTCGTTTGGTTGTGGTAACTATGCTGTGTCTGTGTGGGAGAGCTCTTTGATGTATTTGGTATAGAGCTGAGGCTCTTAAGCTACCTTTGTGTGTGAGAGCTGGTCAAATCTCTGTGTGAGCTCATTGTGTGCGAGAGCTGGTGAAAGCTCTGGTTCATTGTTTGTTAGCATATAGGAATTATTGTCAGTGTTGTGTATTTGGTGTAGAGCTGGTACCTGAAGCTCTGGTTTATTGTATTGTATTTAGGTCATTCGTTTATTGCACATTTCTGTTAACATTTGTATATTTGTTTGTCACCCAGCCTATGGTGATTGTGTTCTTGTAATTAATCTTTTGTTTCGCACACAGGGACATTGAGGGCAGAAAGATACCCTGGGGTCTACATCTGCATCACGTAGGAGAACTACTGTTAAAGACACCAGCTTAGAGTGAGCACCACCTCCTGTACTTTGGGGCGTCCGCGCCTGTAAGGGGGGGGGGGCTTTTGTTTTATTTTGATATTATTTGGTGCTCACTGGTAGGTCCTCTTTGCTCTCTGTGTTGCTGATCTCATATTTGTAAAATAAACATTGTTATTTTACAATCTGTCTCCGGTGTTTTGTGTCACTGCATCCTCACCTATCTTGTCTGTGGCCTAGTGTTGCGTCTCCCCACGGGGGCACGTAACATAAATGGGGGCTCGGTAGTTGGGCGACAGACATTTGGTGTTGGTGTGCGGTGGGCACGTTGGTTAGTTTGGATTTTGGGTGGTAGTTATTAGGTGTGTTTTTGGTGTTTGTGTGCACTGGTCTGGGTAGGGATGTCGTCTTTTGGGGTGGAGGTGTTCCTGGGTGATCCCTCGGTTGATCGTTTGGATCAATGTAGGAGGGAAGACTTGTTTGCCATCGCCTCGCATTTTCAGGTCGCCCTTTCTAAAAGTTTGGCAAAGGCTGACCTGAGAGAAGAGGTGGTGCGCATATTGGTGTGGAACAAGGTGCTCGGTGTCGGTGAGGGAGCGTCTTTTGTTTCTTCCCCTCTAGTCACAGACGAGGAGGGCGAGGAACCTCCGGTGGTAGACCCGGTTACAGACGGGGTAGAGGATAAGCCTCCCCTTTCGGGTGTCACGTCTCCAGTGCACGGACGTGCAGCATCTTTCCCTATTGGGAGTACTGAAGAGGCCAGTCTTCAGTTGAGTTTGGCACGATTACAGTTTGAGGAGAGGAAGGGGAAGGAGGAAAGGGAATATAGTCACAGGTTGGCTATTAGGAAAATGGAGCTGGAGGCTGAGGTCTCAACCCGCCAGCTGGACACTGAGAACCGCCGGGTGGATGCTGAGAGGGAGGTTAAGTTGAAGCAACTGGAGCTCGACGCTGCTAAAATTGGGAGTCCTGCTCAACCCTCTTCCACGGCTGTGGGAGCTTACGACGTGAGTAGATTAATATCTCTAGTACCTCAATTTCGTGAGGCGGAGGTAGACGCATATTTTAATGCTTTTGAGCGGGTGGCTACATCTTTGAAGTGGCCTAAAGAGGTTTGGGCTCTCTTACTACAATGTAAGCTAACGGGAAAAGCCCAGGAAATTCTGTCTGCCCTCCCTCTGACTGACAGTTTGTCTTATGACTTGATCAAGACGGCTGTGCTTAGGGCCTATGAGTTAGTGCCAGAGGCGTACAGGCAAAAGTTTAGAACTCACAAAAAGTTACCTGGCAGTACTTTTGTGGAGTTTGCTCGGGAGAAAGAATCCCTATTTCATCGGTGGTGCAGGGCTTGTGATGTAGCTGATTTTGATTCTCTGTCTGAATTAATGTTACTGGAGGAGTTTAAGGGTAATCTGTCTGACCGGTTGGCTACATATTTAAATTAGCAAAAAGTGGGTACGTTGGCTCAGGCTGCAGTGCTCTCTGATGAGTTTGTGCTTACTCATAGACAGTCATTTGGTACTTTAAGACAGGAGGATAGAGGTTTTTATCCCTCTGCTCACACTCCAGCTAGGTCACATGTTAGTCCGCCGCAGATCCGCCGCAGTGGCTATGTTGGACAGACTAGTCCGCCCCGCTCAGTATCTCCCTGCTACAAGGAGGAGCGGGAGTGTTTTTACTGTCATCAAGTGGGCCACGTAATTAGTGACTGTGTTGTTTTGAGACGGAAGGAGCAGTCTCAGACAGATGGACGACCTAAAGCGGTTGGTTTGGTCCAGACAGTGTGTGACATCCCAGGTCCCAGTTACAATCCGTTTATGTCGGACGGGTTGGTCTCGCTCAGTGGCAGTGAGTTGGACCAGCGTCCAGTACGCATACTGCGGGATACTGGGGCAGCACAGTCATTCGTCATATCAGACATGTTACCATTTTGTGATGAGTCATCGACTGGCTCTAGTGTGTTGGTGCAGGGGATCGGCATGGGCTTTGTGTCGGTGCCCCTCCATCAGATACATTTAACCTGCGGGTTGGCAAAGGGGGTGTTCAAGGTGGGCGTGCGCCCATCATTACCAGTGGGAGGTGTCACTTTCCTATTAGGTAATGACATCGCTGGTGGCAGAGTTATGCCATGTGTTTTGGATCACCCTAATGTTTTGTGCCCTGATGTGTTTGCTCCGTTTCTCCCAGATGTGCCAGTATGTGCGATCACCCGTGCTCCACAACCTGTAGTTGTGACGAGTGACAGGGTGACAATTCGACGGGGAACACTAGCCTCTGAGGCACCACGGTTACCCAGGACTTGTGGTAAGCTGGTGGATGCCCAGAGTGAAGACGCTGGGTTGGGCACATGTTATCCTGCTCCAGGGATAGCTGGAAGCAGAGAGGTGGTCAGTTCGGTGGTGAATAAAATTCGGTCAATAGGCGGTCCTTTGAGGCTGTTGAAGCAGCTGATGGGAGAGACTCTTCACAACAAACCTCAGGTGAGGGGTTTGTTGTCTTGTGTGTGCAGGCTTGTAAAGTGGCTGCAGGAGGCTAGTGCTGTCTCTGAGGGGGGTCTCTCTGCTGCTCAGCGTATTGTAACGCTGCATTTTGTGCTGTGCTGTGTGGACTTTCTCACATTGTATTATGTATTTTACTTTGTGAGGAGGAAAAGGGCAGCAGTCTGCCATTGTGCATTTTAACCATGAACCATCCCTCTGTTTTTTTTGTGAGGTGCCTTCTCAGACCACGGTCTTAAATCTTGATGTTGGTGTTGGGTCTGCTGTACCCCTGGACATTTTGTGTCAACAGCACCCCTGATCATGTCAAATGCTACCAAGAGAGGTATGAAGAGGCGGAAGGTGATGGTCTGTTTGGTTGGTGGCAGTGGTGGATGTTTTGTTTTGTGTTATGTGTGTTCTTTGGGGAAACTGATGGGGTACTTGGGTGTTGTGTTGTCGCCAGCCATGGGCTGACTCTTTATGGGGGGGAGTGTTACGGACTGTGTCCTTATGTATATATATATGGGAGTAATGTATGTAATCTGTTGTGTATATAGGCATGTTTTGTTTGTTTTTGTCTTGTCTCCCTCTTGTGTCTTCATATCCCACTCTCAGGTTCCCAGTTGCAGCAGCAGCTGGTCAATCACCCACTCACCCCGGTGCAGCGGCAGCTGAGACTCGTTCTGCAATTAACATCCACTCCCTTCATATACCCTTTGTGTTTCAGTGTTAGTTAGCTCCCTGGTTCGTTTGGTTGTGGTAACTATGCTGTGTCTGTGTGGGAGAGCTCTTTGATGTATTTGGTATAGAGCTGAGGCTCTTAAGCTACCTTTGTGTGTGAGAGCTGGTCAAATCTCTGTGTGAGCTCATTGTGTGTGAGAGCTGGTGAAAGCTCTGGTTCATTGTTTGTTAGCATATAGGAATTATTGTCAGTGTTGTGTATTTGGTGTAGAGCTGGTACCTGAAGCTCTGGTTTATTGTATTGTATTTAGGTCATTCGTTTATTGCACATTTCTGTTAACATTTGTATATTTGTTTGTCACCCAGCCTATGGTGATTGTGTTCTTGTAATTAATCTTTTGTTTCGCACACAGGGACATTGAGGGCAGAAAGATACCCTGGGGTCTACATCTGCATCACGTAGGAGAACTACTGTTAAAGACACCAGCTTAGAGTGAGCACCACCTCCTGTACTTTGGGGCGTCCGCGCCTGTAAGGGGGGGGGGGGCTTTTGTTTTATTTTGATATTATTTGGTGCTCACTGGTAGGTCCTCTTTGCTCTCTGTGTTGCTGATCTCATATTTGTAAAATAAACATTGTTATTTTACAATCTGTCTCCGGTGTTTTGTGTCACTGCATCCTCACCTATCTTGTCTGTGGCCTAGTGTTGCGTCTCCCCACGGGGGCACGTAACAAACGCGAACTTGAATCCCATCATATACATAGTCTGTCCACTATCTGGTGTCATTGCAATGCGTTTTTTATTCTTTCTTATACAGTAAAAAGGGGGAAGAACACTATATCGTGGGTGTTCATATGACTTGTATTCTGCTTACACATGCCTTCTCTATTTGAACGACCACATCAAGCAAGAGGTGGACGCGGGCAAATACTGCGGCATGGTCATGCTAGACCTACAAAAGGCCTTCGACACTGTCAATCACACCATTCTGATTGACAAGCTAAAAGCAATTGGTTTTGATCAGTGAGCTGGATACAATCCTACCTGGAGGGGAGAGAACAGATGGTGGAGGTAAACGGTACCCTATCCCCCCCCCTCACAGTGAACTGTGGTGTTCCACAAGGAAGCATACTAGGACCACTACTGTTCCTAATTTATGCAAATGACATGTCGTCAGCTTGTGACTGCAACTTGTTCCTGTTTGCGGACGACTCAGCCCTGCTGGTCTCTGACAAGAACAAATTACAGGTTGAAAAAACCCTCAGCTCGGAACTAGGCAAAATCTGCATATGGCTCGCCGACAACAAACTATCATTACACATGGGCAAAACAGAGTCCATTCTCTTCGGTTCAAATAACAAACTCAGCAAAACAGACGGCTTCTCAGTTACAGTGGGTGACAATATTGTCACAAGGAAAGATGAAATTACCTACCTGGGTTCCATCCTAGAGGCTAATCTTTCCTGTGACAAAATGGCATCCAATGTAATAAAAAAAGTCAATCAACGAACTCGATTCTTGTACCGGATCTCCTCCCTGGTAAACAAGAATACCCTGAAGACTCTGGCAGGAGCACTCATTCAAGGGTACTACGACTATGCTTGCACCTCATGGTACCAAAGCACCTCAAAGGCACTAAAAACCAAATTACAAACATCTCAAAACAAACTAGTCAGACTACTGCTTGACCTGACTCCTAGAACCCACCTCACCCCTGCACACTTTGCCAACCTAGGATGGCTTAGAGTAGACGACAGAGTACAGCAACTTGCAATGGGCCTGGTCTACAAGATACACTACACGACCAAGGTACCCATGTACATGTCAAAATACTTCCCAAAGGTCAGTGAATACCACGATCACAACACCAGAGGGAGCTCCACAAATCATGTAAAACCCAGATTCGGCACAAACAAGGGACTAAACACGTTTCGCAATTATGCCACAACAATGTGGAACGCCCTACCCAAAGCTGTAAAGGAATGTAAATCACTACCCACCTTCAAAAACACTCTCAAAGAACACCTACGGGAGACTGCAATTCAAAACTGGCCCCTACAAATGTCCTAACCCAGTTGTACAATAAAGACCAAGCATGGCTTTGTCAGTATTCCAATGTACAGCCCCACCCAACCCAACACCTACCCAACCTCCTCCAATGTACAGTTTCCATGTCAAATGTATGTCAGTATTCCAATGTACAGTGTCCCCCCCCCCCTACCTCCAATGTACAGCCCCACCCCACCTACCCAACCTCCCCCAATGCACAGTTTCTATGTCAAATGTATATACTCTTCTTCTGGATTTTTTTAGTATCACAAACAGTACTGTATTTGAAAATCTGGTATGTCATAAATGTATAGATGTAGCAGTACTGTCTATCTGTATGTCATGTGTGTCATATGATGAATTGAAAATGGGGGACCCTGATGGAAACAAGACGAAAGTCTTTCTCAGGTCTGCATCCTCTTAACAATTGTATGTATTGAGCTGTACTGTACTGTACCCATTCTGCAATCTGTTAATAAACTTTTCAATCAATCAATCAATCAAACAGCTTCGAAATTCCACTTGTTTCGTTTAACGTAAAGCCTTTTAAATATAATCAAAACGTTCCCGTGTTTCTGCGGTCTGTGCGCAAAATAATAACGAGTTGAGCTACGCGGAGTACACCCCGTATAGTACACCCCGTATATTCCGATAACGCTATATGAAGTTCAAGTTTCAAGTTTCAAGTTTCTTTAATATTTGTCATACAGAAGTACAGAATACTTTTATACAAAATGCTTCTTACTGTTACGCTCCAGAGACTGTGCAAGACAAGATAAGTATGAAATAAAATAACATAGTAAAATTAGAAGTAAAAAAAAAAATGAGGTCACAGTGTTCAGTTTAGACATATGTACAATGTTCGATGCAGAATAGACGTAGTTACCATACAATATACAATACTGTGCAGTGTACTAATATACAATACTATATAGTGCAAGGCAGAAATGGAGAAATGGGACGAGGTGCAATTTAGGTACAATTCACAGTAGGTGTACGAGTTGTAGTGCAAATCCTTTATCAATAAATATAAAGTGTAAAGTGTGTTTGTGTGATCTAAAGTGTGGAGAGTGGGTGCTGCAGTGTGTTGTTTGTTTGAGTGAGTGTGTGCGTGTGGGTGTGTGTGCTGTGTGCATTTGATGGTTGTTTGGTGGATGGTTGAACCATGCTGCATTCATTCTGAGAGAAAGATCTATTATTCCAAATGCTATTTATAGGGTTTTGACCATAATTACACTACTGTTGCTATTTTACAATGAACTATAATGAATTACGGTTCTTACAGAACATGCCAGTGTTGAAACTAATGCACAGAAGCTCATTTCCTTGTTGTAATAATATATTCTACCACTGGGCGTCAGCTAAGTGTGCTCCGAGCTGTGCGTACACATAAGCACGAAGTCAAGTTCAAGTTGAAATTGATGAATCCCACTCTTTGCTTAGAAATGGTCGTAAGCACAGGTTAAGCACAGATCTGTGCGTAGAACACGTTGATGCATGAGGGCCCAGGTCTGAGCTGCTAATATATAGTCAAGTCAAGTCAAGTCAAGAGTTTTATTTGTCACGGCATACAAGTATACAATGAAATGCGGGGGGTCTTGCCCGCAACGATGTGCATAATACAATAGTAATATATAATAAAAATCCAATAGAAGTTAGATGCTCTGGCCGCCCAGGCCGTACGCATAGAACGCATATCTTCTAGATCTATTTGCAGAGCCAGATGAGTGGCTGCTTAACCGTTTCAGATTGTGATGTATGCAATACTCTGGAGCATCAACTGAGATACAACACATGCCGCAGTCGTTCAGTATTGACAAAGCCTACATTGCTGGAACGATTCATTTCACACATATACAATACGTATAAGTATAAGTCTTCGCGGAGAATATTCCATTATTGAAAAACCGCTGATCAGAATTGACACCAGTCTGCCCCACTTCTCTGTGCCTCCGGGAGCAGTTTTGTGTTCAGTGTCCCCCTGTACGCTCCATCATGTCTCTGGAAAGTAATCCACTCGCAATCTGACATTGGTCGCACACACACACACACACACACACGCACACGCACACACACACATGCGTCTCACAACTCACGACTCAGTTCATGTGTGTGTATGCGACCAATGTCAGATTGCGAGTGGATTACTTTCCAGAGACATGATAGAGCGTACAGGGGGACACACTGAACACAACACTGCTCCAGGTAAGACCTAACTTTGCTGTTACTCCCGGAGGCGCAGAGAAGTGGGGCAGACTGGGGTCAATTCTGATCAACGTTTTTTTCAATAATGGAATATTCTCTGCGATGTAACGAAACGCACGTCCGTATGGATTCAAGCTTCTGAAATATGTCGCCAGAATCCTGAAGAAATTCCCTCTCTTCGCCGATTTCCCAGTGGATTCCCTGTTTATGTAATATAATTTGTGGAACCAAATAAAGTATTCAAGTGTGTGTGCGTGTGTCGTGTGTGTGTGTGTGTGTGTGTGTGTGCGCTCGGACGTGCGCTAAGGCTGCCTCGCTAAGCCGTTTATTTATTTATTTATTTATTTATTTATTTATTTATTTATTTATTTATTTATTTATTTATTTATTTATTTATTTATTTATTTATTTATTTATTTATTTATTTATTTATTTATTTATATTTATTTCTGGAGCATTAAATGCATTTATCCTCTCTGGTTGGATGGTGTATTGTACTTGTGCTGTATAATAACAATACATTTTAATTTAATTTAATTTTGAGATCAGTCGCAACTCGCAAACCGCTTCCTGTTGAATGGATCAGCATGCAATACCAGAAACTCTCAAGCTGTTTTGCATACACCTCACCTGCCTTATAAGGAGCATGTGGGCGTGTCTCTATGCAAATGAAGTGAGTGCGAACGCGCATTTGAGTTTAAGAATGAGTGGGATGCATGATGCAACCGACCTGGGTAAGAACAGATTTGGACGTTAAGAACGGCTTGATGAATGTGGCGGTGGCTTTTCTTATTGTTCTCTTAACAGACAGGTAAGCAAGAATATAAGAAAAATAATAAGAGAGTATTGTTGAATGAGGCCCATTGTCTCTACTACTCTGTCTATGTTGCTCGTTCCATGTTTCAAGTTCCACGTTGTCAAGTAAGCGTTCCCCATATTAGTACTTAGAGTTTGTTTACTTTTTCCCCTCTTCCGTTGTCACTGACAGGTTTTGTTTAGTTAGTTTTGTTCCCTTTTTCTGTTTATTAGTCTTATCATTAAAAGTCGTTCTTTTGTTATTTTTCTTCATTATATATTTTTCATATGTTATTCTCCTCTCCTTTGCTTTCTTGTACTTTTTATAAATGTTTTCCTTGTTATTGGCTCTTGTTGATGTGTTTTGAACATGATATCTATCCTTGTCTATCTTCCATTTTTCGTTATAGCGTTTGCCTTATGTCTCTGATCTTGTTTTGTGTTCTTTTCTTGACCATGTTTACATGTATTACGTTCATATTTGATTATGGACATTGATGGGACGGGAGTGGAACTTTATACAAGCCCCTTGGGCTTCGTTACCTCCTAACACCGTTTTAAAATAATGTGCTAAATAAATAAACTAAACTAAAACCCTTGGACTTGCTGCTGTCTCCACTTGTCTGCTATTGGGTCCTACGTACCCCATGACAAGTACTAATTTATATATTTTATACCCAGTTTAATTACCTGTACATTGTATATCACTTATTACACTTTACTGTTACATTTGCACTCTGGTTGGATGCCGAACTTATTTTAGTTGTACTGTACACTAATCCAACCATGCTTGGCAACAGAAATATAACAAATATTACAGTAATAAAAAGATCTGAAGAGAACTTGCGCTGGAAGTTATGCGCATGGTTTCTCTTATTCCAGAGCGCTCTGGTAAACGGGCTTGGTCACTCGTGTTTTCTTACCGTTGAGAGGGGGGTTAGGTAGAGCGTCATGGACACTCCGCTCCAGAGGGTAGGAGATAATCTCTGACTGATGGCAGGGCAGACTCTTTCCCTGGAAACTCTGACAACCTACTGGACGGACGGATGGACGCACGCACGCACACACGTACACACACACACACACACACACACGTACACACACACACACACACACACACACACACACACACACACACACACACACACAACACACACACACACACACTCTTCAGTTTTGTTTTTAACAGAACCAAAGACACTGGAAACTGAGTTTTCATTATGAATTGAAAATGGGGGACCCTGATGTAAGCAAGACAAAAGTCTTTCTCAGATCTGCATCCCCTTAACAATTGTGTGTATTGAGCCGTACTGTATTGTACCCATTCTGCAATATGTTAATAAAGTTTTCAATCAATCAATCAATCAGTAAGGAGAACTTGTCTTACTTTTGGCTAATGAGTACTTCTTCACCTGTGCAGCTTTTTTCCTACATAGAAGGAAAGGAATGAACAAAAAACATTGTAGTATTCTCAACAACATCAACTCGCTTACAATGTGTTGTTACAATAGTGCTTTTGAAATCGTTTTAGATTTTTTTTTGTTAGCAACTGACCCCAAATAATTGGTAGGTAAATGGTGCATTTATATAGCTCTTTTATCCAAAGCGCTTTACAACTTACGCCTCACATTCGCACACTGACGGCGACCACGCAAGGTGCCAACCTGCACATCGGGAGCAATTAGGGGTTACGTGCCTTGCTCAAGGACACTTCGACACGGAATCGAACCGGAAACCTTCTGACTACCAGACGAGCGCTCTACCTCCTGAGCCACTGTCACCCCCATCTGAATATCCATACAATATTTGTACAACCTGAAGAGCATTGACTGGAGGACGGTACCTTCTCTTCCACCAGACTCCGGCCAACAGACAACTGATGCACAGGACCAGGACCACACCCACGGCCACTACGACTGGCTGACTGGAGCCTGTGAGGACACGGGTGCACCAGAAAGAGGGCTTTATTAAGGAAATACTTAGCCAAGTAAGTACATTCGATATTTATCAATGCCCATCAAGGGACTGGTGTTTGGAAATACAATTCTTGCATATCTTCCTGGACATTTTACATCTACATTGTACATTTCACTGTATTACTATATATCTTTTGGCTGTATATCTTAGAATGTACAGTATATACATATTTTAGAATATATATCTTTGACTGTATTTTTTATTCTTATTCGTATTTTAGATTTTTGACTACCTAAATGTTCATTGTTGGCGATCTGTGGTGCTGAATTTCCCCCGGGATCAATAAAGTACTTATATTCTATTCTATTCTAAATTAGTCATGGCTGAAAACATGCATCAGATTCTGTAATTGTTATCATATTATATTCTTATATTCAGAGTTATTTATATTGTTTACACTGCTTATTTTTCTCGTTACTATAATTGTATTGCCTATATTTATGTTTATTTATATTTATGTATTTATGTCATACCTATACCCCCCTCCGGGGGCGGAGCCAGGCACTGATGGAATAGGACGTGTTTCACGAGAGCTCCCTACTAACGTGCTAAAATACACTTTTCACCCCATTAGGCTTTATTTAATTTTTATTTGTTATTGATTTTCTTGTTGATTCGTCGATTGTCAACTACTTTCGTCAACGTTTTTCAACTTTTTGCGGTGTTATGGAGACCCGAGCCATGAGTACACCAGCCGGCAAACTATCACCGAAACCATCCTTGCCTTCACCCGAAATCGGTGTAATAAGTGAAGCTGTTCTCTCAGTCAAGACCAAACTCCATGCAGACTTTGAAGTACGCTTCACTGACGCGCAAAAAAAGGCACAGACGGAATTTTTTGATACTCTTCATCGGGCAGTGACGGAGGAAATTAGGTTGGCGGTCGACCCGTTGAGAGAGATGATGGAGTCACTACACGCTACCTCCACGGCTAATGCTAACGAACTAGCTTTGCTAACGGCAGAGGCCTCGCAACAGGACGAGAGGCTGGCGTGTCTGGTATCATGCCCAAACAGGCTAACTAGCCCTTGCCCATCCAAACTAGCGGGGCATCCTAATGACTTCTGTTACTTGCTAACCTCGTGGCCGCACATGTGTATCGCCTCTATGAATGCTAGCGAGCTAGCTGGACAATGTACATAATTAATGCTAGCGGGCTAGCTGGATTCATCACTAGCTGACGTGCTAGCCTCGGGCTAACTAGCATGCTATATCTATCGCCCTTATCGGGACATTCGAGACCCGTTAATGTTTAAATTTTTTTTTTATATTGTTGCTGTTTAAATAACATCTGTTTGCACAATTTAACTGTGATCGGGGCCTGCCTTTACTAACTTCTTGTATGCTTTAATTTTTTATATCCATTTGTATTTGAGTGTCGGGAGTGGGACGCTAAAAGCTGATCCTACAGGAGCAACGCACTGTGGTAACCGGAGGTTTTGAGCACATGCTCATTTGCTTATTACACTTATGTTTATATAAGTGCTTAATGTGGTTACAAGTGTTACTGTTGGCGGTGATTTAGGTTCAGATACAGACGCTATTTACGGCTGGCTGAAGCATTAGGACGGCGATATACGCAGATTCAGAAGTAGTTAGTTACAGGGATGGCGTTGAGTTATTATATAATAATAGCAAATTGTTCCCTTATGGTTGGCTCATATTAGGGCCAATGTTCACGTTTGTTTTCACTAGTAATACCTTCGGTTGATCTGTTTTGCTGTGTTTCTAGGTCTTGTTATTTTGTTTAGACTGGGTTTGAACAAATTTGAGCCTTAGGTTCAGGTCATTGAATGTCAGGTTATATATATATAATACCGTATATAATATCAGGTTGTGTCAGGTATAGCTTATTACTACCTCTGAGTTAATGAAGGTGTTTACTCCTATTCTTACATAGGATTTTTGTCATTTCCAGCCTGACCAGAGGGACTGTGAAATGCTTGCACCTTGACCAATAACTTTATTGTTTTGTTTCTTAGACTAGTGGGGGGGGGGGGGGTTTAATCAGGGTTTTATCTAAAGAGGGGGTCGGAGTGAAAAGCGTCTTATTGGATCCATGATTCCAGTGGGAAACGGTAGGAAGATGACAATCCTTAGAGGATGGATCATGGGGAGGGGATTAGAGAGTGGGTATAGGAAGGTTAATATTAGGATGGGTGGGTTAGTGTATAGAGTAGAAGTAGGGAGGGTTGTAATTTGGGAGGTATATTTCTGTGTTTTCCGTACTGTTGTCCTGTACGTGTGTAATTGTTCCTCCTCTGAACTTTTGGGATTGACCGTCTGGGCCCGCCTGGATCAGCGCCTCTGTCCTCAGCCTGGCTGCACTGGTATGTTCTCTACACATTTAGACAAATTCGACCATGGCTAAATTGAATATCTTAATTTGGAACACAGGAGGCCTTAACACCCCACACAAGCGTACCAGTGTCCTTTGGTTATTGAAGAGAAGAAGTATTGACATTGCATGTTGACCTGCATTCTTTCAAATGTATATAATTAATCATTAAAACAGATGTGTAACAAATAAGAAATACAAATTCCACAGAAGGCATTAAATAATAATTATTTTCAATCATTTCACAATAATTGCATAATTGTGTTTGAATATCTGAGTAATTAAAGTAATTATACATTTGTCCAAAATAGCTGGTTCAGATATGGTTAAGCAGCTGCCCTGTGATCAGATGAATCCATATTATTTATTTTTCCGACATCAAATGCGTACATCTTATCGTACAAATATTGTCATATTTATTTTAATTATGATTAAGTAATTAATTCCAAGGAGGCCTGTAGCGTTGACGTGAAGGAATCACTATGAGAACACAGTCTGTCAAGTTATAATGAAAATTTAAATTAGTCAATCAATCATGAGATTTGATCGTGGCTGAGAGCAGATTTAAGAGTGCTCCTCAGCACTCTTAAATCTGCTCTCAGCCACGATCAAATCTGATCTCAGGAAAATTTGGGGACTCCCACTCCCAGCCCTAATATGTCTTAAATGGGCCGAAATCTGGCTAAGACGAAATTTTTTGTCGTAACTTCGTTCGGGAATGAGACCCAATAAAGGAATATCTCATCTTATCTCATCTTATGGTATCAATGTTTTCTCATGCTTGTCTTTCAAATAAACTAGTAAATGTCAAACTAGTATGTAAATAAATAAATAAACTACATCAAATCTGACGGTGATATAACCTTTCTTGTGCCTGATGTTAAAGATAAGATAAGATGTTCCTTTATTGATCCCCTTAGCAGCATGGGGGAGGGAGGAGGGGAGGTACAGGTATGGGCAGGGTAATAATAGAAAGACATAAATATAGGCAATAAAATTAGATATGAATATAAAAATATGAGGAAAATAAACGGTGTAAACAATATAATTAATTTAATATAAAATAAAGGAGTATTAATACAAAAACATGCACTGTTCATGTAAGAAGTATATGCACTACAGAAGGTGATACAAGTACATACTCAGGTTGGTGTCCTTTACTATAATGGGGCCCTCTGTGGGGGGTGGACTGGGGGCCGTTGTACCGACGTTCACTTTGAAGGAGGGAGAGTCTGTGGAACCAGAAAGACAGCGCTCCATAACATCAGTAAGGTTGTCATGACAACAGACAAGGCTCCACAGCATCAGTGAGGTTGTCATGACAACAGACAGGGCTCCATAATATCAGTAAGGTTGTCATGACAACATTAGTACATCAGGTGAAGAACCATGAGGCATTTCAGATGAGGGATTTTTTATTATATTTTATATATATAAAAATAAATAAATATATGTACATATGTACTTTCCTTACGGTCAGGCTTGTTATATTAAAGTGTAGTGCTGATCTCTGCCCTATTCAGCATTTAGCCTTTCTCTGTAGCCATTCTTGTTTTAGGCTACTGGCTTTATTTTACACTTTGTTTTATAGAAGCTGAGCCTTTTATTGTAGTGTTTCTTTTCATGACAGTTCTATTTCATTATGGCTGCCGCTCAGCATCAGTTGCATATATCTCGCTTCAGTGGATATACACTGAATACATTTCAAAATGTACCTTTACATACCAACATCCGTCTGACCACACCCCCATCTGCTGCCTACATAAGCAGGGGTGGGGCCACACACTCATCTCCTTCCCAACAAATTTCACCACAATGAAAGATCAAGGGCCGCAGTGGCGCCTAGATGCTGAGCGTCACCATAATTCATAGAACTTGGTTATATACATAACCTTACGTTCTATTTCATTATGGCTGCCGCTCAGCATCAGTTGCATAACAGGAGCTGAGCGGGAGCCAGAAGCTCGACAAATGTACCCCACTGAGGCCCCCCACAACCATCAGAACCGGGGAGGACCGAGCCCCCCCGACCCTCCCTAATGGAGGATACCCTCCCTATTGGAGGACGGGAGGGAGACGGATCCGACCGTGCGAAGAGGAACTCGAGCAACTCAACGCACAGAGTGAGCAGACCGTGGCTTGTGAGACTGTGAGAGAGACTGTGATAGAGACTGAGAGAGACTGAGAGTGAGACTGTGAGAGAGACTGTGATAGAGACTGAGAGAGACTGAGAGTGAGACTGTGAGTGAGACTGTGAGTGAGACTGTGATAGAGACTGAGAGTGAGACTGTGAGAAAGAATGTGAGAGAGACTGTGAGAGACTGTGAGAGAGACTGAGAGTGAGACTGTGAGTGAGACTGAGAGTGAGACTGTGAGAAAGACTGAGAGAGACTGTGAGAGACTGTGATAGAGACTGAGAGAGAGACTGTGAGAGAGACTGAGAGAGAGACTGAGAGTGAGACTGAGAGTGAGACTGTGAGAGAGACTGAGAGAGAGACTGAGAGAGAGACTGAGAGTGAGACTGAGAGTGAGACTGAGAGTGAGACTGAGAGAGAGACTGAGACTGTGAGAGAGACTGAGAGAGAGACTGAGAGAGAGACTGAGAGTGAGACTGAGAGTGAGACTGAGAGTGAGACTGAGAGAGAGACTGAGAGACTGAGACTGTGAGAGAGACTGAGAGAGACTGTGAGAGAGACTGAGAGAGAGACTGAGAGAGAGACTGAGAGTGAGACTGAGAGAGAGACTGAGAGAGAGACTGAGAGTGAGACTGAGAGTGAGACTGAGAGTGAGACTGTGAGAGAGACTGTGAGAGAGACTGAGAGAGAGACTGAGAGAGAGACTGTGAGAGACAGAGTGAGACTGAGAGTGAGACTGAGAGTGAGACTGAGAGAGAGACTGAGAGAGAGACTGAGAGAGAGACTGTGAGAGACAGAGTGAGACTGAGAGTGAGACTGAGAGTGAGACTGAGAGAGAGACTGAGAGTGAGACTGTGAGTGAGACTGTGAGAGAGACTGAGAGTGAGACTGAGAGTGAGACTGTGAGAGAGACTGAGAGAGAGACTGAGAGAGACTGTGAGAGAGACTGAGAGAGAGACTGAGAGTGAGACTGAGAGTGAGACTGAGAGAGAGACTGAGAGACTGAGACTTTGAGAGAGACTGAGAGAGACTGTGAGAGAGACTGAGAGAGAGACTGAGAGAGAGACTGAGAGTGAGACTGAGAGAGAGACTGAGAGAGAGACTGAGAGTGAGACTGAGAGTGAGACTGAGAGAGAGACTGTGAGAGAGACTGAGAGAGAGACTGAGAGAGAGACTGTGAGAGACAGAGTGAGACTGAGAGTGAGACTGAGAGTGAGACTGAGAGAGAGACTGAGAGAGAGACTGAGAGACTGAGACTGTGAGAGAGACTGAGAGAGACTGTGAGAGAGACTGAGAGAGAGACTGAGAGAGAGACTGAGAGTGAGACTGAGAGAGAGACTGAGAGAGAGACTGAGAGTGAGACTGAGAGTGAGACTGAGAGTGAGACTGTGAGAGAGACTGTGAGAGAGACTGAGAGAGAGACTGAGAGAGAGACTGTGAGAGACAGAGTGAGACTGAGAGTGAGACTGAGAGTGAGACTGAGAGAGAGACTGAGAGAGAGACTGAGAGAGAGACTGTGAGAGACAGAGTGAGACTGAGAGTGAGACTGAGAGTGAGACTAAGAGAGAGACTGAGAGTGAGACTGTGAGTGAGACTGTGAGAGAGACTGAGAGTGAGACTGAGAGTGAGACTGTGAGAGAGACTGAGAGAGAGACTGAGAGAGACTGTGAGAGAGACTGAGAGAGAGACTGAGAGTGAGACTGAGAGTGAGACTGAGAGAGAGACTGAGAGACTGAGACTTTGAGAGAGACTGAGAGAGACTGTGAGAGAGACTGAGAGAGAGACTGAGAGAGAGACTGAGAGTGAGACTGAGAGAGAGACTGAGAGAGAGACTGAGAGTGAGACTGAGAGTGAGACTGAGAGAGAGACTGTGAGAGAGACTGAGAGAGAGACTGAGAGAGAGACTGTGAGAGACAGAGTGAGACTGAGAGTGAGACTGAGAGTGAGACTGAGAGAGAGACTGAGAGAGAGACTGAGAGTGAGACTGAGAGTGAGACTGAGAGTGAGACTGAGAGAGAGACTGTGAGTGAGACTGAGAGTGAGACTGTGAGAGAGACTGTGAGTGAGACTGTGAGAGAGACTGAGAGTGAGACTGTGAGAGAGACTGAGAGTGAGACTGAGAGTGAGACTGAGAGTGAGACTGAGAGTGAGACTGTGAGAGAGACTGAGAGTGAGACTGAGAGAGAGACTGTGAGAGAGACTGAGAGTGAGACTGAGCGAGAGACTGAGAGTGAGACTGAGAGAGAGACTGAGAGAGAGACTGAGAGAGACTGAGAGTGAGACTGAGAGAGAGACTGAGAGAGAGACTGTGAGAGAGACTGAGAGTGAGACTGAGAGTGAGACTGAGAGTGAGACTGAGAGTGAGCAGACCGTGGCTTGTCCCGCTCAGCATCAGTTGCATAACAGGAGCTGAGCGGGAGCCAGAAGCTCGACAAATGTACCCCACTGAGGCCCCCCACAACCATCAGAACCGGGGAGGACCGAGCCCCCCCGGCCCTCCCTAATGGAGGATACCCTCCCTATTGGAGGACGGGAGGGAGACGGATCCGACCGTGCGAAGAGGAACTCGAGCAACTCAACGCACAGAGTGAGCAGACCGTGGCTTGTGAGACTGTGAGAGAGACTGTGATAGAGACTGAGAGAGACTGAGAGAGAGACTGTGAGAGAGACTGTGATAGAGACTGAGAGTGAGACTGTGAGAAAGACTGAGAGTGAGACTGTGAGAGAGACTGAGAGTGAGACTGTGAGAGACTGAGAGTGAGACTGTGATAGAGACTGAGAGAGAGACTGAGATTGAGACTGTGAGAAAGACTGAGAGAGACTGTGAGAGACTGTGATAGAGACTGAGAGAGAGACTGTGAGAGAGACTGAGAGTGAGACTGTGAGAGAGACTGAGAGAGAGACTGAGAGAGAGACTGAGAGTGAGACTGAGAGTGAGACTGAGAGTGAGACTGAGAGAGAGACTGAGAGACTGAGACTGTGAGAGAGACTGAGAGAGAGACTGAGAGAGAGACTGAGAGTGAGACTGAGAGTGAGACTGAGAGTGAGACTGAGAGAGAGACTGAGAGACTGAGACTGTGAGAGAGACTGAGAGAGACTGTGAGAGAGACTGAGAGAGAGACTGAGAGAGAGACTGAGAGTGAGACTGAGAGAGAGACTGAGAGAGAGACTGAGAGTGAGACTGAGAGTGAGACTGAGAGTGAGACTGTGAGAGAGACTGTGAGAGAGACTGAGAGAGAGACTGAGAGAGAGACTGTGAGAGACAGAGTGAGACTGAGAGTGAGACTGAGAGTGAGACTGAGAGAGAGACTGAGAGAGAGACTGAGAGAGAGACTGTGAGAGACAGAGTGAGACTGAGAGTGAGACTGAGACTGAGACTGAGAGAGAGACTGAGAGTGAGACTGTGAGTGAGACTGTGAGAGAGACTGAGAGTGAGACTGAGAGTGAGACTGTGAGAGAGACTGAGAGAGAGACTGAGAGAGACTGTGAGAGAGACTGAGAGAGAGACTGAGAGTGAGACTGAGAGTGAGACTGAGAGAGAGACTGAGAGAGACTGTGAGAGAGACTGAGAGAGAGACTGAGAGAGAGACTGAGAGTGAGACTGAGAGAGAGACTGAGAGAGAGACTGAGAGTGAGACTGAGAGTGAGACTGAGAGAGAGACTGTGAGAGAGACTGAGAGTGAGACTGAGAGAGAGACTGTGAGAGACAGAGTGAGACTGAGAGTGAGACTGTGAGAGAGACTGAGAGAGAGACTGAGAGTGAGACTGAGAGTGAGACTGTGAGAGAGACTGTGAGTGAGACTGTGAGAGAGACTGAGAGAGAGACTGAGAGTGAGACTGAGAGTGAGACTGAGAGTGAGACTGTGAGAGAGACTGAGAGTGAGACTGAGAGAGAGACTGTGAGAGAGACTGAGAGTGAGACTGAGCGAGAGACTGAGAGTGAGACTGAGAGAGAGACTGAGAGAGAGACTGAGAGAGACTGAGAGTGAGACTGAGAGAGAGACTGAGAGAGAGACTGTGAGAGAGACTGAGAGTGAGACTGAGAGTGAGACTGAGAGTGAGACTGAGAGTGAGACTGTGAGAGAGACTGTGAGAGAGACTGAGAGAGAGACTGAGAGAGAGACTGAGAGAGACTGAGAGAGATACTGAGAGTGAGACTGAGAGAGAGACTGAGAGAGACTGAGAGAGAGACTGAGAGTGAGACTGTGAGAGACTGAGAGAGAGACTGAGAGAGAGACTGAGAGAGACTGAGAGAGAGACTGAGAGAGAGACTGAGAGAGAGACTGAGAGAGAGACTGAGAGTGAGACTGAGAGAGAGACTGTGAGAGAGACTGAGAGAGAGACTGAGAGTGAGACTGAGAGAGAGACTGTGAGAGAGACTGAGAGAGAGACTGAGAGAGAGACTGAGAGAGAGACTGAGAGAGAGACTGTGAGAGAGACTGAGAGAGAGACTGAGAGAGAGACTGAGAGTGAGACTGAGAGTGAGACTGAGAGAGAGACTGTGAGAGACTGAGAGAGAGACTGAGAGAGAGACTGTGAGAGAGACTGTGAGAGAGACTGAGAGAGAGACTGAGAGTGAGACTGAGAGTGAGACTGTGAGTGAGACTGTGAGAGAGACTGAGAGAGAGACTGAGAGTGAGACTGAGAGAGAGACTGTGAGTGAGACTGAGAGAGACTGAGAGTGAGACTGAGAGAGAGACTGTGAGAGAGACTGAGAGAGAGACTGAGAGAGAGAGACTGAGAGAGAGACTGAGAGTGAGACTGAGAGAGAGACTGAGAGAGAGACTGAGAGAGAGACTGAGAGAGAGACTGTGAGAGAGACTGTGAGAGAGACTGTGAGAGAGACTGAGAGTGAGACTGTGAGTGAGACTGTGAGACTGAGAGTGAGACTGAGAGTGAGACTGAGAGAGAGACTGAGAGAGAGACTGAGAGTGAGACTGTGAGACTGAGAGTGAGACTGAGAGTGAGACTGAGAGAGAGACTGTGAGAGAGACTGAGAGAGAGACTGAGAGAGAGACTGAGAGAGAGACTGTGAGTGAGACTGTGAGTGAGACTGAGAGAGAGACTGTGAGAGAGACTGTGAGTGAGACTGAGAGAGAGACTGTGAGTGAGACTGTGAGTGAGACTGAGAGAGAGACTGTGAGAGAGACTGTGAGTGAGACTGAGAGAGACTGAGAGTGAGACTGAGAGAGAGACTGTGAGTGAGACTGTGAGTGAGACTGTGAGAGAGACTGTGAGTGAGACTGTGAGTGAGACTGTGACTGAGACTGTGTGCTCACCTCCTTCGGGACGGGACCGGGGGTTGGGCCTGGGGGCGGACCGAGCGGAGCATCCCAGGATCTGCACCTGAGTGGAGGCTCTGCCCCGCCAGCTCTGCGCCTGCAGTCGGACAAACCGCGCCACGACGGAGGGGAACAGGCTGTTCAGGACCTTCACGTGGCCCTCAGCGTGCGCTTGGAACACCTGCCGTTAAGATGAGATTAGATTAAAATGTATTGTCATCATGCAGCACAAGTATGTATGTATGTATTATTATTATGTACGCAGTATACAGTATATGCATGTATGTACTGTGTGTATGTATGTTTGTGTTAACACATATCTTTTGAATGTATTACTGGTATTTTTTTAAAATAATATGTATATTTTTGTATGTTTGATTTTACAAAACAGGGGAAGTTCTCGATAAGCCTCTAGGCTTCTAAACTTCTCCTTCACAATATGGTTATTATGTTTTTTATGTTTTTTAACTTTTGTTTAACTCTTTGTGTTAATAAATAAATACAAAAAAATTAAATACAATACAACCAAAAGAAGTTTGTCATCCAACCAGAGTGCGAATGTAACAGTAAAGTACAATAGTGATATACAATGTACAGGTGATTAAACTGGGTATAGAATATATAAATTAGTACTACTGAGTAATAGTGCTTATCAGGTGTATGTACAGAGTTGTAGTATTAATATATACAGTGATACAGGTATAAAACACTATGGTAGTAAGTCATACTGACCAGCAGTGTAACTAGTAAGGGATATGTACAGATCTAGATATAGTTCAATTTCATAATATATCTTAGCTCCATTTTGTCCCAGCATGTTAACATCGGTATCGGTATATAAACGCTGATTTAGGCTGATTTAGGCTGGGCAATATGGAAGAAGGGCTCTTCTCCTCGTTATCGATATACTGTATAATCACAACATCTGCTTGTGTACGTTTAGTCACGGGTTATGTAATCCACGTTGACCTCATTGAACTGCATGGTAATGTGACATTAAACCAAAACTGTAATTTTCAAATGACATTCTCTCAAATATTTCTGACCAAATACCATGAGGAATGTGAGTTGATGTATGTGCTAGTTATTGATCATTTATGCTTGATGAAAAATATTATACCATTACTTTACATTTAGTCATTTAGCTGACGCTTCTATACAAAGAGACTTACAAGTTGTGTACAACAAGTCAGCAGGAAGGGTACAACTCTATCAGCTGAGGGGTCAGTAAGACTGTTCTTCAAACAGTGTTGAACTTGAATGCTACAGTATTTTTATTTTTTTTTATTGGTCTTTTTCCCCCTCCATTTTCCTCCGATTTTCTCCCATCCCAATGTTAGTCGTATGCCAATTCCCAGTCCCTTCCTGGTCGCTGCGCACTTACCCCCCACAGTCAGATCATCTGGGAGAGTGGAAGCTACCACGTGCTTCCTCCGACACACGTCCAGCCAATCACCGCTTCTTTTCACCTGGCAGCGCGGATTCTCATCGAGAGGGCGTAGCGTGTGGGAGGACCACACTATCCCCCTCGAGTCCTATCCGCGCTTAGCAGGCGCCCCGACCGAACTGTAGGAGTCGCTGTTTACAACGACCCGGACCCACCCCGCCAGCTTCTCCCACCCTCTAATACAGCCAATTGTATTAGTGCAGACGGCCAGCCAAGCTGGTGACAACCCCGGAGCTGTGAGCTGGATTCGCCTGTTCGGATTCGCTGGTGACGAACGCAATCTCCGCTCGGCCACCTAACCGCCTAATGCTACAGTCTTGAGTGCATAGTAGTAGAGACATATTAGCACAGTAGGTATCAATGTAGGCAAGGTAGATTCCTTAGTAGCAAAGTGCATTGTTAGTATTTGTTAGTATTTGTTTAATATTATATCATATTGAATCATCAACCAGCCCAAATAGTCTATTGCCTCATTGATAATGCTGCAATGTTGGAGAAAAAACATAAGATAGTAATAATAAATAATATATAATAAATAATATAAGACTTTTCCTTTTCTAAAAAAGTGTATACTATGTTTATCCTAAATAAAATAAATGATCTAGTATCTCGGAAATGACTGTATGCACTTAAATATCCCAGAGATCGATCTGAAACATACCCTAAAAATACAAAAAGTCATCAAACTGAAGTGAACAAGCATCTTAACGCCAAGTTACTCATTAACAGAGTTTTACTGTCTTCACTCTTCCACTAATAAAAGCACTTCCCCCATTAGCTGCCTTCCGTTGTGCAACATTACATAACCTCAGCTGATAAGGCCGTCCACCATAACACCCTGGAGGACGGTCGCAGCGCTGTAACGAAAGCCTACCTCTCTCTCTCTGAGCACGTCTTTGAAAGCCTACCTCTCTCTCTCTCTGAGCACGTCTTTGAAAGTCTACCTCTCTCTCTCTCTGAGCACGTCTTTGAAAGCCTACCTCTCTCTCTCTCTGAACACGTCTTTGAAAGCCTACCTGTCTCTCTCTCTCTGAGCACGTCTTTGAAAGTCTACCTCTCTCTCTCTCTGAGCACGTCTTTGAAAGCCTACCTCTCTCTCTCTCTGAGCACGTCTTTGAAAGCCTACCTCTCTCTCTCTCTGAACACGTCTTTGAAAGCCTACCTGTCTCTCTCTTGCTGAGCACGTCTTTGAAAGTCTACCTGTCTCTCTCTCTCTGAACACGTCTTTGAAAGCCTACACTGTAAAAAATAAATGTTTTTTCACAGGAAATTCACTGTATTATTTTACAGATTACTTTAGTTTTTCTACTTTAAGTGTAAATTCCATAAAAATACAGTAAATTACATTTTATCAAAATATTAACCATTAAATAAAGGTTGTAATCTGTAAATGTATTTGATTTTACTGTAATTTGACAGTAAGTATTTGGCAATGATGCCAGACATTTACAGTTTTTTTGCAGTTTTTTTTCTTACAGTGTACCTGTCTCTCTCTCTCTGAGCACGTCTTTGAAAGCCTACCTGTCTCTCTCTCTCTGAGCACGTCTTTGAAAGCCTACCTGTCTCTCTCTCGCTGAGCACGTATTTGAAAGCCTACCTGTCTCTCTGCTGAGTGCGTCTTTGAAAGCCTACCTGTGTCTCTCTGCTGAGCACGTCTTTGAAAGCCTACCTGTGTCTCTCTGCTGAGCGCGTCTTTGAAAGCCTACCTGTCTCTCTCTCTCTGAACATGTCTTTGAAAGCCTACCTGTCTCTCTCTCTCTGAGCACGTCTTTGAAAGCCTACCTGTCTCTCTCTCTGAGCACGTCTTTGAAAGCCTACCTGTCTCTCTCTCTCTGAGCACGTCTTTGAAAGCCTACCTGTCTCTCTCTCTCTGAACATGTCTTTGAAAGCCTACCTGTCTCTCTCTCTCTGAGCACGTCTTTGAAAGCCTACCTGTCTCTCTCTCTCTGAGCACGTCTTTGAAAGCCTACCTGTCTCTCTCTGAGCACGTCTTTGAAAGCCTACCTCTCTCTCTCTCTGAGCACGTCTTTGAAAGCCTACCTGTCTCTCTCTCTCTGAGCACGTATTTGAAAGCCTACCTGTCTCTCTCTCTCTGAGCACGTCTTTGAAAGCCTACCTGTCTCTCTCTCTCTGAGCACGTCTTTGAAAGCCTACCTGTCTCTCTGAGCACGTCTTTGAAAGCCTACCTGTCTCTCTCTGAGCACGTCTTTGAAAGCCTACCTGTCTCTCTCTCGCTGAGCACGTCTTTGAAAGCCTACCTGTCTCTCTCTCGCTGAGCACGTCTTTGAAAGCCTACCTGTCTCTCTCTCTGAGCACGTCTTTGAAAGCCTACCTGTCTCTCTGAGCACGTCTTTGAAAGCCTACCTGTCTCTCTCTCGCTGAGCACGTCTTTGAAAGTCTACCTCTCTCTCTCGCTGAGCACGTCTTTGAAAGCCTACCTGTCTCTCTGAGCACGTCTTTGAAAGCCTACCTGTCTCTCTGAGCACGTCTTTGAAAGTCTACCTGTCTCTCTCTCTCTGAGCACGTCTTTGAAAGCCTACCTGTCTCTCTGAGCACGTCTTTGAAAGTCTACCTGTCTCTCTCTCTCTGAGCACGTCTTTGAAAGCCTACACTGTAAAAAATAAATGTTTTTTTCACAGGAAATTCACTGTATTATTTTACAGATTACTTTTGTTTTTCTACTTTAAGTGTAAATTCCATAAAAATACAGTAAATTACATTTGATCAAAATATTAACCATTAAATAAAGGTTGTAATCTGTAAATGTATTTGATTTTACTGTAATTTGACAGTAAGTATTTGGCAATGATGCCAGACATTTACAGTTTTTTTGCAGTTTTTTTTCTCACAGTGTACCTGTCTCTCTGCTGAGCACGTCTTTGAAAGCCTACCTGTCTCTCTCGCTGAGCACGTCTTTGAAAGCCTACCTGTCTCTCGCTGAGCACGTATTTGAAAGCCTACCTGTCTCTCTGCTGAGTGCGTATTTGAAAGCCTACCTGTGTCTCTCTGCTGAGCGCGTCTTTGTAGACCTTCCAGTTCCTTCGGTCTTTGCTGTAAATGAGAATGTAGGTTTCTATGTAGAAGTCAGCTGATCCCTTTGTTATTACTCCTGAGAACACAGAGCATGCGGTTCAGCACAAGGTTTGCGCCCGTTTCTGACGCCGTGCGGGCAGGTTCAGCACAGCCTGGCAAGAAGGTGACCGAGGGGGCATCTCATCACAGCTGGTGGCAGGTTCAGCACAGCCTGGCAAGAGGGTGACCGAGGGGGCATCTCATCACAGCTGGTGGTCTAACGGTTTGCTCACTCGATGTCTTTGATCAGTTACAGCACTGTTTTAAAGTGGATGGAAATTAGTCTGTGGTCTAATTAAACACTTAAACAGTTTTGAGGGGGAAATAATGTCCTACCCTGAGAATGTCCTACATACAGTATCTACCCTGAGAATGTCCTACATACAGTATCTACCCTGAGAATTTCATACATACAGTATCTACCTGGTTGATTTGATTTGATGTTTTTTTTTTTTTTTGTGTCTTACATACAGGTGTAATGGTGTATGCCCAGCCCATACAGGCTTACAAGACACATAAACAATAAGTATATAATAGTATACTTGACATTGACAATAAGTTATATAGACCAAGATGGCCACAAAAAAAAGAAAACACAATCAAACGTAATAAAACAAGCTGTAAGCAATGTATGTAAACAAAGAAACAAGAGGAATTAATATACAATTATATAGGATATAGTGTGTTTTCTCCAGTGCCATGCTTTCTCCAAAAATCCTGCAAAACTGAAGATCTCCTCCACAAAAAAACAACTCAACATACAACTCTCGGACTGCCAAAACAAATCCGGATTTAAAAATTGAATTTTCTCAAATAAAGCCCTCCTCAAATCGGTGTAGGCCTACAAGGGGAATATCCTACAGTATCTACCTGGTAATATCCTACAGTATCTACCTGGTAATATCCTACAGTATCTACCTGATAATATCCTACAGTAACTACCTGATAATATCCTACAGTAACTACCTGGTAATATCCTACAGTATCTACCTGATAATATCCTACAGTATCTACCTGATAATATCCTACAGTAACTACCTGGTAATATCCTACAGTATCTACCTGATAATATCCTACAGTATCTACCTGGTAATATCCTACAGTAACTACCTGGTAATATGCTACAGTAACTACCTGATAATATCCTACAGTAACTACCTGGTAATATCCTACAGTAACTACCTGGTAATATCCTACAGTAACTACCTGGTAATATCCTACAGTATCTACCTGGTAATATCCTACAGTATCTACCTGGTAATATCCTACAGTAACTACCTGGTAACATCCTACAGTATCTACCTGGTAATATCCCACAGTATCTACCTGATAATATCCTACAGTATCTACCTGGTAATATCCTACAGTAACTACCTGGTAATATCCTACAGTATCTACCTGGTAATATCCTACAGTATCTACCTGGTAATATCCTACAGTATCTACCTGGTAATATCCTACAGTATCTACCTGGTAATATCCCACAGTATCTACCTGGTAATATCCCACAGTATCTACCTGATAATATCCTACAGTATCTACCTGGTAATATCCTACAGTATCTACCTGGTAATATCCCACAGTATCTACCTGATAATATCCTACAGTATCTACCTGGTAATATCCTACAGTATCTACCTGGTAATATCCTACAGTATCTACCTGGTAATATCCTACAGTAACTACCTGGTAATATCCTACAGTAACTACCTGGTAATATCCTACAGTATCTACCTGGTAATATCCTACAGTATCTACCTGGTAATATCCTACAGTATCTACCTGGTAATATCCTACAGTATCTACCTGGTAATATCCTACAGTATCTACCTGGTAATATCCTACAGTATCTACCTGGTAATATCCTACAGTAACTACCTGGTAATATCCTACAGTAACTACCTGGTAATATCCTACAGTATCTACCTGGTAATATCCTACAGTATCTACCTGGTAATATCCTACAGTAACTACCTGGTAATATCCTACAGTATCTACCTGGTAATATCCTACTGTATCTACCTGGTAATATCCTACAGTATCTACCTGGTAATATCCTACAGTATCTACCTGGTAATATCCTACAGTATCTACCTGGTAATATCCTACAGTATCTACCTGATAATATCCTACAGTATCTACCTGGTAATATCCTACAGTATCTACCTGGTAATATCCTACAGTATCTACCTGGTAATATCCTACAGTATCTACCTGGTAATATCCTACAGTATCTACCTGGTAATATCCTACAGTAACTACCTGGTAATATCCTACAGTATCTACCTGATAATATCCTACAGTATCTACCTGGTAATATCCTACAGTAACTACCTGGTAATATCCCACAGTAACTACCTGGTAATATCCTACAGTATCTACCTGGTAATATCCTACAGTATCTACCTGGTAATATCCTACAGTATCTACCTGGTAATATCCTACAGTAACTACCTGATAATATCCTACAGTATCTACCTGATAATATCCTACAGTAACTACCTGGTAATATCCTACAGTAACTACCTGGTAATATCCTACAGTATCTACCTGGTAATATCCTACAGTATCTACCTGGTAATATCCTACAGTAACTACCTGGTAATATCATACAGTATCTACCTGGTAATATCCTACAGTATCTACCTGGTAATATCCTACAGTAACTACCTGGTAATATCCTACTACCTGGTAATATCCTACAGTATCTACCTGGTAATATCCTACAGTATCTACCTGGTAATATCCTACAGTAACTACCTGGTAATATCCTACAGTATCTACCTGGTAATATCCTACAGTAACTACCTGGTAATATCCTACAGTATCTACCTGGTAATATCCTACAGTAACTACCTGGTAATATCCTACAGTATCTACCTGGTAATATCCTACAGTATCTACCTGGTAATATCCTACAGTAACTACCTGGTAATATCCTACAGTATCTACCTGATAATATCCTACAGTATCTACCTGGTAATATCCTACAGTAACTACCTGGTAATATCCCACAGTAACTACCTGGTAATATCCTACAGTATCTACCTGGTAATATCCTACAGTATCTACCTGGTAATATCCTACAGTATCTACCTGGTAATATCCTACAGTAACTACCTGATAATATCCTACAGTATCTACCTGATAATATCCTACAGTAACTACCTGGTAATATCCTACAGTAACTACCTGGTAATATCCTACAGTATCTACCTGGTAATATCCTACAGTATCTACCTGGTAATATCCTACAGTAACTACCTGGTAATATCATACAGTATCTACCTGGTAATATCCTACAGTATCTACCTGGTAATATCCTACAGTAACTACCTGGTAATATCCTACAGTAACTACCTGGTAATATCCTACAGTATCTACCTGGTAATATCCTACAGTATCTACCTGGTAATATCCTACAGTAACTACCTGGTAATATCCTACAGTATCTACCTGGTAATATCCTACAGTAACTACCTGGTAATATCCTACAGTATCTACCTGGTAATATCCTACAGTAACTACCTGGTAATATCCTACAGTATCTACCTGGTAATATCCTACAGTATCTACCTGGTAATATCCTACAGTAACTACCTGATAATATCCTACAGTAACTACCTGGTAATATCCTACAGTATCTACCTGGTAATATCCTACAGTATCTACCTGGTAATATCCTACAGTATCTACCTGGTAATATCCTACAGTAACTACCTGGTAATATCCTACAGTATCTACCTGGTAATATCCTACAGTATCTACCTGGTAATATCCTACAGTAACTACCTGGTAATATCCTACAGTAACTACCTGGTAATATCCTACAGTATCTACCTGGTAATATCCTACAGTAACTACCTGGTAATATCCTACAGTATCTACCTGGTAATATCCTACAGTAACTACCTGGTAATATCCTACAGTATCTACCTGATAATATCCTACAGTATCTACCTGGTAATATCCTACAGTAACTACCTGGTAATATCCTACAGTAACTACCTGGTAATATCCTACAGTATCTACCTGATAATATCCTACAGTATCTACCTGATAATATCCTACAGTATCTACCTGGTAATATCCTACAGTATCTACCTGGTAATATCCTACAGTATCTACCTGGTAACATCCTACAGTATCTACCTGATAATATCCTACAGTATCTACCTGGTAATATCCTACAGTAACTACCTGGTAATATCCTACAGTATCTACCTGGTAATATTCTACAGTATCTACCTGGTAATATCCTACAGTAACTACCTGGTAATATCCTACAGTAACTACCTGGTAATATCCTACAGTATCTACCTGATAATATCCTACAGTAACTACCTGGTAATATCCTACAGTAACTACCTGGTAATATCCTACAGTAACTACCTGGTAATATCCTACAGTATCTACCTGATAATATCCTACAGTATCTACCTGGTAATATCCTACAGTATCTACCTGATAATATCCTACAGTATCTACCTGGTAATATCCTACAGTATCTACCTGGTAATATCCTACAGTATCTACCTGGTAATATCATACAGTAACTACCTGGTAATATCCTACAGTAACTACCTGGTAATATCCTACAGTATCTACCTGGTAATATCCTACAGTATCTACCTGGTAATATCCTACAGTATCTACCTGGTAATATCCTACAGTATCTACCTGGTAATATCCTACAGTATCTACCTGGTAATATCCTACAGTATCTACCTGGTAATATCCTACAGTATCTACCTGGTAATATCCTACAGTATCTACCTGGTAATATCCTACAGTAACTACCTGGTAATATCCTACAGTATCTACCTGGTAATATCCTACAGTATCTACCTGGTAATATCCTACAGTAACTACCTGATAATATCCTACAGTAACTACCTGGTAATATCCTACAGTATCTACCTGGTAATATCCTACAGTATCTACCTGGTAATATCCTACAGTATCTACCTGGTAATATCCTACAGTAACTACCTGGTAATATCCTACAGTATCTACCTGGTAATATCCTACAGTATCTACCTGGTAATATCCTACAGTAACTACCTGGTAATATCCTACAGTAACTACCTGGTAATATCCTACAGTATCTACCTGGTAATATCCTACAGTAACTACCTGGTAATATCCTACAGTATCTACCTGGTAATATCCTACAGTAACTACCTGGTAATATCCTACAGTATCTACCTGATAATATCCTACAGTATCTACCTGGTAATATCCTACAGTAACTACCTGGTAATATCCTACAGTAACTACCTGGTAATATCCTACAGTATCTACCTGATAATATCCTACAGTATCTACCTGATAATATCCTACAGTATCTACCTGGTAATATCCTACAGTATCTACCTGGTAATATCCTACAGTATCTACCTGGTAACATCCTACAGTATCTACCTGATAATATCCTACAGTATCTACCTGGTAATATCCTACAGTAACTACCTGGTAATATCCTACAGTATCTACCTGGTAATATTCTACAGTATCTACCTGGTAATATCCTACAGTAACTACCTGGTAATATCCTACAGTAACTACCTGGTAATATCCTACAGTATCTACCTGATAATATCCTACAGTAACTACCTGGTAATATCCTACAGTAACTACCTGGTAATATCCTACAGTAACTACCTGGTAATATCCTACAGTATCTACCTGATAATATCCTACAGTATCTACCTGGTAATATCCTACAGTATCTACCTGATAATATCCTACAGTATCTACCTGGTAATATCCTACAGTATCTACCTGGTAATATCCTACAGTATCTACCTGGTAATATCATACAGTAACTACCTGGTAATATCCTACAGTAACTACCTGGTAATATCCTACAGTATCTACCTGGTAATATCCTACAGTATCTACCTGGTAATATCCTACAGTATCTACCTGGTAATATCCTACAGTATCTACCTGGTAATATCCTACAGTATCTACCTGGTAATATCCTACAGTATCTACCTGATAATATCCTACAGTATCTACCTGGTAATATCCTACAGTATCTACCTGGTAATATCCTACAGTATCTACCTGGTAATATCATACAGTAACTACCTGGTAATATCCTACAGTAACTACCTGGTAATATCCTACAGTATCTACCTGGTAATATCCTACAGTATCTACCTGGTAATATCCTACAGTATCTACCTGGTAATATCATACAGTAACTACCTGGTAATATCCTACAGTATCTACCTGGTAATATCCTACAGTAACTACCTGGTAATATCCTACAGTATCTACCTGGTAATATCCTACAGTAACTACCTGGTAATATCCTACAGTATCTACCTGGTAATATCCTACAGTAACTACCTGGTAATATCCTACAGTATCTACCTGGTAATATCCTACAGTAACTACCTGGTAATATCCTACAGTATCTACCTGGTAATATCCTACAGTATCTACCTGGTAACATCCTACAGTAACTACCTGATAATATCCTACAGTATCTACCTGATAATATCCTACAGTAACTACCTGGTAATATCCTACAGTAACTACCTGGTAATATCCTACAGTAACTACCTGGTAATATCCTACAGTAACTACCTGGTAATATCCTACAGTAACTACCTGGTAATATCCTACAGTATCTACCTGATAATATCCTACAGTATCTACCTGGTAACATCCTACAGTAACTACCTGGTAACATCCTACAGTATCTACCTGATAATATCCTACAGTAACTACCTGGTAATATTCTACAGTAACTACCTGGTAACATCCTACAGTATCTACCTGATAATATCCTACAGTAACTACCTGGTAATATCCTACAGTAACTACCTGATAATATCCTACAGTATCTACCTGGTAATATTCTACAGTAACTACCTGGTAACATCCTACAGTATCTACCTGATAATATCCTACAGTAACTACCTGGTAATATCCTACAGTAACTACCTGGTAATATTCTACAGTAACTACCTGGTAACATCCTACAGTATCTACCTGATAATATCCTACAGTAACTACCTGATAATATCCTACAGTATCTACCTGGTAACATCCTACAGTAACTACCTGGTAATATCCTACAGTATCTACCTGGTAATATCCTACAGTATCTACCTGGTAATATCCTACAGTATCTACCTGGTAACATCCTACAGTAACTACCTGGTAACATCCTACAGTATCTACCTGATAATATCCTACAGTAACTACCTGGTAATATCCTACAGTAACTACCTGATAATATCCTACAGTATCTACCTGGTAATATTCTACAGTAACTACCTGGTAACATCCTACAGTATCTACCTGATAATATCCTACAGTAACTACCTGGTAATATCCTACAGTAACTACCTGGTAATATTCTACAGTAACTACCTGGTAACATCCTACAGTATCTACCTGATAATATCCTACAGTAACTATCTGGTAATATCCTACAGTATCTACCTGGTAACATCCTACAGTAACTACCTGGTAATATCCTACAGTATCTACCTGGTAATATCCTACAGTATCTACCTGGTAATATCCTACAGTATCTACCTGGTAACATCCTACAGTAACTACCTGGTAATATCCTACAGTAACTACCTGGTAATATCCTACAGTATCTACCTGGTAATATCCTACAGTAACTACCTGGTAATATCCTACAGTAACTACCTGGTAATATCCTACAGTAACTACCTGGTAATATCCTACAGTAACTACCTGGTAATATCCTACAGTAACTACCTGATAATATCCTACAGTATCTACCTGGTAATATCCTACAGTAACTACCTGGTAATATCCTACAGTATCTACCTGGTACTATTCTACAGTATCTACCTGGTAATATCCTACAGTAACTACCTGGTAATATCCTACAGTAACTACCTGGTAATATCCTACAGTATCTACCTGATAATATCCTACAGTAACTACCTGGTAATATCCTACAGTAACTACCTGGTAATATCCCACAGTAACTACCTGGTAATATCCTACAGTATCTACCTGATAATATCCTACAGTATCTACCTGGTAATATCCTACAGTATCTACCTGATAATATCCTACAATATCTACCTGGTAATATCCTACAGTATCTACCTGGTAATATCCTACAGTATCTACCTGGTAATATCATACAGTAACTACCTGGTAATATCCTACAGTAACTACCTGGTCATATCCTACAGTATCTACCTGGTAATATCCTACAGTATCTACCTGGTAATATCCTACAGTATCTACCTGGTAATATCCTACAGTATCTACCTGATAATATCCTACAGTATCTACCTGGTAATATCCTACAGTATCTACCTGGTAATATCCTACAGTATCTACCTGGTAATATCCTACAGTAACTACCTGGTAATATCCTACAGTAACTACCTGGTAATATCCTACAGTAACTACCTGGTAATATCCTACAGTAACTACCTGGTAATATCCTACAGTATCTACCTGGTAATATCATACAGTAACTACCTGGTAATATCCTACAGTAACTACCTGGTAATATCCTACAGTATCTACCTGGTAATATCCTACAGTATCTACCTGGTAACATCCTACAGTAACTACCTGATAATATCCTACAGTATCTACCTGATAATATCCTACAGTAACTACCTGGTAATATCCTACAGTAACTACCTGGTAATATCCTACAGTAACTACCTGGTAATATCCTACAGTAACTACCTGGTAATATCCTACAGTAACTACCTGGTAATATCCTACAGTATCTACCTGATAATATCCTACAGTATCTACCTGGTAACATCCTACAGTAACTACCTGGTAACATCCTACAGTATCTACCTGATAATATCCTACAGTAACTACCTGGTAATATTCTACAGTAACTACCTGGTAACATCCTACAGTATCTACCTGATAATATCCTACAGTAACTACCTGGTAATATCCTACAGTAACTACCTGATAATATCCTACAGTATCTACCTGGTAATATTCTACAGTAACTACCTGGTAACATCCTACAGTATCTACCTGGTAATATCCTACAGTATCTACCTGGTAATATCCTACAGTAACTACCTGGTAATATCCTACAGTAACTACCTGGTAACATCCTACAGTATCTACCTGATAATATCCTACAGTAACTACCTGATAATATCCTACAGTAACTACCTGGTAATATCCTACAGTAACTACCTGGTAATATCCTACAGTAACTACTTGATAATATCCTACAGTATCTACCTGGTAATATCCTACAGTAACTACCTGATAATATCCTACAGTAACTACCTGGTAATATCCTACAGTATCTACCTGATAATATCCTACAGTAACTACCTGGTAATATCCTACAGTATCTACCTGGTAATATCCTACAGTATCTACCTGGTAATATCCTACAGTATCTACCTGATAATATCCTACAGTAACTACCTGGTAATATCCTACAGTAACTACATGGTAATATCCTACAGTAACTACCTGGTAATATCCTACAGTAACTACCTGGTAATATCCTACAGTATCTATGCAACATATCAACTGGCGCTGCTCTGATGGCTGCCTTTCTGATCGCTCCGACGAGACTGTGCTTTATTTTGTTAATTTTTATAGTATTAGGAGTTTTATTTGCACCAACTGTTGGTGCATTATATGTGTATGACCGTCAGTCAATCATTGACATTGGATTAAGAAAAACTTACCGTTTGGATTGCTCTCTGGATCGGATCGCTGAACAGCAGAAATGGCCCGCCGAGATCCTTTGTTATGCCGGCCATGGCCAAGACCACCAGAAGCCGCCGCGAAGACGAGGAAAGAGAGCCGGGGTCCGGAACAGACTGAGGTCCAAACGACACAGAACCACATTGCCCAGCATATTGTTGGCCAATGTGCAATCGATAGGAAACAAATTGGACGACATCAGAGGAAGGATCCAATTCCAGAGGGACATTCGGGATTGTAACGTCCTCTGTTTCACAGAAACTTGGCTGAGTCCAGATGTCCCGAATCATGCAATAGAACCGGCAGACCATTTCTTCGTTCTCCGCAAAGACCGGACGGCATTAGAGTCACTAAAGACGAGAGGAGGCGGCATTGCCTTCATGATAAACAAGGAGTGGTGCGATTTAGGCAACACAAAGGAAATGTCTAACCACTGCTCCCCAGACCTGGAGTTTATCACGATAAAATGTCGACCCTTCTTCCTCCCAAGAGAGTTAACGTCCATCATCCTCATCGGAGTGTACATTCCACCACACGCGAACACTGGGGTCGCACTTTCAAAACTTCACGACGAGGTAAACAAACTCCAGGCAGCTAATGTTGACGCTGCCATTTTGGTCTTGGGGGATTTCAACAGCGCGCGTCTTAAAACGGTGCTGCCGAATTTCTATCAGCATGTGACCTGTCCCACCAGAGGCGAGAACATATTAGACCATGTATACTCGCAATTTAAGAATGGGTACAAGTCACAGGCTCTTAGTCCATTCGGTAAAAGCGATCACGCCGCCATTTTTCTTTTGCCTAAGTACAAACAGAGTCTCAAGCGAACGCCGGTGGTCTCGCGAGAGGTTAAGCGTTGGGCCGTGACGTCAGTGGAGTCACTCCAAGCAGTGCTGGGAAGCACAGAATGGAGTGTATTCCGTGATAACACAGCCAATATTAACGAATACACCGAAACGGTGATTGACTATGTCTGTACTCAGGTAGAAGTAATAATCCCCACCACCAAAATTAATATCTACCCAAATCAAAAGCCCTGGGTAGACAAATCCGTCCGTGAGGCTCTGAAAGTGCGCACATCAGCATACAACACCGGGCTGGTGACAGGCAACATGGAAGAACACAAGATGGCAAGATACAACGTCAGGAGAGCAGTAATAGAGGCAAAACGGCGTTACAGGGATAAAGTTGAACTTCAGTTTGAACAGGCTGACTCTAGAGGCATGTGGCAGGGCCTCAGAACAATGACAGACTACAAAGGAACCCCCCTCAAACTGAACAGTGACATCTCCTTAGCAAATGATCTCAACTCCTTCTATGCGAGGTTTGAGGCTGTGAATAACAACACCAGCCTACAAACCACGGCAATGGGGGGGGGGGGGTCTGCTGATGGAGACTCAGTGTTCAGGGTAACAGAGCATGAGGTGAGACGGATCTTTAAAAAAGTGGATATCAGGAAGGCAGCAGGACCGGACGGCATCCCCGGCCGCGTCCTAAAAGTCTGTGCCGACCAACTGGCCCCGGTATTCACTGACATCTTCAACCTGTCCTTGGAACAGGCCGTCATCCCCACCTGTCTGAAGAAGTCCACCATCATCCCTGTACCCAAAAAATCTACGCCCGCTTGCCTCAACGACTACCGCCCTGTAGCCCTCACCTCCATAGCCATGAAGTGCTTTGAGAAGCTAGTGAAGGGCTACATCTGTTCCTCCCTCCCCATCAACCTGGACCCTCTGCAATTTGCATATCGCCCCAACAGGTCCACGGAGGACGCCATAGCCCATGTGCTGCACACAGCAGCATCACATCTGGACAAGAGGCAGGGGAACTATGTGAGAATGCTGTTCATCGACTACAGCTCAGCATTCAATACCATAGTCCCCTCCAAACTCATAGCCAAGCTCAGGGACCTGGGCTTGAACTATGACCTGTGCCAGTGGGTCCTGGACTTCCTGACGGGCAGACCCCAGGTGGTAAGAGCCGGCAACTGCACCTCCTCATCCATCACGCTCAACATAGGGGCCCCCCAGGGCTGTGTTCTGAGCCCCCTCCTCTACTCCCTGTACACACATGACTGCGTAGCACAGCGGAACAACAACACCATCATCAAATTTGCTGATGACACAGTAGTGGTGGGCCTGATCTCTGCCAACGACGAAAGGGCCTACCTGGAAGAGGTAGAGAACCTGTCACAGTGGTGTCAGGAGAACTGCCTCTCCCTGAACGTCAGCAAAACAAAAGAGATGATTGTGGACTTCAGGAGGTCGGGGGTCAAGGACTACAGCCCCCTCAGCATCGACGGGGCACCAGTTGAGAGAGTGAACAGTTTCAAGTACCTCGGAGCCCACATATCCGAGGACTTGACATGGACCACACACATTGACAGTGTTGTGAAGAAGGCACGACAACGCCTCTACTTCCTCAGGCGCCTAAGGAAGTTCCAAGTCAGTCAGAAGATCCTTAGGAACTTCTACTCATGTACAATAGAGAGCATCCTGACCGGCAACATCACCTCCTGGTTTGGGAATAGCACTGCACAAGACCGTAGCAGACTACAAAGAGTGACACGTTCAGCCGAACGCACAATTAGAGGGGGGCTTCCCACCCTCCAGAACATTTACAACAAGCGGTGCAAGGGGAAGGCTAAGAGAATTATTAAGGACTCGAGCCACCCGAACAACTGCCTCTTTGAACTGCTGCCGTCAGGCAAGCGATACCGGAGTCTTATGGCGAGCACAGAAAGACTCAGAAGGAGCTTCTATCCCCAGGCCATCAGGCTGCTAAACGAACAATAATCGCTAAACAAACAATAATCACTATGCAACAACCATCAAATGCACACAGCACACACACCCACACGCACACACTCACTCAAACAAACAACACACTGCAGCACCCACTCTCCACACTTTAGATCACACAAACACACTTACACTTTATATTTATTGATAAAGGATTTGCACTACAACTCGTACACCTACTGTGAATTGTACCTAAACTGCACCTCGTCCATTTATGCCTTGCACTATATAGTATTGTATATTAGTACACTGCACAGTATTGTATATTGTATGGTAACTACGTCTACGAACATTGTACATATGTCTAAACTGAACACTGTGACCTCTTTTTTTACTTCTAATTTTTACTATGTCTTTATTTCATACTTATCTTGTCATGCACAGTCTCTGGAGCGCAACAGTAAGAAGCATTTTGTACAAAAGTATTCTGTACTTCTGTATGACAACTATTAAAGAAACTTGAAAACTTGAAACTTGAAAACTACCTGGTAATATCCTACAGTATCTACCTGGTAATATCCTACAGTATCTACCTGGTAATATCCTACAGTATCTACCTGGTAATATCCTACAGTAACTACCTGGTAATATCCTACAGTATCTACCTGGTAATATCCTACAGTAACTACCTGGTAATATCCTACAGTATCTACCTGGTAATATCCTACAGTAACTACCTGGTAATATCCTACAGTAACTACCTGGTAATATCCTACAGTATCTACCTGGTAATATCCTACAGTAACTACCTGGTAATATCCTACAGTATCTACCTGATAATATCCTACAGTAACTACCTGGTAATATCCTACAGTATCTACCTGGTAATATCCTACAGTATCTACCTGGTAATATCCTACAGTATCTACCTGGTAATATCCTACAGTAACTACCTGGTAATATCCTACAGTATCTACCTGGTAATATCCTACAGTAACTACCTGGTAATATCCTACAGTATCTACCTGGTAATATCCTACAGTATCTACCTGATAATATCCTACAGTATCTACCTGGTAATATCCTACAGTATCTACCTGGTAATATCCTACAGTATCTACCTGGTAATATCCTACAGTATCTACCTGGTAATATCCTACAGTATCTACCTGGTAATATCCTACAGTATCTACCTGGTAATATCCTACAGTATCTACCTGGTTATATCCTACAGTATCTACCTGGTAATATCCTACAGTATCTACCTGGTAATATCCTACAGTATCTACCTGGTAATATCCTACAGTAACTACCTGGTAATATCCTACAGTAACTACCTGGTAATATCCTACAGTATCTACCTGGTAACATCCTACAGTAACTACCTGGTAATATCCTACAGTATCTACCTGGTAATATCCTACAGTATCTACCTGGTAATATCCTACAGTAACTACCTGGTAATATCCTACAGTATCTACCTGGTAATATCCTACAGTAACTACCTGGTAATATCCTACAGTAACTACCTGGTAATATCCTACAGTATCTACCTGGTAATATCCTACAGTATCTACCTGGTAATATCCTACAGTAACTACCTGGTAATATCCTACAGTATCTACCTGGTAATATCCTACAGTAACTACCTGGTAATATCCTACAGTATCTACCTGGTAATATCCTACAGTATCTACCTGGTAATATCCTACAGTAACTACCTGGTAACATCCTACAGTATCTACCTGATAATATCCTACAGTATCTACCTGGTAATATCCTACAGTAACTACCTGGTAATATCCTACAGTATCTACCTGGTAATATCCTACAGTAACTACCTGGTAATATCCGACAGTATCTACCTGGTAATATCCTACAGTAACTACCTGGTAACATCCTACAGTATCTACCTGGTAATATCCTACAGTATCTACCTGGTAATATCCTACAGTATCTACCTGGTAATATCCTACAGTATCTACCTGGTAATATCCTACAGTATCTACCTGGTAATATCCTACAGTATCTACCTGGTAACATCCTACAGTAACTACCTGGTAATATCCTACAGTATCTACCTGGTAATATCCTACAGTATCTACCTGGTAATATCCTACAGTATCTACCTGGTAATATCCTACAGTAACTACCTGGTAACATCCTACAGTATCTACCTGGTAATATCCTACAGTATCTACCTGATAATATCCTACAGTATCTACCTGGTAATATCCTACAGTATCTACCTGGTAATATCCTACAGTATCTACCTGGTAATATCCTACAGTAACTACCTGGTAATATCCTACAGTATCTACCTGGTAATATCCTACAGTATCTACCTGGTAATATCCTACAGTATCTACCTGGTAATATCCTACAGTAACTACCTGGTAATATCCTACAGTATCTACCTGGTAATATCCTACAGTATCTACCTGGTAATATCCTACAGTATCTACCTGGTAATATCCTACAGTATCTACCTGGTAATATCCTACAGTAACTACCTGGTAATATCCTACAGTATCTACCTGGTAATATCCTACAGTATCTACCTGGTAATATCCTACAGTAACTACCTGGTAATATCCTACAGTATCTACCTGGTAATATCCTACAGTATCTACCTGATAATATCCTACAGTATCTACCTGGTAACATCCTACAGTAACTACCTGGTAATATCCTACAGTAACTACCTGGTAATATCCTACAGTATCTACCTGGTAATATCCTACAGTAACTACCTGGTAATATCCTACAGTAACTACCTGGTAATATCCTACAGTATCTACCTGGTAATATCCTACAGTATCTACCTGGTAACATCCTACAGTAACTACCTGGTAATATCCTACAGTATCTACCTGGTAATATCCTACAGTAACTACCTGGTAATATCCTACAGTAACTACCTGGTAATATCCTACAGTATCTACCTGATAATATCCTACAGTAACTACCTGGTAATATCCTACAGTAACTACCTGGTAACATCCTACAGTATCTACCTGGTAATATCCTACAGTAACTACCTGGTAATATCCTACAGTATCTACCTGGTAATATCCTACAGTAACTACCTGGTAATATCCTACAGTATCTACCTGGTAATATCCTACAGTATCTACCTGGTAATATCCTACAGTATCTACCTGGTAATATCCTACAGTATCTACCTGGTAATATCCTACAGTATCTACCTGGTAATATCCTACAGTAACTACCTGGTAATATCCTACAGTATCTACCTGGTAATATCCTACAGTAACTACCTGGTAACATCCTACAGTATCTACCTGGTAATATCCTACAGTATCTACCTGGTAATATCCTACAGTATCTACCTGGTAATATCCTACAGTAACTACCTGGTAATATCCTACAGTATCTACCTGGTAATATCCTACAGTATCTACCTGGTAATATCCTACAGTAACTACCTGGTAATATCCTACAGTAACTACCTGATAATATCCTACAGTATCTACCTGGTAATATCCTACAGTATCTACCTGGTAATATCCTACAGTATCTACCTGGTAATATCCTACAGTAACTACCTGGTAATATCCTACAGTAACTACCTGATAATATCCTACAGTATCTACCTGGTAATATCCTACAGTAACTACCTGGTAATATCCTACAGTATCTACCTGGTAATATCCTACAGTAACTACCTGGTAATATCCTACAGTAACTACCTGATAATATCCTACAGTATCTACCTGGTAATATCCTACAGTATCTACCTGGTAATATCCTACAGTATCTACCTGGTAATATCCTACAGTATCTACCTGGTAATATCCTACAGTATCTACCTGGTAATATCCTACAGTAACTACCTGGTAACATCCTACAGTAACTACCTGATAATATCCTACAGTATCTACCTGGTAATATCCTACAGTATCTACCTGGTAATATCCTACAGTATCTACCTGGTAATATCCTACAGTATCTACCTGGTAATATCCTACAGTAACTACCTGGTAATATCCTACAGTAACTACCTGATAATATCCTACAGTATCTACCTGGTAATATCCTACAGTATCTACCTGGTAATATCCTACAGTATCTACCTGGTAATATCCTACAGTAACTACCTGGTAATATCCTACAGTAACTACCTGGTAACATCCTACAGTAACTACCTGGTAACATCCTACAGTAACTACCTGGTAATATCCTACAGTATCTACCTGGTAATATCCTACAGTAACTACCTGGTAATATCCTACAGTAACTACCTGATAATATCCTACAGTATCTACCTGGTAATATCCTACAGTATCTACCTGGTAATATCCTACAGTATCTACCTGGTAATATCCTACAGTAACTACCTGGTAATATCCTACAGTAACTACCTGGTAACATCCTACAGTAACTACCTGGTAACATCCTACAGTAACTACCTGGTAATATCCTACAGTATCTACCTGGTAATATCCTACAGTATCTACCTGGTAATATCCTACAGTAACTACCTGGTAATATCCTACAGTATCTACCTGGTAATATCCTACAGTAACTACCTGGTAATATCCTACAGTAACTACCTGGTAATATCCTACAGTAACTACCTGGTAATATCCTACAGTATCTACCTGGTAATATCCTACAGTATCTACCTGGTAATATCCTACAGTAACTACCTGGTAATATCCTACAGTATCTACCTTGTAACTGAGGGGTACAATTCCCTGACTGTATTGTTAGATATGATACTTACTACCACTACCTCTTGTACTTTAGACTCTGGCCACCCAGTACTAGGCATAAATAATTATGGTAAACACTCCCACGTAGATGAAACGATCCAACACAAATGTACCAAGTCGAAAGTCTGCGTTTAATAATAATTAATACATAGCAAAAGGTATGTAGAGCAATCACTTAATTACATTTATGATTTGAAATAGGATGCACTTTTATGGCAAATGAGTATTCGTTGGTATATCAATAGAGAACGTCCAATCTCTGGTGGCGCAGGCGGTAAATATACAACCTGGAATATTTAAGGAATAATAGCAATGATACTTTAATGATTATAGAACTGGATACACTAGGGGGGGTTCCGGTCGCTTGTAAGACAACTGGAGAAAGGGGGGGGGGGTAGAGTCTGGCTGTATCCGTCTGGCCGAGGGTATCCTGGGAGAACCCACGGTTGTGCGGCTCGGTGCCTCAGCGATCCTCGATCCACAGATGAAAGCAGTTGGACTCTCTGTGGGCCGGCTTCCTCCGGTCCACGATGGAGAGACGTGAAGCGACCTCGTCGTGTAGAGCGTCTCCTCACCTGTCGTCCTCTCCGGGGGGGGTTTCCAACACACGGCAGTGTTGGTCTTTATCCATAGAATAATCACTGTATACAAAGCATAATCCGTGCCTGGGAAGGCGGGCTGTCGTCGGTAGAATAATCCGGTATGCAGGTCCACTCGCTCGTCGGCTCTGGGGCTCCTCGGGTGCAGCCTCACATGGGGTCGGCCACCCTGGATAAGCAGCCAGTTCTACCCGAAACGATGGGGGTACTGACTACGATAGTATTCTCACCGCACGAAGCACTACATATGAATAGACTATTATTAGCTTAATAGACTACGTCCAACTCGACGATATAGTGCCAAATATGACTATTCAAATATTAATATACACGATGTCTCAATACCGATGGTAGGCCGAACTTGGCCTTACTCCCACACGTGGCGTCGCGGGGAGGCTTTACGTCTGTCACTCTATTGGAGGGTAAGAAACTGGACTAAAAGAAAGTCCTACTTTAGTAGCGCAGTATATATACGCACTATGAACAAATAGTACCATTAGTGGTGCGGTAGCCAGATTCCTACGCGGAACTAGGACTTGTTCGTACATGTTGAGCGGTACGTTTGAACTGGGTCTGGGGGGTATGGCAGCCTGGCACCAAGGTCTCGACCAATAGTAGAATGGAGACTATTATGGGATGTTCAGTAGGCTAGAATGGATATTCAATGCATATTGTACAAGGAATATACAAGGGATATCAGGGAATATTAGAGAATATACAAATACAATTAAATATATATATATAAATAAATATATATATTCGGTTTAATCTGGCCCTTCACAACAGCCACCCCCTGATTGGTCCCAGACCTAATCAGTTAAGCAGAGACAGATTAATCGCGTTGTCTATTTACACATAAGGGTTTGCTGTAGGGGTCAGTCAACTTCACAAAGTCATAGGGTTATAGGGTCATGGTCATCATCGATTGTGTCTGGGAGTCGGGGCAGTTCTATGAGCCTCGCCACGGGACGGGTGTAAGTGCGACCCTGGACAAGCACTTCAGCTGCTCGGACCTTGCCGTCGGCACCGGTGATCACTTTGCTTACGCGGCCGGCCGGCCACATAGCTCGGGGCAGTGATTGATCAATAATCATGACGACTGTTCCTTCTGTCAAATTGTCTCTCTCCTTTACCCACTTCTGGCGGGTCTGTAGAGACGGTAGGTAGTGCAGTAGGAATGTCCTTTGTTGTGCACTCTCTATGGTAGTGCAATCATCTATGTTGGGGTCTGCGGAGATAACAGTGCTCAATCCACAGAACATAGGTTTCTTATTCTCAGCCTCCTCTTGACTGGCTTCCCTCAGGATAGGCGTGGGCCACTCTCCTTCCGGGAGCTTTAGGAATGCTGGGCCGTCACTGTAGACATTGCGACGGGTGAGGTCATCTAGGGGCATTCCCCGGGTGATGACGTCAGCTGGGTTCTGTTTTGTATCAACGTAGCGCCACTCTGTTTCTCCGGTTAACTCTTCGGTTAAGTCTTGAATCTCGGTGACTCTGACTCCCACGAAGACTTTGTACTTGCATGAGTCCGATTTGATCCAGGCGAGTACTGTCGTGGAATCTGACCACAGGATTGTTCTAGACACCGGTATGGTGAGCTCACGTTGGATGAGCGTGGCTAGGTGCGCTCCGGCTAGGGCTGCGCAGAGCTCTAGACGTGGGATAGATTGTTGCTTGCGTGGGGCTATTCTTGAGCGGGCGAGGACAAATGCTGTGTAGATCTCTCCCCCCTCTTCTTGGGCCCGCAAGTAGGCTACTGATCCGTATGCGACCTCTGAGGCGTCACTGAAGACGTGTAAGTCCATTTTACATGTCTCTGGCCTCACCGTGGGTGGGAAGTAGCTTCGGCGCATATTAACGCCTGGGAGTGAGTGGAGCTCCATCTCCCACTCTCTCCAGGTGGATGCAAGGTGTGCAGGAATGGGGTCGTCCCAGCCCTGGTCCTTGTCCCACAATGCTCGTACAATCATTTTTGCCCTGGTGGTGTACGGTAGAATACATCCTAGCGGGTCATATTGTCGGGCGAGTGTTGTGTACACACTCCGTCTGGTGGTCGGCGCCGCCGCCGGCCTTCCCTGCTCCGTAGTCAGGGGCTTGTGTCTGTAGTGAAGCGAATCTGTTTTGAATCGCCACACCAATCCCAGGGTCATCTCCTGGGCTTCTCCCGGGATTGTAGCCATCCAGGTCTCGCTGCTGGCTGCCTTGTCCTCGGAGGAGAGGCTGCGCAGTACTTGCGGATCGCTGCTGGCCCACTGCCTGAGATCAAAGCCGCCTTTGATCAATGAGGCGCGGAGTTTAATCAGGAGAGCCTCGGCTTCTTCCTGGGTTGAAAGGCTTTGTAGACAGTTGTCTACGTAGAAGCTGTTCTTTACGCTGTGTCGGACCTCTTCGTCCGCTGCTGGGTCCTCTGCTACATGTTTCTGTAGTGCAAATGTAGCACAGCAGGGGCTGCACGTCGTTCCGAAGGGGAGGACTTCCCATTGGTAGATGGCTGGGTGCTCATCTCCTGGCTTCTCTCTCCATAGGAACCGTAACAGGGGCTTGTCCTCCTCTACTAATCTCACCTGCAGGAACATTCCTTTAATGTCCCCGCTGATGGCCACCTTTTCCTGGCGGAAGCGGAGTAGAACGCCGAGTAGGGAGGGGCCGAGTGTGGGACCGGGCAGTAACTCTTTATTCAGATTTTGGGATCCGATCTGGTAGCTGCAGTTAAATACTATGCGGTCTTTACCGTTGTGATGGACCTTGTGGTGAGGCACGTACCACGATTCAGTGGTCTGGTCAGCCTCTTTAATGTCCATCTTTGTGACGTGTCCCGCTGTGATGAGCTTCTCAATCTCGGCGCGGTATACACTCTCTTGGGCGGGGTTCTTGGCTAAGCGCCGCTCCGTGTTCAGCAGGTACCGTTCTGTGGCGTCTGTCTTGGCGTGGAAAGTAGGCATTCCTTCTCGCCGCAGGAGTGGCGTGGCGTATCTCAACACGCCGTTGACCGGGACTCTCTTGGTCCCTGTCTCGAGGAGGTGAATGGCGTAAATGTCATCTTTAGAGCGAATGTCTTTCTTTCCGTTCTTAAAGGGCATTTGTTCCAAGGTCCATAGCCGCTCTACGTGTTGCAGGAGTGCGGTTTCTCCCTCTGTGACTCGGGAGTGGAGACATCTAGTGGCTGTACTTCGGTTGAGAGATTTGGCGAGCGGGCCTTGGAGAGTCCATCCCAAACGGGTCTCGACTGCTGCAGGACAGCCTCGGGGTCCGGTATGAACCCGGTCTATCGGGACAATGAGGTCTGCATGGTCGGAGCCTATCAACAGGGTCGGCATAGCATTGTCTATGAGCGGGATCGGTAACTTGCGCAGATGTGCATATTTCTCCATCAGCTTGGCGACGGGGTATGTGTACCGCGACAGTCCTATTTCTTGGCTGGTGAAAGCGTCTGTAATCTGGTACCGTCGCTCAGGCTGGCCGCTTGCTGCGATAGAGAATGAGACATTCTCGCCCTTTATCGTCTTCAAATCTCGTCTTATTGTCCGAATTGTCATTTGGGTTTCGCTTCCCCGCAGCCCTAGCTGGGCCGCAGCGGAGGCGAGCAGAAGGGTCTTCTCTGACCCGTCATCGAGGACGGCGTAAGTGTCCAGGACTTTATTCTGGTAGCTTAGTGTCACACGCACTACTTTTAGGAGTACTCGGGCTCCACTGCTGCTGGCGGGATCGATGTACATGACGCTCGCTTTGCTGCTGGATGGTGCGGGTGAAGGGCGCCGTCTGTTACTGTCGTGAAGTATGTCCAGATGGGCTCCATCGCACTTGGTGCACCTTTTCTTTAAGCGGCATTCGGCTGCCATGTGTGAGCGCGCACAGCGAAAACAGCGCTTGTTGGACTTTATCCATTGACTTGCTTCCTCCGCGTTCAGCTTGGGGAAGGAGTCACATTGCGCTAGCCAGTGTTCTTTCTCACAGTAGGGGCACACTATCTTCCACTTCTCCGTTCTGGAGGGGGTACTGTGGCTCCTGCTGCTCGGTACTGACTCCGATTGGTGCATCACAGTCACCGATCTTCTTCCATCATTTAGTCGTCTGGTTCCTTCTCTGGAGCCAGGGGTGCTCCGTCCGAATGTATCTAGGCGTAGGCTGCTGACTTCTCTCGCCAGGAAGTCTGCTAGATCGAGGAGGTTCGGTTCGGGGCCATTCGGGTCTCGGTGGTCTCTCTGCCGCCTAAAACGCTCCTGTCGAGTGGGCGGCAGCTTCTCCAAGATCCTTTCCACATTTGAGTTGGCGTAAAGTTCATGCCTCCCCTTCTCTCTCTGCGCTCCCAACATCCCTACCAGGGACTGCACTCTGATGGACAGGTCGTCCAGTGCTCGATTGTCTATTGCTGGGGGTAAGCGGTCGATGTGTCGGATCTCCTGGATCACGTAATCCCATATGCGCCCATACCTCTGGTCCAATGCTACCAGCGCTGCTGTGTATGGGGTGGTGGAAGTCGCGTAGGCGAGCGCTATATTATGTGCGCGGGGTACCTTTAAGTGCTTCAGTAGGATGGCGTATTTATGGCGTTCATCCAATACATCCACCAACATGGTCTCCAGACACATGCGGAGTTCTGTATACTGGGCCCGGTTCTCTTGGGTGAAGTCGGGTACCATAGGCGTGCCAATGTATGACGCTGACTGTGGATACATCGGCGAGCGTTGGGGGAGAGGCCTCCTAGGCGAGTCTCCTCCCGCTCCTTGGTATGGGCTGGTACCGGCAGTGTACCATGGCCCGCTTGTCCAGGTGCTGTTCCTCGGTGCGGGTCGTGCGTCGTGCTCACCCGTGTATAGAGTCGGGGGTCTGTAGCGCAGCTCCGCGGGAGTATAGCCTGGGCTGTACCGGACCTCCTGGTCCGGTAGAGTACTGTGCTGTCGTCGGGCGTGGTTCTCCTCCTCTTCCTCTTCGTCTTCAGTTAGGTCATCCAGTGCTTGTAGTCTCTGGTTTAGCCTCTCCACAGGATATGCTGCTCCTTCCCGGTTGCTAGGTCTCGCTTGGACCGGTGGGGGGAGGTGGTCTGTGGGGGGTATAGACCTCGTCTGTTGGTCAAGTTCAGGGTTGTTTACTCGGCTAGGGGATGCCGCCCTGGAGGTGTGTCTAGACGAGTTCCTGGAGCCTCTGGCGGAGGGAGAGGGTGTTGTCCGTCTGATCAGCTGTTCTATTAGTTGCGCTTGCTGTCTGTCGCGCTCTGCGTCCCGTAGAGCACCAGCAGCTGCTCGCTGGCTGTCTGCTCGGTCTCGGGCCACATTCTCTTCCATCTGAATGCGTCTTATTTCTAGACGTATATGCTCTTCTTCGCTCCGCTGCTGGATCTGCAGTCGGTCGCGTTCAGCAGCGGCGTTCAGGCTGATGAGGAAGGCCTGCTGTAGGGTCCTCTCTGCCTCGCTGGGAGAAGGCGGTTGTATAGGGGAGCCTTCCCTCGGGGTACTCCTTGCGGAGCCTTGGAGCTCTATCTCCACGGTGCTCTCCCCGTCTTCTTCCGTGCCGAGTTCTCTCTCGGTAGCGTTGTATTCCTCCCGGGACTCATCGGGGACTACTTCTTCAGTACTGGCGGGGTGTGAAGTCATGTCTGGTTCCCACTGGTCCCCACCGTGAGCTTGGTCAGTTACATTAGAACCCGTAGGGGCCTCTATGGTCGGGGTAGTCTGGGCGTTGGGGTTAGACATACTTTTACTTTCTAGTTTTACCGCGTTTACTGTTAGTAGAATACTAGGTTGTTGACTGACAGCGTAAGCCTCTAAGTACTGAGGGAGCCGTCGTTCGCGCTGCGGGTGTTGGTTAGGAGGATCGTTTCGTGGAGTGTTCATCATAGGCCATTTCAATATTAATAACACTATATTAATATTACACTAATTACCATCCGGCTCGAAGGACCAATTGTAACTGAGGGGTACAATTCCCTGACTGTATTGTTAGATATGATACTTACTACCACTACCTCTTGTACTTTAGACTCTGGCCACCCAGTACTAGGCATAAATAATTATGGTAAACACTCCCACGTAGATGAAACGATCCAACACAAATGTACCAAGTCGAAAGTCTGCGTTTAATAATAATTAATACATAGCAAAAGGTATGTAGAGCAATCACTTAATTACATTTATGATTTGAAATAGGATGCACTTTTATGGCAAATGAGTATTCGTTGGTATATCAATAGAGAACGTCCAATCTCTGGTGGCGCAGGCGGTAAATATACAACCTGGAATATTTAAGGAATAATAGCAATGATACTTTAATGATTATAGAACTGGATACACTAGGGGGGGTTCCGGTCGCTTGTAAGACAACTGGAGAAAGGGGGGGGGGGTAGAGTCTGGCTGTATCCGTCTGGCCGAGGGTATCCTGGGAGAACCCACGGTTGTGCGGCTCGGTGCCTCAGCGATCCTCGATCCACAGATGAAAGCAGTTGGACTCTCTGTGGGCCGGCTTCCTCCGGTCCACGATGGAGAGACGTGAAGCGACCTCGTCGTGTAGAGCGTCTCCTCACCTGTCGTCCTCTCCGGGGGGGGTTTCCAACACACGGCAGTGTTGGTCTTTATCCATAGAATAATCACTGTATACAAAGCATAATCCGTGCGTGGGAAGGCGGGCTGTCGTCGGTAGAATAATCCGGTATGCAGGTCCACTCGCTCGTCGGCTCTGGGGCTCCTCGGGTGCAGCCTCACATGGGGTCGGCCACCCTGGATAAGCAGCCAGTTCTACCCGAAACGATGGGGGTACTGACTACGATAGTATTCTCACCGCACGAAGCACTACATATGAATAGACTATTATTAGCTTAATAGACTACGTCCAACTCGACGATATAGTGCCAAATATGACTATTCAAATATTAATATACACGATGTCTCAATACCGATGGTAGGCCGAACTTGGCCTTACTCCCACACGTGGCGTCGCGGGGAGGCTTTACGTCTGTCACTCTATTGGAGGGTAAGAAACTGGACTAAAAGAAAGTCCTACTTTAGTAGCGCAGTATATATACGCACTATGAACAAATAGTACCATTAGTGGTGCGGTAGCCAGATTCCTACGCGGAACTAGGACTTGTTCGTACATGTTGAGCGGTACGTTTGAACTGGGTCTGGGGGGTATGGCAGCCTGGCACCAAGGTCTCGACCAATAGTAAAATGGAGACTATTATGGGATGTTCAGTAGGCTAGAATGGATATTCAATGCATATTGTACAAGGAATATACAAGGGATATCAGGGAATATTAGAGAATATACAAATACAATTAAATATATATATATAAATAAATATATATATTCGGTTTAATCTGGCCCTTCACAACAACCTGGTAATATCCTACAGTAACTACCTGGTAATATCCTACAGTATCTACCTGGTAATATCCTACAGTAACTACCTGGTAATATCCTACAGTAACTACCTGGTAATATCCTACAGTAACTACCTGGTAATATCCTACAGTATCTACCTGGTAATATCCTACAGTATCTACCTGGTAATATCCTACAGTAACTACCTGGTAATATCCTACAGTATCTACCTGGTAATATCCTACAGTAACTACCTGGTAATATCCTACAGTATCTACCTGGTAATATCCTACAGTAACTACCTGGTAATATCCTACAGTATCTACCTGGTAATATCCTACAGTATCTACCTGGTAATATCCTACAGTAACTACCTGGTAATATCCTACAGTATCTACCTGGTAATATCCTACAGTAACTACCTGGTAATATCCTACAGTATCTACCTGGTAATATCCTACAGTAACTACCTGGTAATATCCTACAGTATCTACCTGGTAATATCCTACAGTATCTACCTGGTAATATCCTACAGTAACTACCTGGTAATATCCTACAGTAACTACCTGGTAATATCCTACAGTAACTACCTGGTAATATCCTACAGTAACTACCTGGTAATATCCTACAGTAACTACCTGGTAATATCCTACAGTATCTACCTGGTAATATCCTACAGTATCTACCTGGTAATATCCTACAGTATCTACCTGATAATATCCTACAGTATCTACCTGGTAATATCCTACAGTAACTACCTGGTAATATCCTACAGTATCTACCTGATAATATCCTACAGTATCTACCTGGTAATATCCTACAGTAACTACCTGGTAATATCCTACAGTAACTACCTGGTAATATCCTACAGTATCTACCTGGTAATATCCTACAGTATCTACCTGGTAATATCCTACAGTATCTACCTGGTAATATCCTACAGTATCTACCTGGTAATATCCTACAGTATCTACCTGGTAATATCCTACAGTATCTACCTGGTAATATCCTACAGTATCTACCTGGTAATATCCTACAGTAACTACCTGGTAATATCCTACAGTATCTACCTGGTAATATCCTACAGTATCTACCTGGTAATATCCTACAGTAACTACCTGGTAATATCCTACAGTATCTACCTGGTAATATCCTACAGTATCTACCTGGTAATATCATACAGTATCTACCTGGTAATATCCTACAGTAACTACCTGGTAATATCCTACAGTAACTACCTGGTAATATCCTACAGTAACTACCTGGTAATATCCTACAGTATCTACCTGGTAATATCCTACAGTATCTACCTGGTAATATCCTACAGTAACTACCTGGTAATATCCTACAGTATCTACCTGGTAATATCCTACAGTATCTACCTGGTAACACCCTACAGTAACTACCTGGTAACATCCTACCTGGTAACATCCTACATGGTAACATCCTACAGTAACTACCTGGTAACATCCTACCTGGTAACACCCTACCTGGTAACACCCTATATACAGCCCCTGGGTGACCAGACACACCTGTGATGTTGCTCCTCTCCACCAGCTCCAGCTCCAGCCAGGGGGTCTGGTCGTTATCGTCAGCCGCCCAGGGGAGGAACTGACCCCCAGGGTCCATGTTTCCGGGGGACCAGTATATCCTCCGCCCCCGACTGTCCATCTTCTCCCAGAAAGACGAGGCGTTTAAACCAGAAACAGCCAGTTCCGTGCTGCACTCTGGTGTGAGATGAGAGAGAGAGGATGCGGGTCTGAGTGGTCATCGTTCAGATCGATCGCACAGTATAGAGGTCATTATTATTAAACATATCTAGCAGCAACATGTGATGAGTCTCATATCTTTGTTGTGTGAGCAGGCACACACCTCGATCGAAGAGCAGCTTCTTTTCAGATAACGATCCCCTATCAAAAGATGATGCACACGAAGAGAACTTTACATCGGAAACAAGCAAAACCAGAGCCTTAATCTTGAGCTCAGGAAATTAATCAAATCAGTTATTTTATGAAAAGAAAAATATATGTATAATAATAATAATAATAATAATAATAATAATAATAATAATAATAATAATAATAATAATAATAATAATAATAATAATGAATGAAAATAATTCAGTAGTAATGGTAGCTAACATACATCTTGGACAGGATCCCGTTGGCGAAGGTGGACTCATAAAGCGTGAGGCTCCTTCCGCGCGACACAGTAATGCGTCCCCCCAGACTGTCGGACGCCACCCCAGCATGGACCGCAGACTTACACAGCACTGACGTCTGGGGGAGCAAATAGTATTCACTTTGTTATTATTATTATTATTATTATTATTATTATTATTATTATTATTATTATTATTATTATTATTATTATTATTATTATTGTTGTTATTATTATTATTATTAGTAGTAGTGGTAGTAATTAATAGCAGTAGTAGTAGTAGTAGCAGTAGTAGTAATTAATAGTAGTAGTAGTAATAGTAGTAGTAGTAGTAGCAGTAGTAGTAATTAATAGTAGTAGTAGTAATAGTAGCAGTAATTAATAGCAGTAGTAGTAATTAATAGTAGTAGTAGTAATTAATAGTTGTAGTAGTAATTAGTAGCAGCAGTAGTAGTAGTAGTAATTAATAGTAGTAGTAGTAATTAATAGTAGTAGTAGTAATAGTAGTAGTAATTAATAGCAGTAGTAGTAATTAATAGCAGTAGTAGTAATTAATAGTAGTAGTAGTAATAGTAGTAGTAATTAATAGCAGTAGTAGTAATTAATAGCAGTAGTAGTAATTAATAGTAGTAGTAGTAATTAATAGTTGTAGTAGTAATTAGTAGCAGCAGTAGTAGTAGTAGTAGTAATTAATAGTAGTAGTAGTAATTAATAGTAGTAGTAGTAATTAATAGTAGTAGTAGTAATTAGTAGCAGCAGTAATAGTAGTAGTAGTAGTAGTAGTAGTGATTAATAGTAGTAGTAGTAGTAGTAGTAGTAATTAATAGTAGTAGTAGTAATAATTAATAGCAGCAGTAATAATAATAATAATTTCTTGGATTTATATAGCGCCTTTCATGAGACCCAAGGCGCAGTAGTAATAATTCAGAGCAGCAGTAGTAGTAGTAGTAATTAATAGCAGTAGTAGTAGTAGTAGTAATTAATAGTAGTAGTAGTAATAATTAATAGCAGCAGTAATAATAATAATAATTTCTTGGATTTATATAGCGCCTTTCATGAGACCCAAGGCGCAGTAGTAATAATTCAGAGCAGCAGTAGTAGTAGTAGTAATTAATAGCAGTAGTAGTAGTAGTAGTAATTAATAGTAGTAGTAGTAGTAGTAGTAGTAGTAGTAGTAATAGTAGTAGTAGTAGTAGTAGTAGTAGTAGTAGTAGTAGTAGTAGTAGTAGTAGTAGTAGTAGTAGTAGTAGTAGTAGTATTAGTAGTATTTTACATATTCATTGCAGCCCAGTTGATGAAAAGTAGTTGATGAAAGCACTGTTGATTGGGACAGAGGTGACTTACTTAAGCATTACATCACGCACAGGAGTGGTTTGTGAAAAATAAACCATGCCTAGGGGTGGTCGTTAGACCCCCCTAGGCATGGTTTATTTTTCACAAACCACGACTACAAGTGGTGTAATGCTTTTATACAACTGGCACATTCATCCAACCTTATTGCTATACAATAAACACATTAATCGAAGATTTATTGAAAAAACCATCCGCCAGAAAAAGTAGTTCCCACAACAACAAAAAAGAGAAGTTGCCTCCATGTGGAAGCAGCTCTGTTCTCAGTAAGACATCCAGCAAACTAACACATCCAACTGTCTTTCAACTAAGACATCCAACCAACTAACACATCCAACTGTCTTTCAACTAGACATCCAACCAACTAACACATCCAACTGTCTTTCAACTAAGACATCCAACCAACTAACACATCCAACTGTCTTTCAACTAGACATCCAACCAACTAACACATTCAACTGTCTTTCAACTAAGACATCCAACCAACTAACACATCCAACTGTCTTTCAACTAAGACATCCAACCAACTAACACATCCAACTGTCTTTCAACTAAGACATCCAACCAACTAACACATCCAACTGTCTTTCAACTAAGACATCCAACCAACTAACACATCCAACTGTCTTTCACCTAGACATCCAACTTTTCTTTAGTTTTTAACCTACTTTCTATAGAACTTCATTATTAGATGCTTCTATAGAAAGTAGGTAAAACAAATTAAAAAAAGTTTTCTTTGCCCTATAGGAAAAAAAATTATAATTTCTTTTAAACCTACTTTCTATAGAAGCAGCTGGGAGGTGCGCTGTTTTAAGTGAGCGTGGGTTATTGAATTGATTGATTGCTAATTTTATTACTGTCCGCCTTGTTTCCAACTGGTTAAGTTTAGGCCCTCTTTCGAAGTTGGTTAAGGTTAGAGTTTGGAACCAGGGCTCCAAAGACAAACTCTAACCTTAACCAACTTCGAAAGAGGGCCTAAACTTAAAGGTGACATGTACTATAAATGTCATTTTTCAGTCTCTAGCATTGTATTATAGTAATAGGAGTTCGTATCAATGTGTTTTAGTGTCTAAATACCATATTGGCGGATTGCTCTGATTCAGCTCAGCCCCTTTCCTCCTCCAGTAAATCAGGCCATTTTGATTTGAACGTCTGAGTCACGTCATTCGGACGCTGGGTAGCGCACAGTGATGTGATTGGCTCTGTGGTTGGAGCTAATGCCCGCCCCCATTCTACCTAGACTAGACATCGAGTGGAAGCCACTTCCTCATGCTGCGAGGCGGAGTGGGGCCCGACGCCTCTGCGTGCGCTCTGGAGGGAGAGAGGGAGAGAGAGATGGAGAGAGAGGGAGCACTTGGGGGGGGGGGGGGACCTGCTGCACGGCACACGGGAGAGGGGAGGAAGGGAGGCCCACAAGTCCCCCCCCCCCCTCCCTGTCTCTCTCTCTCTCTCTTTCCCTCCGGAGTGTGTGCAGAGGTGTCGGGTTTCGCTCTGGAAGAAGCTCTCTCTCTCTCTCTCCCACCCCCCCCCCCCCTCTCTCTCTCTCTCTCCCTCCGGAGTGTGTGCAGAGGTGTCGGGTTTCGCTCTGGAAGAAGCTCTCTCTCTCTCTCTCCCACCCCCCCTCTCTCTCTCTCTCTCTATCTCTCTCTGTCTACCACTCGCAGACTGTGTGGGCTGACTGTCACTCAAAGTGCTTATGGGCGGAGCCAGGCCATAACAGCCTGAAATCTTGAAGCTGGAAAATGATGGTTTTGAGTACTTGATTAGAAATATAAAACAATGAATTTTTTTGAAAAAAACCTTACAGATGTCTTCAATAGACTAACAGGAATTGTGTAAAGTTGCCCAAATAGTGCTAGGAATAGCAGTACATAGCCCCTCAGTTGGAAACCAGGCGGACAGTAATAAAATTAGCAATCAATCAATCAATCAATCAATCAATCAATCAATTCAATAGGCCATGCTCACTTAAAACAGTGCACATCCCAGCTGCTTGAAAGTAGGTAAAAAAAATTAAAAAAATGCAAATTAATCAATCAATCAATCCGCGCGATTTTTATTTTGTTCCACAATGACTCATGACCCATCAATTACATCATCCAACATTGTTTAAAGAACTAAGACATTCGCCGTGACAGAATCGGTTTATATTTAGTCGTTATGACGCTATCAACATATCCATTTGTTAAAGATTATTGTCCGCCATCTTGTTTTTTCCTAAAAATCCGCACGGCGGAGTGATTGTAATTCAGTTGTGGGCGGGTCCTGGGACCAGGAGCGTGGAATTGTGAAGAATACATACGTGTAAATTGACTGTTTCAGCCAATCAGAATCGAGAAATTTGTATGCCGTTGTATAAATCTCTGTAACCCTGTTCAGTCCCCAGTCACATACTTACATCTCTGTAACCCTGTTCAGAGTGTCCCCAGTCACATACTTACATCTCTGTAACCCTGTTCAGAGTGTCCCCAGATACTTACATCTCTGTAACCCTGTTCAGAGTGCCCCCAGATGTCCCCTGTCACGTCCCTGCAGCCGGCTGGACAGTATGCGCTGGGAAAACAGCAGACTTGTTAGAAAACATCATCATCATTACGCTGAAAGGGGCTCGCCGGGGTTTGGGGATTTTAAGATGCCGCCCACTTACTTAAAGCTCTGTGAGACAAAGTGAGATCCACGCTGTAGACAGGATATGAGATCTGCAAGGAAGACAGACAGAGGAGAGTGAAAAACAATACTCTTGAGAATGATTTCTAAATAGTGTTTAGTACAGAGGCGCAGTCGAAGGAATATCAAGCCTGAATTGTACACTTAAAAGTATGTCTGTGTCAGTTAAAGGAGTGAAACTCTGGAACAATATACCGGATGAAATAAAAAACAGCAGGAGTATTTTTAAGTTTAAAAAGATGTTTAAAAACAGGGTTCTAGAATCGTAGTAAAATTTTACCTACAATCTGTTTTACCCTACCATGATACTCGGGTATTGCAGATTAAGTTTTGATTTTCCTATGTTGGCTTATGTTCTTTTCGGGAACGGTTTTTGTTAATTGTTGATTTTTTTTGTTTGTTTGTTTTATCTTGCAAACTTTAACTTTTTTTGTTCTTTTCTGGGTCGGTTTTTGTTGATTTTTTTCATTTGTTTGTTATATTTAGAAAACTTAAAGGGGACATGCGTTGCTATTCCTAGCACTATTTGGGCAACTTTACACAATTCCTGTTAGTCTATTGAAGACATCTGTAAGGTTTTTTTCAAAAAAATGCATTGTTTTATATTTCTAATCAAGTACTCAAAACCATCATTTTTCAGCTTCAAGATTTCAGGCTGTTATGGCCTGGCTCCGCCCATAAGCACTTTGAGTGACAGTCAGTCCACACAGTCTGCGACTGGTAGACAGAGAGAGATAGAGAGAGAGAGAGAGAGGGGGGGGTGGGAGAGAGAGAGAGAGAGAGATAGAGAAAAAAAAGACAGGCCGTCTCTTCCTTTCTTTTTTTCTCTCCCTCTCGGGTGTGCCGCGCGGCAGCTTGTGGGGGGGGGGGCCTCCCTTCCTCCCCTCTCCCGTGTGCCGCGCAGATTGATTGATTGATTGATTGAAAAGTTTATTAACAGATTGCAGAATGGGTACAGTACAGTACAGCTCAATACATACAATTGTTAAGGGGATGCAGACCAGAGAAAGACTTTCGTCTTGTTTACATCAGGGTCCCCCATTTTCAATTCATCATAACATATATGACATACATGACATACAGATAGACAGTACTGCTACATCTATACATTTATGACATATCAGATTTGCAAATACAGTACTGTTTGTGATACAAAAGTGTCCAGAAAAGGAGTGTATATACATTTGGCATAGAAACTGTACATTGGAGGAGGTTGGTTGGGTGGGGTGGGGTTGGGTGGGTTGAGTGAGGGCTGTACATTGGAGGTGGGGGGGGGGGGGGGGTTGGGAAGGGGACACACACACATTTTACACTGTACATTGGAATATTGACAAAGCCTTACTTGGTCATTTACTGTACAACTAGGTTAGGACATTTGTAGGGGCCAGTTTCGAATTGCAGTCTCACGTAGGTGTTTTTTGAGAGTGTTTTTGAAGGTGGGTAGTGATTCACATTCCTTTACAGCTTTAGGCAGGGCGTTCCACATTGATGTGGCATAATTGCGAAACGTGTTTAGTCCCTTGTTTGAGCCGAATCTGGGTTTTACATGATTTGTGGAGCTCCCTCTGGTGTTGTGATCGTGGTATTCACTGACCTTTGGGAAGTATTTTGACATGTACATGGGCACCTTGGTCGCGTAGTGTATCTTGTAGACCAGGCCCATTGCAAGTTGCTGTACTCTGTCGTCTACTCTAAGCCATCCTAGGTTGTCAAAGTGGGCAGGGGTGAGGTGGGTTCTAGGAGTCAGGTCAAGTAGTAGTCTGACTAGCTTGTTTTGAGATGTTTGTAATTTGTTTTTTAGTGCCTTTGAGGTGCTTTGGTACCATGAGGTGCAAGCATAGTCGTAGTACCCTTGAATGAGTGCTCCTGCTAGAGTCTTCAGGGTATTCTTGTTTACCAGAGAGGAGATCCGGTACAAGAATCGCGTTCGTTGGTTGACTTTTTTTATTACATTGGATGCCATTTTGTCACAGGAAAGATTAGCCTCTAGGATGGAACCCAGGTAGGTAATTTCATCTTTCCTTGTGATAATATTGTCACCCACTGTAACCGAGAAGCCGTCGGTCTTGCTGAGTTTGTTATTTGAACCGAAGAGAATGGACTCTGTTTTGCCCATGTGTAATGATAGTTTGTTGTCGGCGAGCCATATGCAGATTTTGCCTGCAGCAGGTCCCCCCCCCCCCCCCCCAAGTGCTCCCTCTCTCTCTCTCCCTCCAGAGTGCATGCAGAGAGGTGGGTTTCTCTGCCGCAGTATGAGGAAGTGGTTTCCACTGCTGTGTAGTCAGTCTAGGTAGATTGTGGGCGGGCATTAGCTACAACCACAGAGCCAATCACATCACTGTCTTCTACCCAGAGCCCGAGTAACGTCATTCAGGCCTTCAAATCAGGATGGCCTAATTTACTGGAGCAGGAAATTATCTGAGCTGAATCAGAGCAATCCGCCAATATGGTATTTAGACACTAAAACACATTGATACTAACTCCTATTACTATAATACAATGCTAGAGACTGAAAAATGACATTTATAATGCATGTCACCTTTAAACTTTTTTGAATTTGTTTTTGAATTAGGGGGGTAGGTTGCTCTATAAGCCTCCGGCTTCAAACCTATCCTTTTCGTTTGTTTATTTGTAAAAAATTTTGAAAAATTATTTGTTTATGTTTATTTATTTGTATGTGTAAACATTCGAAATAAAATAATTCATTCATTCATTCATACAGTATTTAATTTCAACTCGTGAGACACCGAGGTTACCCTCATTGACAGCGACGACGAGCTTATAAAACAAGACATCGTTTATCGGCAATGTCATACCATATAGTAGGGGTGGGAATCACCGGAGGCCTCACGATACGATATTATCACCATTAAGTCATGATACGATAGTATTGCGATTAAAAAATATATTGCGATATGCTGAGTATTGCGATATTATTAACACTTTAATCGCCGGGGTTAAATTCATAATTTACCATCCCTCGCCAGCCCTATTTAACATGGAGAAGTTTCCCTTCTTTGCAGGGCTATAACTTTTTAAATTCTATTGCTAAATTGCCATTATTATGGCCCATTCAATGTCCTATATGTATTGTTCAGGGTGTAGCAACGTTAAACTTTTTCATTCACATATTCATACTAAAATATGGTCTAAAGTATAAGTATGTTTTTATCGTTTTCTGCAGCTTTCTTCAGAACGTGATTTATAGCCCTAAATGCATTATATTGATGATCAAATACAGTTTGGTAGGAATCTGTGCGAGATAAAAAATTTCAAATGGACGTGCTTCTAGAAGTTTCTACGTATCATCTGATGATGACCGGATGGGCGGGGGATCGTTTATAATTCCGTGGGCAGCGTTAGATGATTCATCCAGAGTGGGTCATATGTTCATCAGAGCAGTTAGTAAAGAACACATTCGAATATAACGCTGAATCTTACCGTGGCTTCCTCGCGCCGCTGGCAGATGAGCGTGGAACAGAATTTTTTCTATTATGGGATGTAGAAATGCCCGATCCATTTCCAGGTTGTATAATAGTATATACGTCCAAATCATGTTGTTTTTTCGAGTTATTTGCACCGATCGATGTTCACTGTATCAAGACGGAGTCTCTCTAACGATAGCGAGTGGCCGGACCACATATGGATGAGCACTACCGGTTCAAAGGTTAATATCCGGTTGGCGATCTGCCGATCTGCCACCAGATGGCGCTCTTGAACCGCTAGAGAGTTGAGAGGAGATCAGCAGTGTGTCTCAGGGCTCCGGAAAGGAAATATGATTTCGATGACAGATTTTTGAAATATTGACATCAAAGACGAGTTACGGCGTCTTCGGCAGAATGAGCATGGCTAGGAAAGACGAGTTCCGGCGATTAAAGTGTTAATATTGCGATATATTGCGATTTATTACCTTTTTTCAACTGCAAAGTAAAACATGTCAACATGTTTTATCTAATAAAATAAAGTTTTCAGTCTGTTCATCACATTCCTCACTTCAATAATTTTTATTGCAGAACATGGTATTTTCTCAAGCAGACGGATGTAAACACTGCAATCTGTGTTGCATGTACCTGGCAAACTGAACTGTTTGTATTACAGTCATATTCCAACTTAACTGAATGCACACGTGTGCGTGTGTGTGTGGACTACTGTATTATTACAGGTATTGAAATGAACAATGCAACTTCCTTATACAAAAAACTAAAAGAAATAATATCGATACTTGGCTTCCTTGTATCGATACAGTATCGCCACGCAAAGTATCGCGATACTATACTGTATCAATATTTTCCCCCACCACTACCATATAGGCACAATAAATAAGAATAAACTAGCTAAGGAAATCAGCTAAGACAGTTACAAATGAACTGCATTTATATAGCAGCTTTTATCCAAAGCGCTTTACAACTTATACCTCACATTCTCACATTCACTCACACATTCATACAGGAGCGGGAATCGAACCGAGAACCTTCCGATTACCAGACGACCGCTCAGCCTCCTGAGCCACTGTCGTGCTTCATACAGTAAAAAAGTAAGAGTAAAGACCAAACACTATACAAAATATACAACATACAAAAATAAATGTATATCGTCCCACCATGCTCTATACAAAACTAAATGTATATTGTCCCACCATGCTCTATACAAAACTAAATGTATATTGTCCCACCATGCTCTATACAAAATATACAACATACAAAACTAAATGTATATTGTCCCACCACGCTCTATACAAAATATACAACATACAAAACTAAATGTATATCGTCCCACCATGCTCTATACAAAACTAAATGTATATTGTCCCACCATGCTCTATACAAAACTAAATGTATATTGTCCCACCATGCTCTATACAAAATATACAACATACAAAACTAAATGTATATTGTCCCACCACGCTCTATACAAAATATACAACATACAAAACTAATGTATATTGTCCCACCACGCTCTATACAAAATATACAACATACAAAACTAAATGTATATTGTCCCACCACGCTCTATACAAAATATACAACATACAAAACTAAATGTATATTGTCCCACCACGCTCTATACAAAATATACAACATACAAAACTAAATGTATATTGTCCCACCACGCTCCACAAACCCATTCCCGTCATGCTCCACAACCCCATTCCCGTCATGCTCGTTGTGAAACTCACGACCCTCCCCTGCTCCCTTCATGCTGAATCGTGGGACAAGTGGTCATAACTAGGGACGTGACTAAGCTCTTTGTCGCCACCTCAGCCCCCAGTTCTTCCAGTAGCTGTTGACCCGTGTGCTGATCTTATGCAACATGGAGTGATGTGTATGTCTGGAGACGGCCCTGCTTCCGGACACAGCAGGAGTCCATAAACACCGTAAAGAACAGGAAACGAGGAAACATACAGTACAGACCTACAGACATACAGACCACCTCTCTACATACAGACCACCTCTCTACATACAGACCACCTCTCTACATATCTCTCTCTCTCGTCACTTATAATTATATATTTTTTTTGAGACTTATCGATTCGATTATCATAGAAACTCTTACTAATAATAATAATAATAATAATAATAATAATAATAATAATAATAATAATAATAATAATAATAATAATAATAATATCTTAAATTTATATAGCGCCTTTCAGGAGACCCAAGGCGCTTAACAGCTAAGGGAGGGGGACAGGGAACAATGTAGCAACAACATATTAATCAAAAGGAAAGAAAACAAAGAAAACAAAAGAAAAAGGGGAAATCATTTACAAATTTGGTGAAAAGGTGGGTTTTGAGTTGGGATTTGAAAGAGTGCAGGGATGTAGCACTACGGATGTTTGGAGGGAGTGAGTTCCAGAGGGTGGGTGCGGCCACAGAGAAGGCTCTGGGACCAACAGTCCGCATGTTGGTGGTGGGGATGGAGAGGAGACCGGAGTCAGAGGACCGCAGCCTCCGGGGCGGGATGTAGGGATGGAGGAGGTCCGCTAGGTACCGGGGGGCAAGGGAGTGAAGGGCTTTGTAGGTGATGAGGAGGATCTTGAAATTGATGCAGGACTTGACTGGAAGCCAGTGGAGGTGGATGAGGGTGGGGGTGATGTGGTGCCAGGACTTGGTGCGGGTGAGAACCCTGGCAGCAGAATTTTGGACATATTGTAGCCTGTTCAGGGCATTACTGGGTAGCCCTATGAGGACAGAGGTTGCATAGTCCAGACGTGAGGTGACGAAAGCGTGGATGAGAGTCTCTGCTACGGAGTCGGGGAGAGATGGCCGGAGTTGGGAAATGTTCCTGAGATGGAAAAAGGCTGATTTGGTTATTGTTTTGATGTGGGAATGAAAGGAGAGGGTGGAGTCCAGTATGACGCCCAGGTTGCAAACATTTGGGGAAGGGTGGATTAGGCAGCCGTCCACTTCAAGGAGGAGGTCTCCAACCTTCCGGAGCAGTGACTGCTTGGCCACAACCATGAGCTCAGTTTTCTTGCTATTTAGCTTCAGGAAATTGGATGACATCCAGGCCTTGATGTCAAGGAGACAGTTGACGAGGTGCTGCTGGCCAGTATGACTTACTACCATAGTGTCCTTATACCTGCATCACTGTATAAGCTATATATGCTAATATATATTTTGTATTCAGTTGAATCACCTGTACATTGTATATTACTGTTGCACTTTACTGTTACATTTGCACTCTGGTTGGATGCCAAACCTCTTTTTTGTTGTACTGTACTTGTGTTGTATGATGACAATGTAGGAATGCGGTAATGATAGCGAAGACGGAGTCGTGTTCCGATTAGTGCACTGTAGGGCTGTCCCCGACTAAGGATTTGGATGGTCGACTATGATTGGCCAAAATTTGCCGTTAATAGACTATTGGTCGACAAAAAAAAAATATATATATATATATATATAATATATTTTTGTAAAAAAAAATTAATAAATTTTTTTTTAAATTTGTATCATTCCATTTGGGCTGTGGGGGGTGCTTAATGTCTGAAGGAGTCGACTGAAGGCTTCTTGTCCTCTGCAAAAGCATGCAATTGGTCCACTGATGGATACATCTTGATATTTGTCTAGTCTAGTGTGTTCATTAGATGGGTGAAATCCTCTTTCAGTGCCTCTGTGCCTGTTTTCGTAGGCAGTTAGCCTCTGGTATGCGTGCCATTAGCGTTAGCCACGCTTCTATGCCTCTTTTATTTTGAAAAAAAAAATATTATATTCGACTAAGAGGTTGGCCAGTCGACTACGGCTCCTTTCGACCGATTAGTCGACTAGCCCTAGTGCACTGCATCCCTGCCCGAGCCCGATGGGGCCCTACCCGACCCGACGGGTTCGGGCTGGGTAGGGCTTTGTTTTTAAATAAATAATTCGGGCTCGGCCGGGCCGGGCAGCGGCCTCTTTTTATTAGAATTTTTTTTTATTGCTCGCTCGCTATACTCATATAACTAGGGTTATAGGATAACCTTACGGTTTCACTTTCATTTTTGCGTAACGTAGTGCTGTCATCAGAGAGTGAAAGCCTCTTGTCTGAGGAGTCAAGATGTATAAGTTAACAGATAAAATAGTAAAGGGAAAGCTGCATTTTTGGAAACATTTGGATGTAATTACCGCAGCCCGCAGGGAGAACTCGAGGGGAGTGATGAAGCCCTCAGGTGGATGATGAACAAATGAACCGGACCGAAGTGCATTGGTTGTTTGAAGTTGGAATAAAGCCAGTTGGCGAACGTTTTAATTTGTTCTTGGATGTATGTAGCCGGTTGGCGAAGTTTTGTTAATGTTGTTCAACACGTTGCTGACATCAACAGCGAAGTGGTGAGTCTGATGTATTATTATTTGCTGGTGTGGGGTCGCTGCTGCCCTGTTCTGTTGTGCTTTCATTATATAAATGTTGCTCTGCTCGAAATCTGATTTCTGTTTTCTGTTTGTTTGTATAGTGCCTGAGTAGGCTATTGTGTCTTGTGTGTGTGTGTGTCAAAGAAGATTCCATATAGCCTTCAATACGTTTTACGAGGCTGCCGTGTGAGTCAGTCTAAGCGAGCACTGGGACGGCATTCTAATAAGAGTGAAACAGGCTATGTAAATGCTTCTTAGTTTTTTTCTTTTTTTTAAACTTACGTTTTTATTTTTGACGACAGTATGTGACGGTTTGACGACAGTATGTGACGGTCGCATCTGTCACAAGCTCCGCTCCATTTTTTGTTAATTTCGCTTAAATACCTACTTTATACAACACTAATGTGTTTAAACCTCGACTTATATATTAACTAAGACCTTCAACTAACTATATCAACAGTGAAACGCAGCATGCGACCAAAGAAAGATAGCTCAAAAAGACGTGAAGCAGATTCTCCAACGGCAGACGGCGCGGTGACACGTTCAGGAAAGGGAAGAGCGGACGCTATTGAGAATAAAAAACCCGACACACTTTACACACTTTAGAACACCTAAACACACTTTATATTTATTGGTAAAGAATTTGCACTACAACCCATACCTCATTACACCTTACTGTAAATTGTACCTAAATTGTACCTCATCCCATTTCTGCTTTGCACTATATAGTATATTGTATATTAGTATATTGTATAGTATATTGTATGGTAACTCAGTTACTTCTACTCTGCATTGAACATTGTACATATGTACATACTGAACACTTGTGCCTACGTACGTGACTTCTATTTTATACTTGCTATACTTATTTTATTTTATACTTATCTATTTTTGTCTAGCACAGTCTCTGGAGCGTAACAGAAAGAAGCATTTTGTATAAAAGTATTCTGTACTTCTGTATGACAACTAATAAAGAAACTTGAACTTGAACTTGAACTAATCTAATCTCAAAAACAATTATTTATACAGACCACTTCGAGATTGGTAATATCGGCCATAACAGAAATGTTAATATCGGTTATCGGTATATCTACAGATGTCGGTACATCCCTAGTTAAGAGAATTCACTTATAAAACACCAAACTTGCATTTGGTGGTGGTGGTGGTGGTGGTGGGCTTGCAATGGTTAACATGCTTTTCCTCTGCCTCGGCTGAAGAGGGGGGAACACATAGCTGACCACCCACTCCAAGTGGCGGCCTCTCTCTCTCCATTCAGCCCCCCGGGAGGAGAGGCCGCAGGAGAGGCCGCGCTCTGCTTACACAGCCAACACTACGGAGCGCGGATAGGGATGAAGGCTGCATGCCAGTAAGTGCACACATGCACACACACACAGACACACACGTGCGCGCACACACATGCACACATAGACACACACACGTGCACGCACACACACAGACAACACTACGGAGCGCAGATAGGGATGAAGGCTGCATGCCAGTAAGTGCACACTCGCACACTCGCACACACAGACACAGACACACACATGCACACACAGACACACACACATGCGCGCACACACAGACACACACACTCGCACTCACATACACACTCACACACACACACACACACTTGGATGCACATACACAAGAGCACTCACATTTTCCTACAGAGGCCAGTGTTAACATTCCACTGGAGTAAACATGCAAATAGGCCCCGTTTACCACATTCAGTATTTAAACGGAATCAATTACTTCTAGAACACGGCCGAGCGCTGCACACACACTGCGCCGTGATCTCCTGTTCGCAGCCACGGTGATAAATTACTGTTTAGGTGGTCCTGTTCTCGCTGAGGGGACGAACCATACGGCGTGACCACAAGTGCCTGGTAATAAACGGTATACTTATCGCTGACTACGCGAGGACTTTTACAAAACAGTAATCACGACAGACGCACGCGGGAGAGGAGGAGCACCGCCGACATCAGAGGAGCCGGTCGGACGACGTCACTCGTCGGTTCGTCTGCATCAGTGGTTCTCAACGAGGGGTCAGGGAGGACCCTCAGGGGGTCAGGGGTCAGGTGGAGCCCCAGGGGTCCCTGAGGAGGTTTCAGGAGGTCCCCAGAAAAACCGGGAACCTCCGGATTACCAGGCGAGTGCTCTACCTCCCGAGCCACTGTCACCATGACCAGGTCCGGTATGGTATGGTTGGGTTTGCGTCTCCATTGTCAAGTCAAGTCAAGTCAATTTTATTTATATAGCACATTTCCAGGCAGCGGCAGCTGGCACCAAAGTGCTTCACCGGCAGGTTGATAAAAACAAAATAATGTGATGCAAGATATAAGATTAAAAACATAATAAAGCAATAAAAGTAATAAAAACAAAATAATATGATGCAAGATATAAGATTAAAACCATGGTAAAGCAATGAAAGTAATAAAAACAGGTAGGACACAGTAAAACAAAGAGGATAGAAGGGCCAGGGGTCTAGTGGTGATTAAGTGGGGGGGAAGGCCAAGGAGAACAGGTAGGTTTTTAAAAGTGATTTAAAAGCCTGCACGGTCTGGGTGGTCCGTACGCTGAGGGGGAGGCTGTTCCACAATCTAGGCGCTGCGGTGGAGAAAGCTCTGTGTGAATGAATGAATGAAAACTTTATTTAACAGATTGCAGAATGGGTACAATACAGTACGGCTCAATACATACAATTGTTAAGGGGATGCAGACCTGAGAAAGACGTTTGTCTTGTTTCCATCAGGGTCTCCCCTAGTCTTGAGCCTAGTTCTAGGCACCACCAGTAGCAGCTGGTCAGCTGATCTGAGGGATCGGTGGGGGGTGTGGCGGTGCAGGAGTTCGGACAGATAGGGAGGAGCCGTGCCATTTAGTGATTTAAAAACATTTAGGGCTAATTTAAAATCGATCCTAAAGCGGACAGGCAGCCAGTGGAGCGAGGCCAAAACTGGGCTGATATGTTCATGTTTTTTTGTTTTGGTGAGGAGGCGCGCGGCTGCGTTCTGCACCAGTTGTAGGCGGCGAAGCAAGGATTTGTCGATGCCCGTGTAAAGGGCATTGCAGTAGTCGAGGCGAGTGGTGACTGTTAAGTTCACTTCTACTGCAGCCTTTACGGTAATCTGTTAAAAGGGAATGGGCGCTGTTGTTGGGCGTGTCTTGTTTGGGACTGGAGGAAGGCTGTGGCCACTACGCTGTGAGAGCGTGAAATAAACATGAATGAAAGATAACGGTTGTCTTATTTGCAACTTAATATGGTAGCAGAGGATGTCGGCCTCTAACGTTACTAACTACAGGCAGCCGCCTGGACTGGACGAAAAGACGTCTTTTGAGAAGTGGAAGAATGAAGTGGAAATGTGGAGTCGGGTGACGGATTTAGTCAAGAAGAAACAAGCGTTGGCTGTTGCTCTATCGTTGACGGGTAGGGCGAGGGATACTGCGTTGGAAATACCTGTCGATGATCTAAATAAGGATGATGGAATGGTAACTTTGATTCGGGAACTTGACAGGGTGTTTTTGAGAGAAGAGAAGGACCGGGCTTACGAAGCCTATTCGGAGTTTGATCAGATTTCGCGAGGAGACGGCGTCTCTATGGTGGACTATATTGTTGATTTTGAACAGAAGTACAACCGGATCAAGAATTCGATATGGTTCTACCTGACGCTGTTTTGGCATTCAAACTGCTGGATACAGCAGGCCTCGACATCAAAGACAAACAACTGGCATTGACTGCCTGTGGTAAGCACACCTTTGTTGATATGAAGTCAGGACTGAAACGTATATTTGGAGAAAAAACTGAGAAAAAGGCAGGGGGCATTATTGTGAAGCAAGATGCAGCTTTCTACACAGATCAGAGACGAGAGCAGCAGAGGCGGGAGCAGCCGAGAGCTCAAAGTGGACAAGTTAGAGGGCCATTCGCAGGCACAAATCCGCTTGATAAATTTGGAAGACGAACGAAGTGTGGGATTTGTCAGAGCACATTCCACTGGGTGAAAGATTGCCCAAACAAAAAAGAATATGTAAAGGTGACGGAAGAAAATGAAGAACCAGATGAGTGTAATATAACACTTTTTTCTAAGGAATCAGATGCCCACAGTATTACTTTCACATATTGGGCAGCTGGAGAAGGCATCAGAAAAGTGAGCAGCAGTGTCAGAGGTAAACGTGTGGGATTTTTTTGTAGGTACATGAGGGGAAATAGCAGAGCAAGGGATTTTAGTGGAGAAAACAATAGGTGAGTGGTCAGAAAAAGCAGCAGCACATATATCAATTATATTGACATATAGTCCAAATGATTGTGTTTCTTGTAGACTCTCCGGTTGCTAGGCAACCTTTCAAAGTCCACACCACCAACAACTGTGGTACACAAGCTAAACCGTGATGATACAACAGTCCCAACCAGGTCTGGCCAGGTGGTGAAAGGTGTCTGTTTCAGGTTTGTCCAGGTTCTAAATACGGTTCTAAATTAGCCTAGCTTAGCACAATGAATGGAAGCGGACATGACCGGTTAGCCTTCGGGAGAGGTGTTAGTTGGACAATGCCTAGGCTAACCGGTCATGTCCGCTTCCATTAATTGTGCTAAGCTAGGCTAACGTGCAGCCAGATAGCTTTCTACTGAACGCACAGAGAGGAAGCTGGTATCTATTTTCTTGTCTCTCTCTGGAGAAGACGGTAAGCTAATTTCCCAAAATGTTGGCGTGTTGCTAAGGCTGGGCGATATGGCATAAACATTTTATCGCCGATTTTTTTAAACCACATCCGATTTACGATTTCAATCGATTTTTTTCTCTTAAAAACTAGAAACGCCAAGGAAATCATTCAAATAAGCTTTGTTTTTATTTGACACAAAAAGATTATCAAACCAAGATGAATTTCCCTATTTGGATTGAAGTGCAAACCTAACTTTCACCAATCTTCACAAAAGAAAAATAATTATATATATATATATATATATATATATATATATATATAAAAGGTTACTCTTGATCAAACAAAGATGAATGTCCCTATTGGGATTAATAGTGCAATAACTTGCTTTTTCACCAAACTTCACTTTAAACAAATAAAAGGTGCGTTTTGATCATCAAACTAGAAGGAATTTCCCTATTGGGATCAATAAAGTGCAAATCTAACTTTCCCCAAACATCACTTTTTGTAAAATAAAAGGTGACTAAAAAAATTTAAATAAAAAAGTTTTAATTTTTTTTTGAAAATCGATTTTCATTAAAAAACATCTTCCTAAATCATTCATTCGAATTAATCAATTAAATCGATTAATCGCCCAGCCCTAGCGTGTTCCTTTAAATACAGCTGGGTGGGGGTGGGTTTCTCAGCACGCTACCTGGGTTCTGGTCCGTGGTGTAGGAGAGCAGGAAGCCCCGCCCGGAGCGGTGTGGGCCCGACTGGAAGACGACCGTCGCCTCGCTGCTGTTCACCGTCACGTTCCTCTCTGAGGCATCGAGCTTCCCGCACAGAGGCCCTGAGAACACAGACACACGAGACCATAGGAAGACACATCAACACACACACACACACAGCCTTCTCAGCCCACATCGCTGCTGTCAAACTGGTAACGTTCATGGTTTTACTTGAAGCGAAAGCAGGCTAGACATGGTTCTCTGTGTGTTGTACAACCAGGAACACGCTAACATTTTGGGAAATTAGCTTACCGTCTTCTCCAGAGAGAGACAAGAAGATAGATACCAGTTATGTTACGTCATAGCTTACGCTCTGTGCTCTACTGGAACATATCCCATATCCAGTCTATATACTGAATACATTTCTCCACATGTACCTATACACACCCATCCGTCTGGCCACACCCCCATCCGCTCCTCTACATAAGCAGGGGTGTGGCCATACTAACAGCTCCTTCCTTATTTTCACCACGGCGAGTGTCTGTATACACCACTTGAGTTTAGTGTAAAATAGTTGGAAAGGAGCTACGTTGAAGAGAAGGAGCTGCGTTGACATTATATCTTTGTTTTCTCTCTCACAATTTTTCGAGGAAATACAGCGATAATGTCTTCGCCACCGGAGTGTCTAGAAGATGATGATCATTCTAGCCTCCATTGGAGCTTCGTAGTAGGGGCTTGCGTCGCTGAGCAATCTCCGCCGGCATTACCTCCGGCTCTGCAGTTGGAATTTGCTTGGGAGGCGGTCGGCTGTGTGAGGGCTGACAGCCTCTCTGGGGCGGGTGATGTGGCCCTCGACCTAGCATACCGTGCGGCAAAGGGAACCGCTCCCGCCTACCTCCGGTCAATGGTCTCTAACTACACACCCTCAAGACCCCTACGCTCTGCATCTTCTGGCCGCCTCAGACCTACTCCTATCCAAGCTCCGGGAGGGTCATCAAAGAGAAGTCGCCTATTCTCAGTCCTTGCCCCACAATGGTGGAATGAACTACCCACCCCAGTTAGGACAGCCGAATCACGTCCAATCTTTCGCCGTCGACTAAAGACGCACTTCTTCAACCATTATCTGAATAATAAAAAAAAAAAATATATAAAAAAAAATCTAACCCTAACTAACCGTACTGTCATGCACTTGTCCTAATAAACTAACCTACACTGTAGCACTCAACACTTTGATGAACATTGTTGCTCAGCTGATAGAGTTGTGCCCTTCCTGATGGCTTGTCGTACAGAACTTGTAAGTCGCTTTGGATAAAAGCGTCAGCTAAATGACTAAATGTAAATGTGGGCGCCAGGTGTGTTGGTTGTGGGGGGAACAACTACACAGTTATTGTTATTGTCAAGATGAGTTATGCGGTGCGTGAGAACTTAAAAAGAAGTTCTGCTCTGTTGTATGTGTCTTGAGCTTGGTAGGTGATGCAATGCAGTAGAGACAATTTGTTCTTCTGCTCTGCTCCCTACTAGTAGTGTATATTGGGTCAGAGCCTCCTCCTCAGGGAGTTTCAGAGCCTCCTCGGTGAGTTTCAGAACCTCCCTCTCAGTGAGGGAGCCTCCTCAAGAGTTTCAGAGCCTCCTCCTCAGAGAGTCTTAGTCCAATTGTTACATGAATCTTTTTGGACACGTAGCTCAATGTTGCATATATCTTTTCAATTATTACTCACATGGGAAGTCTCTCTCTTTTTTGGGTCTCGACGTGTACATAGTGCTGACCCTGGGTGCTTCTGTGTGGAACCACGCATGGGCTTGCACGCCTTGGTTGCTCATCATTGAAACAGCGTTTTTATGGGGCAACTAGGATGGAGTTTTGTCTCTTCCGAGCGCCAGTGTACTAGGTTAGTCTCTATGAATTCTAGTTCATCTCTGGGGGGAGATAACGGAATAGATCAAAGCATTGGCGGAGGGGTCTCATGCCTTTGGGGTGGGCCACCGGGCGCGGCTTGGTGGCGCCCTCTGTGATGTTTTAGATCGACATGCTACCCCCCTCTTGGGACTGGGGATGGCGGCGTGATTAGGACACGGGACTGGTTCTGGTCGCGCCGGACCAGGTCAGTTAACCCGTTGTCCACCGGGGCGCAGATCTGCTGTTCTGGTACCCTGAGGGACTTGTGCTTTTTCGGGGGGGAAATGCCGGGTCGGCCCGGGCGTTGCAGGGTTTGATGTTATGGAGGTGTTCGTGATTATGTCACTGCATGTTATCCTTCACTGTTGCTTGGTCCATATTGGTTGTACCTTGCGCTGTGCTGAAGGAGCCTGGTCCTTCTCCATTCTTTTTTCGCCCCTCTTCTCCTGCTTGGCGGGGCTGGGAGGGGGCTGTCGAGGTGGTTCTTGTACCCCTCTGGCATCCCTGTGTACGTCCCGGTCCGCCGGGCCCAGGTCCGGACTCGTTCTCGTCGACCTGTTGGCCTGGGTTAACCCCTTCTTGAGAACTGAAACGCTTGTACTGCTGTATAGCCAGTGTATACCCGCAGTTGTGTTTTGGAGTTTTTTCTTGGGGGGGTTATAGGAACAACCGCCTCCTGTTAGGTGGTGGTTGGTTTCCAGGTGTGTTGGTAGCGGAGTCGACTCTCGGGTTAGGCCGGGCTTGACCCCGTCTGCCTGCGAGTGTGCCCCCGCACCTTTCATGACATCTGCCAATCGTGTCTGCCTTCTCTGCCTCGGCCCCTCTAGAGGGTCTGGGTTTTTTGTGGAGGCTGCGACATGGTGCACAGCATACCGCACACCCCTTCCGCCGGGGTGCTGTTTTCAGCAGACCCCTTTGGCGCCTGTCAAGTCCGCAGTGCTCCAGGCTCAGGTTGAGTCTTTTGACCCGTTACCTGGATTGAGGGATCAACCTCTTTGGGGGTTGTCTCCCCGGTGCGCTGCCTGGTCCCGCTGTGGGTGTAGCCTCTTGAGTGCTTCAGGGCGGCGTGCTGTAGGGGGGAAGGGCCTGCTCTTGGATGGGCCCTGTCCGATACGCTGGCGATGTGGGGGGTGGTGTCACTAGTGACAGCCTGGTGGGGTCTCGATGCTGCGGCGTCGTTGGCCTCACCAGGCCCCCTTTTCCGGGGGGTCCAGTCCCTTCCTGGGGCTGGGTCCTCCTTCGCTACGGCCTTGCCACGGGGTTGGGTTTTTGCCCTTGACCCCGTGATATTAGGGGTTGTAACGGGGGTTTTGTTTCTTCCCGTTCGTTCCCTAGTGGCATGTGGGTTGTGCGTTTGTGTAGTCGTGGGTTCTTCTGTGGGAAGGTAAGTCCCACGGTCTGGGTCCTCCCCGGTTCTGATGGTTGTGGGGTGCCTCAGCGGGTACATTTGTCTGCTCCTGTGTTCCAGTAGAGCACAGAGCGTAAGCTATGACGTAACATAACATACGGTTATCTATATAACCATAGTTATGTCAGTAATAGCGAGCGCTCTGTGCTGGACTCACTGAGGACCCCGTGGTCTTCGCCTTGGTGGTGAAAGACTTGGGAAGGAGCTGTTAGTATGACCACACCCCTGCTTATGTAGAGGAGCGGATGGGGGTGTGTGTCAGAATGCAGGTAGGTGAATTCCAATGGTTGAAGGCAATCACAGAGACAGAGAGTGTTTACTCTTGAACAGGTTCGACTTTAATAGTAAGAACACAGAGTAAATTCTAAGAGAGAACAAGTGCTAAAAGCACCAGTGTAAGATAAGGTAAATGGGAGCTTATTGGAGGTCCAAAGTAGAACCGTCCGCGTTATCCCCGAACGCAATTAGTGAAGACCTGACAATGGACAAGCAGAAGAGAGGTATGTTAAATAGAGACCAAATACCAACATTCCACACACACCCCCGTGACAGCCAATCAGGAACCACCCCTAAGTGACAGCACTAATTGACAGGGAAATGACAGGTGACAAGCCCAGTGACATATGCCAGGAATGTGGGTGGTCACCGACCGAGGTCGGTGTCCAGAACGTAACAGTACCCTCCCCCGACGAACGGCACCAGACGTTCACCTAGGAGCCTCGGGATTCAGCCGCCGGAAATCAACGATCAGGCTGGGATCTAAAATATCCCTTTGAGGCACCCAAGAACGCTCTTCTATCCCGTACCCCTCCCAATCCACCAAGAACTGAAACCCCCTACCCCTCCGCCTACAACCCAGTATCCTCCGCACCGTGTAAATGGGTTGACCGCCAATAAACCGGGGCGGAGGAACCACAGGCAGTGGCGGGGCCAAGGGCGATGAGAGGAATGGCTTCAACAGGGACACATGAAACGTCGGATGAACCCTCATAGAGCTCGGAAGTCGTAGCTTGTAAGCCACTGGATTAACCCGATGAATCACTTTAAATGGTCCTATAAAGCGAGGAGCCAGCTTCTTGGATTCCACCCGGAGAGGGAGATCCCGGGTGGAAAGCCAAACCCGCTGCCCTGGACGGTAAACTGGAGCCGGACGACGCTTACGGTTAGCCTGCCGTTGGGTACTAACCGAAACCTTCTGTAGCGCCTTCCGAACCTGTTTCCACGTCCTGCGACAGCGAGCCACATGTGCCTGGGCCGAGGGCACCTCCGCCTCCTGCTCCTGCTCGGGAAACAGAGGAGGTTGAAAACCATACTGGCACTGAAAGGGAGACATACCGGTAGAAGAGGAGAGAAGGGTATTATGCGCATACTCAGCCCAAGCCAACCTCCTACTCCACGTTGCCGGACTACCGGCAACGTAACACCTCAAGACCCCCTCCAAATCCTGGTTGACCCTCTCCGTCTGCCCGTTCGACTGTGGATGGAACCCAGACGACAGACTGACAGAGGCGCCGAGGCCGGCGGCAAACGCCTTCCAGAACCTGGAGGCGAACTGAGGACCCCGGTCCGACACGATATCTACTGGCAGCCCGTGGACCCGAAAGACATGCTGTATAATTAAATCAGCAGTCTCCCGGGCCGAAGGAAGCTTGGGGAGAGGGACAAAGTGAGCCGCCTTAGAGAACCGATCCACCACCACCAAAATGGTGGTGAATCCGTCCGAAAGGGGAAGACCAGAAATAAAGTCCAGAGATATGTGTGACCAGGGTCGTTTAGGAATAGGAAGTGGTCGGAGGAGACCCGCCGGTGCCCGTCGAGAGGTCTTACTACGTGCGCACACCGGACAGGCCGCCACAAAGGAACGCGTATCCCCCTCCACTGTCGGCCACCAGAACCTCCTACGGATAAATTCCAGGGTCCTGGTTGCCCCTGGGTGGCTGGTGAGGGATGACGCATGTGCCCACTGTAGCAAGCGTGAGCGCGCCACCTTGGGAACATACGACCGTCCCGGAGGACCCCCACCAGGATCGGGCTCCCGCGTTAGCGCCGACCTTACCACCTTCTCTATGCCCCAAGACACGGGTGCCAAAATCAAGGCCGGTGGAATAATGGGATGGGGCTGCTCCTCCCGCCCAGGAAGATCAAACTGGCGCGACAACGCGTCAGGTTTGATATTCTTGGAGCCGGGTCTATAGGAGATGGTATATCGAAATCGTGTGAAGAACAACGTCCACCTGGCCTGGCGAGCGTTAAGGCGTTTAGCCCCTTGGATGTAAGCCAAGTTCTTATGGTCAGTCCAAATAATGAAAGGATGTGCCGCCCCCTCCAACCAATGTCTCCACTCCTCCAGTGCCAATTTGATCGCCAATAACTCCCGATTACCCACGTCGTAATTACGCTCGGCTGGTGACAGACGGCGAGAAAAAAAAGCACACGGGTGCACTTTCCCATCCTTTAAGCATCTCTGAGAGAGCACCCCCCCCACCGCGACGTCAGAGGCATCCACCTCCACAATGAACGGAACCTCCGCGTCATGGCGGATCAATACAGGAGCGGATGTAAAACGACGTTTACGATCGCAGAAGGCCGACTCAGCCCTAGGCGACCATTCAAAGCCAGGGAGAGAGGCCTTAGTGAGAGCTGTTAAGGGATTGGCTAAGGCGCTAAAATTGCGAATAAAGCGCCTGTAAAAATTTGCAAAGCCCAAAAACCGTTGTAACCCCTTGAGCGACGAAGGCCGTGGCCAGTCCAAAACTGCACTCACCTTGGCTGGATCCATGCGCAGATCGCCCTTCGTCAACACAAAGCCCAGGAAGGACACGGTGTCCGTGTGAAACACACACTTCTCAGCCTTAACGAATAGTTGATGCTTGAGGAGACGGTCTAGCACCTCCCAAACGTGCATTTGGTGTTGCACCATATCGCGAGAAAAAATCTGGATATCATCTAAGTAGACAAACACCGACACCCCAATCAAGTCTCGCAGCACGTCGTTAACCAGGGCTTGGAAGACTGCCGGAGCATTAGCCAAACCAAAGGGCATGACCAAATACTCATAGTGCCCATTGGGTGTGTTAAATGCAGTCTTCCACTCGTCTCCCTCTCTAATCCTGACCAGGTTGTATGCATTACGTAAGTCAAGTTTAGAAAAGACCTGTGCCCCCTGTAAGCACTCAAAGGCCGTGTCCATGAGGGGTAAAGGATATCGGTTCTTGATGGAAACGTCATTCAATCCCCTATAATCAATGCATGGGCGCTGATCCCCATCCTTTTTATCAACAAAAAAGAAGCCAGCGCCGGCAGGGGAAGTGGAAGGGCGTATGTGCCCCGCAAGCAATGCCTCCTCTATGTAGGTGTTCATGGCCAAGGTTTCGGGGCGTGAGAGAGAGAACATTCGCCCGCGAGGCGGGGAGGTACCGGGTAGAAGATTAATGGGACAGTCGTATGATCTATGAGGCGGAAGTGCTTTAGCACGCGTCTTGCTAAAAACGTCCGCCAGGTCCCAATAGATCTCAGGCACCCCTATTAAATCGGGATTAGAGGGTAGATCAGAATCTGCCACGCTCCCCACCATCCTGGAGAAAGAGGGAGGAGACAAAAGAGAAGAGGGGGGGGGAGACAAGGGTTTGGGCAAACTCCCGCTGACGATCGACTTGACGTCGGCCGCCGTTGAGAGTTCGCCCGTGCTCCAATTAATGACACGAACACATGACGACAACCAGGGATGACCCAACACCAAGACAGAATAGGGGGAAAAGATGACAAAAAAAGTAACCCATTCCCACTCCCCACCCTCCACCCGGATGTGTAAGGGAACTGTGCGCTGGGTGACGCTCCCACTGCCCAGGGGCCGACCGTCCAGGGCATAGACTGGTAAGGGAACCCCTAAGTCCTCCACCGGGGTTCCCCACTCCTTCACCAGTCCCACGTGAATAAAATTGCCCGCCGCCCCTGAGTCAATGAGAGCCTTAGTTCCCCTAATGTCACCCCCACAGTTGATCGCCACCTCAAAAAATGTGCGAGAATCCGTGGTCTTGGCAGGAATGAGCCCACCTGCTGGCGCCCTCTCGAGGCCCGACGGCGCACCTTCCATCCCCGATTGGCGCCGAGCCGATACAGCCTGGACCCGACAGCTGCCGAAGCGGTGACCGGTGCGGCCGCACCGGAAGCAGCGTCGCTCTTTGATGAAGCGCTGCCGATCGTCGTCCGAGAGCGACAGCGCTCCAAGCTGCATGGATTCATCACCCAGTGGCCCACTCGTGTAATGCATGGAATTATCAACACCAGGAGAAGAAGGAAAACATACCTGGGGCTGGGTGTTGTTGACATGCTCCTTCTCCCTCTCCCGGTGCCGATTATCCATCTTGATGGTGGTGTTGATCAGCACTTCCAGCTGCTCGGGGATCTCACGCGCGGAGAGAGCATCTCGCATCCGCGCTGAGAGTCCCCTGACGAACAGAACCACTCAGACGTTCTCCGCCCAAGCTGTCTCCCGAGCCAAGATCCGAAACTTGATAGCATAAGCTGCGACTGTGCGGAGGCCCTGCCGGCAGTCGAGAAGACGACCACCAGCCTCGAAGATCGAGAGTACCCGGGAAGTATCGAATACTCTTCTCAATTCCCGGGTAAAGGCGTCCAGACTGTCGCAGATTATCGCCCCTGCCTCTAATTCCGCCGTAGCCCAGGAGAGAGCTTCGCCGGTGAGCAGTGTGATAATATACGCTACCTGCGCTGTCTCCGATGGAAATGATCGTGGTTGCAGCCGGAAAACGAGTAGACACTGGGTGATGAATTCCCGACAACCATCCGGTGATCCGTCATAGCGAGCGGGCGCCTGCAGATGTGGTTCGCGGGACCGCTCCTGGACCCCGAACCCCCCCCGACTTTCCTCTGCGTGGAGCGCTGCTTCCCCCGCCGCCGACTGCACACCAGCCACTCCTTCTTGGGCTTGTCGAGCTGTGGCCAACGCCGACTGCGCCACCGCTTGGGATGATCCGACGACCCCATTGAGTCGGATTAACTCGGCGCTGACCAGCTGCTGATGTTCCTCCATCCGTGTCTGGGCTGCTCCCTGCGTCCGGAGCATCTCCATGATGGCCTCCATGGAATTCTGATGGTCAGGTCTTCTGTCAGAATGCAGGTAGGTGAATTCCAATGGTTGAAGGCAATCACAGAGACAGAGAGTGTTTACTCTTGAACAGGTTCGACTTTAATAGTAAGAACACAGAGTAAATTCTAAGAGAGAACAAGTGCTAAAAGCACCAGTGTAAGATAAGGTAAATGGGAGCTTATTGGAGGTCCAAAGTAGAACCGTCCGCGTTATCCCCGAACGCAATTAGTGAAGACCTGACAATGGACAAGCAGAAGAGAGGTATGTTAAATAGCGACCAAATACCAACATTCCACACACACCCCCGTGACAGCCAATCAGGAACCACCCCTAAGTGACAGCACTAATTGACAGGGAAATGACAGGTGACAAGCCCAGTGACATATGCCAGGAATGTGGGTGGTCACCGACCGAGGTCGGTGTCCAGAACGTAACAGGTGTGGCCAGACGGATGGGTGTGTATAGGTACATGTGGAGAAATGTATTCAGTATATAGACTGGATATGGGATATGTTCCAGTAGAGCACAGAGCGCTCGCTATTACTCACATAACTATGGTTATATAGATAACCGTATGTTTCCTCTCTGTGCGTTCAGTAGAAGCGCTGCCGATCGTCGTCCGAGAGCGACAGCGCTCCAAGCTGCATGGATTCATCACCCAGTGGCCCACTCGTGTAATGCATGGAATTATCAACACCAGGAGAAGAAGGAAAACATACCTGGGGCTGGGTGTTGTTGACATGCTCCTTCTCCCTCTCCCGGTGCCGATTATCCATCTTGATGGTGGTGTTGATCAGCACTTCCAGCTGCTCGGGGATCTCACGCGCGGAGAGAGCATCTCGCATCCGCGCTGAGAGTCCCCTGACGAACAGAACCACTCAGACGTTCTCCGCCCAAGCTGTCTCCCGAGCCAAGATCCGAAACTTGATAGCATAAGCTGCGACTGTGCGGAGGCCCTGCCGGCAGTCGAGAAGACGACCACCAGCCTCGAAGATCGAGAGTACCCGGGAAGTATCGAATACTCTTCTCAATTCCCGGGTAAAGGCGTCCAGACTGTCGCAGATTATCGCCCCTGCCTCTAATTCCGCCGTAGCCCAGGAGAGAGCTTCGCCGGTGAGCAGTGTGATAATATACGCTACCTGCGCTGTCTCCGATGGAAATGATCGTGGTTGCAGCCGGAAAACGAGTAGACACTGGGTGATGAATTCCCGACAACCATCCGGTGATCCGTCATAGCGAGCGGGCGCCTGCAGATGTGGTTCGCGGGACCGCTCCTGGACCCCGAACCCCCCCCGACTTTCCTCTGCGTGGAGCGCTGCTTCCCCCGCCGCCGACTGCACACCAGCCACTCCTTCTTGGGCTTGTCGAGCTGTGGCCAACGCCGACTGCGCCACCGCTTGGGATGATCCGACGACCCCATTGAGTCGGATTAACTCGGCGCTGACCAGCTGCTGATGTTCCTCCATCCGTGTCTGGGCTGCTCCCTGCGTCCGGAGCATCTCCATGATGGCCTCCATGGAATTCTGATGGTCAGGTCTTCTGTCAGAATGCAGGTAGGTGAATTCCAATGGTTGAAGGCAATCACAGAGACAGAGAGTGTTTACTCTTGAACAGGTTCGACTTTAATAGTAAGAACACAGAGTAAATTCTAAGAGAGAACAAGTGCTAAAAGCACCAGTGTAAGATAAGGTAAATGGGAGCTTATTGGAGGTCCAAAGTAGAACCGTCCGCGTTATCCCCGAACGCAATTAGTGAAGACCTGACAATGGACAAGCAGAAGAGAGGTATGTTAAATAGCGACCAAATACCAACATTCCACACACACCCCCGTGACAGCCAATCAGGAACCACCCCTAAGTGACAGCACTAATTGACAGGGAAATGACAGGTGACAAGCCCAGTGACATATGCCAGGAATGTGGGTGGTCACCGACCGAGGTCGGTGTCCAGAACGTAACAGGTGTGGCCAGACGGATGGGTGTGTATAGGTACATGTGGAGAAATGTATTCAGTATATAGACTGGATATGGGATATGTTCCAGTAGAGCACAGAGCGCTCGCTATTACTCACATAACTATGGTTATATAGATAACCGTATGTTTCCTCTCTGTGCGTTCAGTAGAAAGCTAACTGGCTGCACGTTAGCCTAGCTTAGCACAATGAATGGAAGCGGACATGACTGGTTAGCCTTCGGGAGAGGTGTTAGTTGGACAATGCCTAGGCTAACCGGCACTGTCCACTTCCATTTATTGTGCTAAGCTAGGCTAACGTGCAACCAGATAGCTTTCTGCTGAACGCACAGAGAGGAAACTGGTATCTATCTTCTTGTCTCTCTCTCTCTGGAGAAGACGGTAAGCTAATTTCCCAAAATGTTGGCGTGTTCCTTTAAGGACCCCTTGTGTGTTACTTCAAAAATACTTGGGTGTCAATCTAAAAATGAGGTTGTTTTTCATAATCCTTGAAAAGTAAGTAAGTACGTTTTTATTTATATAGCACCTTCTTCAACGATGTTGCAAAGTGCTTCACATAATACAGAATGAATACAAAGTGCATTTCACATAACACAATAATTAAAACAGGGTGTATCACATAACACAAGAACATGAAAACAGCTAAATGCAAAAGGATAAAAACATTACAATACAGCCCCTAACCAGGGACGTGAGACGTTTTTTTTTTAAAGACGTTTACACATTCTGCCAATCAAACAGAGAGGGAGGGAGTGCCAGAGGGATGGGGCCCTAACAGCAAAAGACCTATCGCCTTTGGATCTGCAGAGGGAGAGGAGTATAGATAGGAGACCTTGTGTTATGGTTTGTAATGCGACCCCAATTGCACGACACAGACAGGTAATCAGAGTTAGCCAAAACAAGGGCATGATTTATTATTCACAAAAAGAGGCACTGAGCCTTTAAAAGGGGGGAAAAACACTAAAGTCCAATGACACAAAAAAGGCGGCACTGTGCCTTTAACGGGCGAACAGGCAGGAAAAAAGTAACAGGAATCTTCTGGAACACGGGCAAACAGTACCCAGGAATCGTCTTCCTCGCGGGCCAAGGTAAACAGGAATCTTCTTCCTCCCGACCAGAACGCTGCCGACGGGCAACGCAGCACACAGGGGATCCGAGGGGAACGGGGTGAGAACACGGGCATCCTCCCGTGGAGTAATAGAGAGCGATGGCGAGCCTCACCCCAGGAACGGGTCCATGTAGAGGGAGTTTGGGAAGTAGCCGGCACGACATCTGGAGTGGGAACACTGGGATCCTTCCGTGGAGTAATAGAGAGCGAAGACGGTGTCCTACTCCAGGAAACGGCGACAGGTGGTGATGTACAGGGGTGGCACGACGTCTTACGCCGGAGACGCGGCAGTAGATGGTAGTAACAAGAACGACCCGACAAGGAGTGGAGGGGAGTCAGCGTATATGAATCCTCCCGACGAGCTGATTGTGGATCAATCTCAGGTGCGTGAACTCAGAAAAACGGCACGCCCCCTCGTTGGGCAGCATGCAGAATTCCTCCAGCCCTCACACCTTGGTTGGATCTAAGAGGCCTAGAGGTGGAATAAGGTTGCAGGAGTTCAGAGACATACGAGGGGGCGAGACCATGTAGAGAAGCGGTTCTCAAACTACGGGTCGCGACCCAAAGTGGGGTTGTGGGCATTGGCAAGATTTTTTTTTTATTAAATCTATATACATTTTTTTTTTTTTTTTTTTAGTGTTCTGGCAACATATTTTGGCTAAATATACCTTGTTTTATACATGTGTATTGATAACATAGTGCTGTAATTAAATGTCTAATAAATATGCATGATCAAGTTCAACAATGTGTGCTTTTATTGTGATATTCCTTAATTCCATGTTGAAATTACACGATACATTAAGTGTGGGGTCGCCAAAAGAAAATCCTAAATAAAATGGGGTCCTGGTATAAAAGAGTTTGAGAACCCCTGATGTAGAGCATGAAAGGTTTATGCTTTTGAAGAATGGAGATACAAGGTTTCCAGACAAGCACAGACTGTAGATTCTGCAAATTCACACAAAAGTTTTTTGTGTTTACTGGACCTTCTTCTGTATTATTGTGGGAAGTGTAGGTGGAACTCTGGGGGTTGGACTGCTCCCAGTAGACCAGGGGTTCTCAAACTCTTCCATACCATGACCCTATTTTATTTAGGAATCCTTTTGGGGACCCCACACTTAATGTATCACGTAATTTCAATGTGGAATTAAGGAATATCATAAAAGCACACGTTGTTGAACTTGATCATGCATATTTAATTGTATGTAATTACAGCACTATGTTATCAGTACACATTTATAAAACGAGGCATATTTAGCCAAAATATGTTGCCAGAACATTAAAAAAAAAAAATATATATATATATATATATATATATATATATATATATATATATATATATATATATATATATATATATATATATTTTTTTTTTCCAATGCACTGTCACCTACCCCAATTTGGGTAAATGTTTTTTCATTCATTCATTCATTCATTCATTCATTCATTCATTCATTCAACCTTTATTTAAACACGAGGGACACTGAGGTTTCTCTCATTTAGAGTGACGTAGAGTTTACAACTAAAAGAGATAGAGTAACACAATTCATGTTAGCCGGATAATTTTCAGGATAGCTTGACTTAAGCCAGACCTTTCCGTTCCTCGACGTCGGATTGTCTAAATCGCCATGGTAACAGATCAGAAAGTTTGAACCTGGTAGAGGGCAGAGTTTAATTCAGTTAGCTGGATAACCTGCATGGCCACACCCTCGCAAAGAAATGCAGCTCCCTTCCTGAAATAATTCTCACAGTCTAGATCCCATTATACCATTCTGAATTATGTTTTTGTGCTTCGTTTTTCTAGAGCGGGCTTTTGAAATGTAAAATAATAGACCTAAAATGCTGATAATAAATCATATTCAGCCTATGAATTTACTTTGTCCTATATAATGCACGTCATAGTTATACGGATACGGCGCTCGCGATCGCGACACACACAGTTATTTTAATAACGGACTAAACGGATCATTGCAAATGTGAATCCTGCTGGGATATTTTTAATGAATGAAACCTATCGGGCGTTTGGCTCTGATTCGTTTAATATTCTTCGCTGTGTATTTGCTTAACGGAGCGCCCGGATTGTGTTTTATTCAAGCATACATTGAAGCGTCTATGCGCGGATTGTGTATATGAATTATGAGGAATCTGATCTGTGGATTGTTTAATTGTATCACTGTCACTGTGACAGTGTCACACGTTATTGTGATATTGTAACTGGGTTTAAAATATATGAGGAGATGCGCTGTTTGATGGATTTGATGACATGACGTGACTTGATAAATTGAATGAGCCTTTGACGTTTTTGATGAATGAATTTGAGAAAATGCATTTATCTTTTCAAGCACTGTTATCTGATGATGAACATGAGGTGTCACTGGTATAAACCAAAGGTTAATCAATTGATGATGTCCGAAACATATTAAAGCCTGATTAATAGTGTAACTGCAAGCCTCCCTCCAAGCCTCTTTGGGAACCATGCAATATTTATATAGTACATAATACCTAAGCACATACAGTACAGATATCCTCATAATATAATTCGTATCAATTAGATATACTATTTGGGCTTGTTTTTATCCTAATTCTGAAAGAGTTGAACTAATTATTTTCGTTAGCAAGATCTCATTTGATTATTCATTCCATTAAGCCTACTGCCAGCAGGCACATTTAAAGAAATATAATCTGATTGATTGGGGTAATGAGGGACTTAAAATTAGCCTATAGATTATGCATTTAACTTGTCGGCGAGGCTATATTGAGCCGTACTGTATTGTACCCATTCTGCAATCTTGTTAATAAAGTTTTAAATCAATCAATCAATCAATGCCTTTAGAAAATCAGGATTTCTGCGATCGACATCTGCTGTCTTTTCAGGTGAGGCGGCCGCTCGCAATTATCCTGAGTATCAAGTCTGGTTCGAATTAACGAGACTGAATCAGGGTTCGACTTTGGGAAAGCCTGGATTCAAACATCGGGTTAATTGAATCTGGATAATGGGACTTTTGATCGACTTAGTTGAACCAGGTACGGGGAAATAGGGTTGTGCGTCCCCTTAACAATTGTGTGTATTGAGCCGTACTGTATTGAGCCGTACTGTATTGTACCCATTCTACAATCTGTTAATAAAGTTTTCAATCAATCAATCACACAAAGATAAAACAAAGATAAAAACAGTTAATCAGAACGATAAAAACAAGTTAAAATAAGATAAAAACAGGTACTCAGAACGATAAAAACAAGTTAATAAAACAGGAAACAAGAAACAGGAGAAGCAGACTAAAGCGATTTACAAAATTGCATACAATGGTTATTAATTTACATTTTACATTTTATCATGTAGCTGACGCTTTTATCCGAAAGGGACTTACAAGTTATGTACGACAAGTCAGCAGGAGGGGTACAACTTAATCAAAGCTATTAATCAAAGCTATTAATCAAAGCTATAAATTGTCCAAAGGTTGGAAGAGTATCAATCTTTAAAGTGCATTGAAGGCCGTTCCGAGAATATGGAGCACTAAAAGAGAAGGCAGTTTTTACCAAAATTAGAACAACAGGTTTTAAGTTTCACATGTAGCTGGTCATCATCTCTGGAAAAATCACTGGGCTGCTTTCTGTCATTCATCTCATCTTCTGGACTCATGCCTCTCATTGTACACACACACACACACGCGCGCACACACACACACACACAGACTGTGACACACACGCGCGCGTGCGCGCACACACACACACACAGACCGTGACACACACACACACGCACACACACACGCACGAGGGGTGGGTGGGGGACACTGTACAACTGTACAAGCAAAACTGTACATTGGAATATTGACAAGACCATACTTGGTAATTTACTGTACATTGGAGGGGGTTGTGTTAGGACATTTACAGGGGCCAGTTTCGAATTGCAGTCTCCCGTAGGTGTTTTTTGAGAGTGTTTTTGAAAGTGGGTAGTGATTCACATTCCTTTACAGCTTTGGGTAGGGCGTTCCACATTGATGTGGCATAATTGCGAAACGTGTTTAGTCCCTTGTTTGAGCCGAATCTGGGTTTAACATGATTTGTGGAGCTCCCTCTGGTGTTGTGATTGTGGTATTCACTGACCTTTGGGAAGTATTTTGACATGTACATGGGTACCTTGGTCGTGTAGTGTATCTTGTAGACCAGGCCCATTGCAAGTTGCTGTACTCTGTCATCTACTCTAAGCCATCCTAGGTTGTCAAAGTGGGCAGGGGTGAGGTTGGTTCTAGGAGTAAGGTCAAGCAGTAGTCTGACCAGTTTGTTTTGAGATGTTTGTAATTTTGTTTTTAGCGCCTTTGAGGTGCTTTGGTACCATGAGGTGCAAGCATAGTCGTAGTACCCTTGAATGAGTGCTCCTGCCAGAGTCTTCAGGGTATTCTTGTTTACCAGAGAGGAGATCCGGTACAAGAATCGAGTTCGTTGGTTGACTTTTTTTATTACATTGGATGCCATTTTGTCACAGGAAAGATTTGCCTCTAGGATGGAACCCAGGTAGGTAATATCTTCTTTCCTTGTGACAATATTGTCACCCACTGTAACTGAGAAGCCGTCGGTCTTGCTGAGTTTGTTATTTGAACCGAAGAGAATGGACTCTGTTTTGCCCATGTGTAATGATAGTTTGTTATCAGCGAGCCATATGCAGAGACACACACTCACACAGACACCCAGACATACACACTCACAGGCACACACACAGGCACACACACACACACACACACACACACACACACACACACACACACACACACACACACACACACACACACACACACACACACACAGACACACGCACACACGGCAAGTCCCACTTCTGCTTCTCGGTCTTCATGAACTAACTACTGTAGTAAAAGTACAACCCCCCCCCCCCCCCCTCCTCCACCCACCAGTGACCACTCGGTAACCTAGCAACCGTGTGAAACACGAGAGCACCCACAGACACGACCAGATACAGAGGATCAGTCTGGCTTCACTGTGTGGTTTCCTGTCGTCCTGTCACGGCTATCGTGTGACTGAGACAGGAACGCAGTGTGGCGCAGACCGGCGAGACTCGGGGAGTGAACCCTGAAAGATCACGAGGTAGGAGCTGCGGAATCCGCTAATAAAAACAATATAATAAGCGGTGTGTCGTCAGACCCGCGTGCCCTTAAAGGAACACACTCCAACATTTTGGGAAATTTGCTTACCGTCTTCTCCACAGAGAGACAAGAAGATAGATACCCAGTTTCCTCTCTGTGCGTTCAGTAGAAAGCTATCTGGCTGCACGTTAGCCTAGTGAAACCGGCAGACCACTATACCAAGAGGTGAATTCACTTCTAAGTAATGGGTCTGGATGCCTTTTAACACTTTCCGTGCTGGAGGGCGGGTGCCCCAGAACCCTGTTGCGTGCCAGCATCCACTTCAATGATAGAGCGCTCATATTTGCGAATGCATAAACTACATCTTAAATTATGGCTATGTGTATAATCTGGCCGTCGCAACATTGTCGAAACGGATTGTTTTTTTAATCGGTTCATTTCCGTTTTATACCATTTTGAAAAACTCTATTTTTTTTAAGTTTCAGGAAAATATAAAGATTCTGTGATAATCGCCCTTTACTGGAATATTCTGGAATACACAAAAAAAAAATTCGGCCTATTTATGAATAGTTTTCAAATAAACGCTAGATTATCGATAGTATATGTGTACTTATGCACGCTATAGAAGCGGGCTGAAAAATCTATTATCTCATTTCCTGATCAGCACACACACACACACACACACACACACACGCACACACACACACATAGGGCACACGTTGATATCTCTGTGAAAAAAGCTCTGATTATCCTAAGACTGGTAAAATAGATTCCTTACCTCAGATCAGATGTTCTCCAAAAAGATTATTCCAATTCCTGATCGCCATTCCAAATATCGATCGCGTTTATTGATCCAACGCTGGGTACTGGAAATATGTATTCCACGCTGTTCTGAGGCTCCACAATGAGTCTGATCGTCTCGGGTGACTTGCCTGAGAAGTAAAATGTGGAAGCAGGATTCCCCCCCCCCCCCCCATGCGTTTCATTCAATCCATTCCAAAGGGGTGCAGTACCACAGGGAGAGACGATAGGGGGCGGTATTTTCCCAATGGAGCTCAGAGAGAGTTTGCAGTGGTAATGTGAGGCTAGATTGATGAAATATGAATTCAAATCGCTAATAAAAAAAAAACTAGATCTCTCGTCGTTGGCACTGAACGGTCGACATGAACAAACGAGATATCTCATCGTTGGCACTCAAAGTGTTAAGGGGAGTGAGTTTACTTGCAGTACCGCTACGTGCCACAGTCACTTCACAACACATGAAGTCCATCGCGACTGTGGATATACTCGCGGTACCTCCGTTACACTAGCTTAGCACAATGAATGGAAGCGGACCTGACTGGTTAGCCTAGGCACCTCTCCCCCGAAGGCTACCCGGTCATGTCCGCTTCCATCCATTGTGCTAAGCTAGTGTAACATGCAGCCAGATAGCTTTCTACTGAATGCACAGAGAGGAAACTGGTATCCATCTGGTATCCAACAGACAGACAGACAGACAGACAGACAGACAGACAGACACACACACAGACAGACAGACAGACAGACAGACAGACAGACAGACAGACAGACAGACAGACAGACAGACACACACACAGACAGACAGACAGACAGACAGACAGACAGACAGACAGACACACAGACATCTTACCCAGACCCGGTGCCCCGTTGCTAGCTGTGACCACCAGAGAGCCGTTGCTGCAGCCGGGACTGCTCTCGATGTCCAAGTCCCCGAACAGGAGACGCAGCGTCCGTCCCCGAGAGACGCGTATCGTCCACTCGCACAGAGTGCCCGCGGGGTAGGTGCCCGGGTAGTTCCGAGAGGCCACGGTGCCGCTCTCGGTGCCCAGCACCGTATGCCCGCAGCCATGACCTAAAACACAGAGCAACCTTATAATTAGGGGTGTAAAGGTAGTAAGGTACACGTATCCGTATCGAACCGTTTCAGTGTACCGTACCGTACCGAACGGCTGTGTACCGAACGAATACAATGGTATGTTAACCACTAACGACCGCCCACCGGGGGCTGTTTTTTTCCCACAATCTAATATAATTATTATTAAAATAAATTACAAGTCGATTATTAATTTCAATATAGAATATTCGTTGACAGCCCTACAAGTACAATTAGTTACTGCACACTACATCACCCCTGAGTGGAACATGGAAAGCCAGACTTTCCCCCACTGTACCGAAAATCTGTACCGAACTGTGGCTTCAAAACCGAGGTACGTACCGAACCGTGGTTCTTGTGTACCGTTACACCCCTAGTTATAATAATAATAATACATTCGATTTATATAGCTCTTTTACGGTGCTAAAAGACACTTTACAATGTAAGCAACAAAAGACGGAACAAAACAAAACCAAGAACAGTTAATGGTCGAAAGCAATGAGTGAAAATGTGGGTTTTGAGGGCTGTTTTAAAGCTGGGGAGGGCGTTCCAGAGGGAGGGGGCGGCCGCAGCAAAAGACCTGTCGCCCCCCCAGGTCCTGAGTCTGGTCTTGATGGGAGTCAGTAGGCTGGCATCAGCAGACCTGAGGCGACGGGTAGGGGTGTGGTGATGGAGGAGGGAGGAGAGGTAGGGGTGTGGTGATGGAGGAGAGGAGAGGTAGGGGTGTGGTGATGGAGGAGGGAGGAGAGGTAGGGGTGTGGTGATGGAGGAGGGAGGAGAGGTAGGGGTGTGGCTGGTGATGGAGGAGGGAGGAGAGGTAGGGGTGTGGTGATGGAGGAGGGAGGAGAGGTAGGGGTGTGGTGATGGAGGAGGGAGGAGAGGTAGGGGTGTGGCTGGTGATGGAGGAGAGAGGAGAGGTAGGGGTGTGGTGATGGAGGAGGGAGGAGAGGTAGGGGTGTGGTGATGGAGGAGGGAGGAGAGGTAGGGGTGTGGTGATGGAGGAGGGAGGAGAGGTAGGGGTGTGGCTGGTGATGGAGGAGGGAGGAGAGGTAGGGGTGTGGTGATGGAGGAGAGGTAGGGGTGTGGTGACTGGTGATGGAGGAGGGAGGAGAGGTAGGGGTGTGGTGATGGAGGAGGGAGGAGAGGTAGGGGTGTGGTGATGGAGGAGGGAGGAGAGGTAGGGGTGTGGTGATGGAGGAGAGAGGAGAGATAGGGGTGTGGTGATGGAGGAGGGAGGAGAGGTAGGGGTGTGGTGATGGAGGAGGGAGGAGAGGTAGGGGTGTGGTGATGGAGGAGGGAGGAGAGGTAGGGGTGTCGTGATGGAGGAGGGAGGAGAGGTAGGGGTGTGGTGATGGAGGAGGGAGGAGAGGTAGGGGTGTGGTGATGGAGGAGGGAGGAGAGATAGGGGTGTGGTGATGGAGGAGGGAGGAGAGGTAGGGGTGTGGTGATGGAGGAGAGGAGAGGTAGGGGTGTGGTGATGGAGGAGGGAGGAGAGGTAGGGGTGTGGTGATGGAGGAGGGAGGAGAGGTAGGGGTGTGGTGATGGAGGAGGGAGGAGAGGTAGGGGTGTGGCTGGTGATGGAGGAGGGAGGAGAGGTAGGGGTGTGGTGATGGAGGAGAGGTAGGGGTGTGGTGATGGAGGAGGGAGGAGAGGTAGGGGTGTGGCTGGTGATGGAGGAGAGAGGAGAGGTAGGGGTGTGGTGATGGAGGAGAGAGGAGAGGTAGGGTGTGGTGATGGAGGAGAGAGGAGAGGTAGGGGTGTGGTGATGGAGGAGGGAGGAGATGTAGGGGTGTGGTGATGGAGGAGGGAGGAGAGGTAGGGGTGTGGTGATGGAGGAGGGAGGAGAGGTAGGGGTGTGGTGATGGAGGAGGGAGGAGAGGTAGGGGTGTGGTGATGGAGGAGAGGTAGGGGTGTGGTGATGGAGGAGGGAGGAGAGGTAGGGGTGTGGTGATGGAGGAGAGGTAGGGGTGTCGTGATGGAGGAGAGAGGAGAGGTAGGGGTGTCGTGATGGAGGAGGGAGGAGAGGTAGGGGTGTGGTGATGGAGGAGGGAGGAGAGGTAGGGGTGTGGTGATGGAGGAGGGAGGAGAGGTAGGGGTGTGGTGATGGAGGAAGGAGGAGAGGTAGGGGTGTCGTGATGGAGGAGGGAGGAGAGGTAGGGGTGTGGTGATGGAGGAGGGAGGAGAGGTAGGGGTGTGGTGATGGAGGAGGGAGGAGAGGTAGGGGTGTGGTGATGGAGGAGGGAGGAGAGGTAGGGGTGTGGTGATGGAGGAGGGAGGAGAGGTAGGGGTGTGGTGATGGAGGAGGGAGGAGAGAGGTAGGGGTGTGGTGATGGAGGAGAGGAGGAGAGGTAGGGGTTTGGTGATGGAGGAGTATGACTTACTACCATAGTCTGTACACCTGTATCACTGTACATATTAATACTACAACTCTGTACATACATCTGATTAGCACTATTAATCAGTAGTACTCATTCATATATCTTATCCCCTGTTTAATCACCTGTACATTGTATATTACTATTGTACTTTACTGTTACATTTGCACTCAGGTTAGATGCCAAACGTATTTCCGTTGTACTGTACTTGTGCTGTATGATGACAAACAATAGATTTGAATCTAATCTAATAAACACACAAATAGCAAATATGTGACGGCTATTCAATTTCAGTAAATTCTTGACTCCGTGGGCAGAGTAAGGAGAGCTCCATGTGGTGCGTAGGTGTGAGAAGTGACTGTGGAGGTACTACAGCACAGAGTCATCAGCGTAGGCTGAGAGCAGCTGCAGCTGGTGGGATGGTCCCGAGTCACCGCCACTCGTTACCGTGGTTCATCATTAATGATGTTACTACGCAGGGGTGTAAAAAGTACCCAGAAATTATACTTAAGTGAAAGTATGGGTACCGTCTCAAAATCGTACTCAAGTAAAAAAATTAAAAAAAGTATCTGGCTAAAAACACACTTGAGTAAAAGTAAAAAAGTTTCTACTTTTAAATGTACTTAAGTACTAAAAAGTTAAAGTAAAAACTTTTTTTCTGACTGTCTATTTCTTTTATAGCAGGTGTTTAATCAAAGATCCCCGCTTTCTAGTCTTGCACAAGGACCAATCAGCATGGGTATGGGAGGGTTCCTTTTCCATTGATGGGGATTTGATTGGCTGTTTTTAAATAAAGCGCAGCCGCAGGATTAATAACATTAACGTTAGTTCGGCCAGAGAAAGAAATATACTAATTAAAATAGTTGGACCTGCGAGATTTTTACTTTGTACTGTGTAGGTCTGCATTTTAAATGTAAGGAGTAAAAAGTTTGTTTTTTCTCTCTGAAATGTAATTGAGTAAAAGTACAAGTATACAAACCTAATAATACTTGAGTAAAGTACAAATCCCCAAAAACAGTACTCAAGTATTGTAACAATTACTACGGTTCTTTACACCCCACTAGCGGGGTGCTCGAGGAGCTCTGTCGACCACGGGGCTCCTCTCCGGCAGAGGTGAACGGAGGGAGGCTCCTCTGAGCGCGCTCAGAAGAACAGGGGGTGAACGGAGGGAGTCTCAGGGGGTTGTTTACAGTCTCGGGATCGTGTAACCGTGAGATGACCCAAAGCAAACCGGTGGCTAGGGAACTCCCCGGCGCCAGCCACGGTGGTGCAAACTACCGTGTGTACACACCGGGATGTACATTCACATTTACATGTAGTCATTTAGCTGAATGCTTTTATCCAAAGCGACTTACAAGTTCTGTACGACAAGTCAGCAGGAAAGGCACAACTCTTTCAGCTGAGTAACAACGTTCATCAAACAGTGCTGAAACTTGTTGCAGTGTTGAGTGCATAGTAGTAAAGACATAATAGTATAGTAGGTAGGTAGTAATATAGACAAGGAAGATTAATTAGTGGAAGACAGTAAGACAGTTTTTTTTCCTTCTTTTTCTTTCATTTCAGATATTGATTGAAGAAGTGTGTTTTTCAGTCGACGGCAAAAGATTGGTTGTGTTTCGGCTGTCCTGACTGCCTATTCTTTAATTGGAGCCGAAGAGTGCTGCCGAGTGCTTCCGCGTTTTCCCTGATTGGCTGCGACACGCCCCGCGGCAGCCGCAGAGCGGAGCAGCAGAGCTTGCGGCATTATGTAGCCGTAATCCCTGATGTTTTTCATTCGACGCTTAGCTCAACTGGTATGCCGCCGTGCTGTGGAGCCTGCGGTGCGGTTGGTCACAAGTTCGAATCACTTCAATTTTTTCCCCCCGCTATAAACCTGCATTCTTCCGCTGGTTAAGTTTAGGCATTCTTTCGGAGTTGGTTAAGGTTAGGGTTAAGTTAAGGTTAGGCATTATTTCGGAGTTGGTTAAGGTTAGGGTTAAGTTAAGGTTAGGGAGGGTTAAGGTTAGGCATTCTTTCGGAGTTGGTTAAGGTTAGGGTTAAGGTTAGGCATTACTTCGGAGTTGGTTAAGGTTAGGGTTAAGTTAAGGTTAGGGAGGGTTAAGGTTAGGCATTATTTCGGAGTTGGTTAAGGTTAGGGTTTGTCACAGAGAATGCCTGTCTGTCTTTCTTGACGTGGAGGATGCAGCTTATTTCCGCACTGCCGCTCTCTCGCGCTGCTGCGGTCACATGGCCAATCAGAGAAACGCGACGCACTCTTCCGCTGGGAATAAGCTACACGCGTCCTGACTGTGGTGGGGAGTTCGATATACATTTTAAGTAGAGGAAGGTTTATAAGGAAGTGTCGATCAAGTAAAAAGCTTTGATTTCATTAATATTCCTTTATCTGACTCTATCCCGAATTTCCCCAAGGGGATCAATAAAGGAATATCGTATCTCGTCTTATCCAACTTTCCAGTCTGCAAAGAAACAACAACAAAAACAACTTGGGTCTCAAAGAAGAAACTCTATGGAGAAAAACTTATTTTTCCTTCAATGGGATTTAACCTTACATACTCCTGATAATAATAATTATTATTATTAATTTCTTCAATTTATATAGTGCCTTTCAAGGAACCCAAGGCACTTAACACATTGGTTGCCAACAACGAGATTTCTCGTTATTTCTCGCCATGCGTTGGTTGCCAATAACGAGATTTCTCGTTATTTAATCGTTATTTCTTTTATTAGCGATATCCATTCATTTTTCATCTGTCCAGCCTGACGTTATCATTGAGAATGGCTCTGAGCTCGAAAAGGGCAAATAACGCCCCCTATCGTCTCCCGGATGGTAATGCACATCATTGGATTGGATTGAGTAAAAAAGTGCATCAGAGAAAAACTCCGGTCCAGGGTTTCCCCATCTCTGGCAAGCAGTGTCTGTTACCAGATTCACTGGGGAGGCTCGGAGCAGCTTTCGATTATGCGTTTTGGACACATAACGCTGGATCAATAAACGCGATCAATATTTGGAATGACGATCAGGAATTGGATTAATCTTTTTGCAGAACATCTGATCTGAGGTAAGGACTCTATGTTACCAGTTTTGGGTTAATCAGTTAATCAGTGTGTGTGTGTGTGTGTGTGTGTGTGGCGTTAGGTGCTGAGCGTGGCACGAATAAATGATTTTTCAGCCCGCTTTTGTATCGTGCATAAGAACACAAATACTCTCGATGATCTAGCGTTTATTTGAAAACGATTCATAAATCAGCCGGAAAATGACAACGTGTTTTGTGTATTCCAGTAAATGGCTATTATCGCGGAATCATTTTTTCTTTCTAGAAATCTCCAAAACTATACTCGTATTCAAAACGGTATAAAACGGAAATGTACTGATGAAAAAACAATACGTTTCGTACATGTTGACTGCAAGCAAGTCATTGATAAGCGACGGGTGTATTAGACAGATTTAAGATATCGTTTTTTTTTAATATAAAATTTTTTAGCATTTTTACAGCTTTTCTTGGTCACGCAGGACCGACAGAGGAGAGGGCGAACGGGAGGAGAGGTGGGGAGGACATGCGACAAATAACGTCGGGTGCTGGGATCGAACCCGGGTCGGCCGCGTAGGTGCGCGAGGCACTATGGTATGCGCCACGAGGGCGCCCCGATTTAAGATATAGTTTAATCGCTCACAAATGTGCTCGTCCTCCCATTGATTAACGTGCTGGCATCCAAGCGATAAATCGTCATATCCGGCTAGCACACAATGTGTGAGCAAGGGGGACAAACTAAGGGGAAGGAGATCAGAGGGACATATACCTCTTATCATATAAAGAGGGAGACAAACTAAGGGGAAGGAAATCAGAGGGACATATACCTCTTATCATATAAAGAGGGAGACAAACTAAGGGGAAGGAAATCAGAGGGACAGTTGGGTAAAGGAGGGACGTCAGGCAGAGGGGTTAATACATTTGGTGAAGAGATTTGAGTAGTGATTTGAAGGAGTCCAAGGTCGTAGAGTTGCGGATCGGTGTTTGCTGTGACTAAGTAGTACTGGAAGTAGAGAAAAACACAAATGTTTAGCGAGACACATCCTCAAGAGCCCCCGCGGTCACATGTGGATGAATCAGTGGCTCTGCGTGGGTCGCAGAGGTTAGGCAGCGCGGGGGCGGGAGGAGGAAGGGGGTCACGACCCCTACTAGACTCTCCTGGAAAAAAAGGAAACCGGCGATGATTTCCGAGAATGGTCAGAAACCTGCTCAAAAGGGCACACCGAGTGCACACACACCGCACGCACACACACCAAACGCACACACACCGAGCGCACACACAGAGCGTGCGCACACCGAACGCACGTCCTACCCACGACTCGGCTGCCATATAAGGAAGCTGAGGGCTGAGTGGGAGGAATCTGGTGGAGAGCCTCCTGCACCAGCCTTCTCCTCCTCCCACCTGGCAGCTATTCGTCTGGGCCTCGCTCTCTCTCTGTGTCTCTCTCTCTCTCTGTGTGTCTCTCTCTCTCTGTGTGTCTCTCTCTCTTTTGCTCTATCTCTGTGTCTCTCTCTCTGTCTCTCTTTCTGTGTGTGTCTCTCTCTCTGTCTCTCTCTCTCTGTGTGTCTCTCTCTGTCTCTCTCTGTGTCTCTCTGTGTGTGTCTCTCTCTCTGTGTGCGTGTGTCTCTATCTGTGTGTGTGTGTGTGTGTGTCTCTGTCTCTCTCTCTCTGTGTGTGTCTCTCTCTCTGTGTCTCTCTGTGTCTCTCTCAAATTCAAATTCAAATAGGCTTTATTGGCATGAAATATTAACATACTTATTGCCAAAGCAAGTTCAACATACAAACAATAACATATATATTAAGCAATAAAATACCATAATATTAGTAATAACAGTAAAGACAATCAACAGAAACATATTCAATTACAAAATAATCATTCAATCGGGTAGTCATTTTACAGATGTAGCCACCCAGATACATGTATTTACAAAGCTTGTTCTCTTGTTGTATGACAACAAGTACTCATACAAGTTCCTTGGGGTACACCTGAACAATAAACTGGACTGGTCGGACAACACAGAGGCCCTCTACAGGAAGGGACAGAGCAGGCTGTTCTTCCTGAGGAGACTCAGGTCCTTCAATGTGTGCAACAAACTGCTGCAGTCTTTTTACCAGTCTGTTGTGGCCAGCATCCTCTTCTATGCTGTGGCATGCTGGGGAGGCTACATCAACTCAAGGGACACCAACAAGCTCAACAAGCTGGTGAGGAAGGCTAGCTCCGTGGTGGGAGTCGAGCTACCTAGACTTGAGGTGATGGTAGAGAGGGGGATGATAAGGAAGCTGGATGCCATCATGGAGAACCCCTACCACCCCCTCTACGACGAGCTAGTCAAGATGAGAAGCTCGTTCAGCCACAGACTCATCCCCCCCCGACACTCAACTAACCGCCTCGGACAGTCCTTCATACCAGCGGCCATCAGGCTCCACAACAGTGGGCAGCGACTAGCAGCCTCCAGGCCCCACAACAGGGGGCAGCGACAGCGACTGCTACCAGACATTGACCTGGGACTTATAGGAACCCAAGGGGGACAAAGTAGACTACCCTGGTACTTTGATTAATGTATACTCGGTAGATAGTAAATTATAACACTACCTCATGCATACTGCACCTCATGTGACACTGTGAATAATGTGAATATTCCTCAGCTAGTCAGATAGTAAATTATATTGACCATATTGATCAAATTGTTTACACTGCCTGTGTTGTCTTTTACTACCTGTATACTGTGTTGTTTTACTACCTGTACCCCTCCCCCCTCCCCCCCATGCTGCTATGATGCCTGAATTTCCCCAAGGGGATCAATAAAGGAATATCTTATCTTATCTTATCTAACCATCTACATATTTTGCAGCTAATGCTGTACACTGACGTCTCTCTCTGTCTCTGTGTGTGTCTCTCTCTCTGTGTCTCTGTGTGTGTGTGTGTGTCTCTCTATCTCTCTCTGTGTGTCTCTCTCTCTCTTTGTCTCTCTGTGTGTGTGTCTCTCTCTCTCTCTCTCTCTCTCTCTCTCTCTCTCTCTCTCTCTGTGTGTGTGTGTGTGTGTCTCTGTGTCTCTCTCTCTCTCTGTGTCTCCGTGTGTGTGTGTGTGTGTGTGTGTGTGTGTGTGTGTGTGTGTGTGTCTCTGTCTCTCTCTCTCTGTGTGTGTGTGTCTCTCTCTCTCTCTCTCTCTCTGTGTGTGTGTGTCTGGCTCTCTCTCTCTCTCTCTCTCTCTCACTGTGTGTCTCTGTGTGTGTGTGTGTGTGTGTGTGTGTGTGTGTGTGTGTGTGTGTGTGTGTGTGTGTGTGTGTGTGTGTGTGTCTCTCTCTGTGTGTGTCTCTATCTCTGTGTGTGTGTGTCTCTCTGTCTCTCTCTCCGTGTGTGTGTGTCTCTCTCTCTTTGTCTGTGTGTGTGTGTGTGTGAGTGTGTGTGTGTGTGTGTGTGTGTGTGTGTGTGTGTGTGTGTGTGTGTGTGTGTGTGTGTGTGTGTGTGTGTGTGTGTGTGTGTGTGTGTGTGTGTGTGTGTGTGTGTGTGTGTGTGTGTGTCTGGCTCTCTCTCTCACTGTGTGTCTCTCTCTTTCTCTCTCTCTCTGTGTCTCTCACTCTTTGTCTCTGTGTGTGTGTGTGTGTGTCTCTCTCTCTATGTGTGTGTGTGTATCTCTCTGTCTCTCCCTCTGTGTCTCTCTCTCTGTGTGTCTCTCTCTCTCTCTACCTCTCTCTCTCTTAACTCCACAGACTCTTAGCCGTTGACCCCCCTCCCTGTGTCCCCCAGGATTCCCTGGAAATGCCACAGCGACATGCTGTCGCCATGGGCAACAGAGCGTGGATCTGTGTCACCTTCCGGTGGGGGGGCCACAGGGACAGCATTCCTTGTATTGCCTGGGATGTTTGGGAGGGGGGGTCGGAGGGGGGGGGGGGGGGGGGGGTTAGTAGTGCCTGAACTCCGTGCTCCGTCCAGTCAGGATCAATAAGTGTCTTCAATGTTTAGAGATGAGAACTGATCAACGTTCCCGACGATTAAAACAATGCTTCTGCTTCTTACTCCGGTTTAGCAACAACTCTTTAGTCGAAGGCACTGTGTTTTTTTTAATCAGCATTTGAGTTTTGAAAGTGCAGCAGGTGGAAAGTAACTTTTAAGTAGGTAATTTTACTCAAGGGGGACCCTGAACAAGACGAAAGTCTTTCTCTGGTCTGCATCCCCTCAACAATTGTGTGTATTGAGCCGTACTGTATTGTACCCATTCTGCAATCTGTTAATAACGTTTTCGATCAATCAATCAATCAAGTACTGTACTTAAGTACAATTCCGAGCGACTTGTACTTTACGTGACTGTTTTCATTTTAGGGAAATTACTAGAGTACTTTTTACGCCACTACATTTATCTGAAAGCGTCAGTTACTAGTTACTTTGAAGTAAAAGATTTTGCATAAAAAAAAAAACATGGCAAAAATGTATGAAGATTGTATACTTTCACATTTGAAGCCTGTCAAGTTCAAGAGGACGTAATCAGAGCAGCATAACTGGACCACATACCATTTTAACATCACTCACCTTTAATCAGAGCAGCATAACTGGACCACATACCACTTTAACATAACCTTTAATCAGAGCAGCATAACTGGACCACAGATCACTTTAACACAACATAATTTATAGAGGTCAACGGACCGAGAATTGAACGCTCCCAAGCACCGGAATACACAAACATCACGTAGAACGCATACTTTTACTTTAGATACTTAAGTCCATAATTCAATAGCATTAGCAAATACTCCTCTACTTGTACTTAAGTAGAATTTCAATGGATGACTTTTACTTTTACCAGAGTACTAATTTATCTGGGTATTTCTACTTGTACTTCATTAAGTAAAGAAACCGTGTACTTCTTCCACCCCTGCGAAAGTGTAGATCTATATAATATGAGAATAGAATAGCGATGGAGTCCAGCTGAGTGGGGCGGGGGGGGGCGGGGGGGGTACGTGGGGTGGCAGAGAGACAGTCAATCGACACTCCTCCTCGAACAACAACAGTTTTTACATCCAGGGCAGGTTTGGCGGCAGGTTCCTACAGGTCGACGCTGGCAGACGGGATGCTCACCTGTGCAACCTGTCACTACAGTGTCGTTACATACTGTCGTGTCAATCACTGCGTTGCAACACCGAATTCCCTCACGATCACGGTATATAAAGACTGAAATGTTTATTGTTTTTTCCCCTCCCCCCCCCCCCCCCCCCCGCCGTAGGCTTACAAATATCCTTCGCTTTCAAGGAACCCAGGGCACTTAACAGCAGGGGGGACAAACTAAGGGGAAGGAAATCAGGGACACCTCTATCATATAAAGAGGGAGACAGACTAAGGGGAAGGTAATCGGAGGGACATACACCTCTATCATATAAAGAGGGAGACAGACTAAGGGGAAGGTAATCAGAGGGACAGTTGGGTAAAGGAGGGAGGTCAGGCAGTGCAACCTGTCACCACAGTGTCATATACCGTTGTGTCAATCACTGCGTGGCGACACCTTCCCTCACGATCACGGTATACTATATAAGACTGAAATGTTTATTGTTTTTTTCCTCCCCCACTGTAGGCTTGCACATATCCGTCGCTTTTCGCTTCTTTCCCAATCATTGCCGGGTGATTCAGGAGACATAATTGACCCCCGGACTTAGTCATCTTCATTTCTCGAAGATGCAGATCAACAAAAACCCATGTGGTCTGTAGGGTCATTGCTGTCATCGTCTGGGGAGTAACAATCTGTTATTACAAGCATCCGTCTGTGTTTATATGGTCACCGTGATTCATATTGACCGCGTCTCTGCTTATGAAACACTGTCTGGCCGTGGCTGTTGTTGTGGAGAAACTGAAAGGTGTGCCTATAAGCTCAACTCTGTAGGTAAACAAAAGCCAGGGAGCAGGAATGCCATGCCACCCACCACAGTTGACCTTTAAACCTACAATTTGATTTCTGGGTTCATTGCCGATGGTTCTTCGAAAAGAGGACATTTATCACTTGTAACTTTGGGGTGTTATCTTTGGCTACTCTTGAAGTAGTAGGAGGAATCCTAAATATTTATAGTTGGTAATGCAGCCATACTGTCATGATGTATGATGTATATCAATTATACTGAAGGGTATAGGCCCACAGTGGGGTATAATGACTATGATACAGTAACATAACATAATATAATATAACAAAACATAACATAACACAACATAACCATGATACAATGACATATTAAAGCATAAACCGAACAGAAAATAGAGGGATTTATTTCAGTAGGCTGAATGATTCCTCTGTGAAATAGAAAATAAATAGCTATACAATGTATTTAATGATTACTATGCATCTATACATCTTCAGTTCACGTGGTTCAAACAATAACCCAGAGTGAAGCAGTGCAGTCAGTGGTGTCAGAATTAAACTTTTTAAGTATAGATGTCAACAAAACAACGTGCTGCTTACCCTCTTGACCGTGGACGGATAATAAAACCAGACTAATAACACTGATCCAGACGCTGGCAGCAGAAACAACCTTCACAGCAGCATCCTTGATGTGTTCACACTTTGCGAGCATGATTTTCTGAAGTTCTACTACGCAGAAAGCAAGGTGCAACAAGCCCACCGACCGACGGCTGCTGGAGTTTCTTCTGTACAAGAGAGAGCTGTTAAGTATTCAATATTTACTATTGGGGGCGGGACCGTCGAGTCGGTCCCCCATTGGCTCCCCGCGTGTGTCAATCTGAGCATTTCAAACATTCCATGCCCATATAAGGAAGGCGCTGCTAGGTGACGGCTGATCTGAGGTCAGTCGGTTGGTGGCTATAATGCGTTGTTGTCACCCAACTAAAACTGCATAAACTGATCCAGGACCGTATTTGTTAAGACAAATCCAAGTGATTAGCGTATAGCAAGCATTTTAGTCTGTATCTATCTATCTATCTATCTATCTAGTGTCAATATAGTGTAAACTGCCCCCCCCCCCCGTGTAGATTACTTTAATGAATGAATGAATGAATGAATGAAAACTTTATTTAACAGATTGCAGAATGGGTACAATACAGTACGGCTCAATACATACAATTGTTAAGGGGATGCAGACCTGAGAAAGACGTTTGTCTTGTTTCCATCAGGGTCCCCCATTAATCCACACTTCAGTCCAATAAATAATCCCAGGGGATCCGTTATTCAAATAAAACATGTAACCCCCGTCCCCCGACCTAGGAGACTTGACACACACCTACATTTCGTTTACTAAAAATAAACTGTAAAATCCTGCCACCCTCTGGTGAAATGTGCGCAACAACAAAAATAAAGCGACTCGTCTTGTGCGTGTGGGCCCCATAGATATATATAGAACACTAGATAGCTGCCTTACAGTATAGCAGTACAGTACAGCTCAATACATACAATTGTTAAGGGGATGCAGACCAGAGAAAGACTTTCGTCTCGTTTACATCAGGGTCCCCCATTTTCAATTAATCATAATATGACATACATACACATGACATACAGATATACAGTACTGCTACATCTATACATTTATGACATACCAGATTTTCAAATACAGTACTGTTTGTGATACAAAAAGAGTCCAGAAAAGAGAGTATATACATTTGACGTATAAACTGTACATTGGAGGTGGTTGGGTGGGGGGGTGGGTAGGAGGGGTGGGGGGGACACACTGTACAAGCAAAACTGTACATTGGAATATTGACAAAACCATACTTGGTCATTTACTGTACATTGGAGGGGGTTGGGTTAGGACATTTACTGGAGCCAGTTTCGAATTGCAGTCTCCCGTAGGTGCTCTTTGAGAGTGGTTTTGGAAGTGGGTAGTGATTCACATTCCTTTACAACTTTGGGTAGGGCGTTCCACATTGATGTGGCATAATTGCGAAACGTACGTGTTTAGTCCCTTGTTTGAGCCGAATCTGGGTTTAACATGATTTGTGGAGCTCCCTCTGGTGTTGTGATTGTGGTATTCACTGACCTTTGGGAAGTATTTTGACATGTACATGGGTACCTTGGTCGTGTAGTGTATCTTGTAGACCAGGCCCATTGCAAGTTGCTGTACTCTGTCGTCTACTCTAAGCCATCCTAGGTCGTCAAAGTGGGCAGGGGTGAGGTGGGTTCTAGGAGTAAGGTCAAGCAGTAGTCTGACCAGTTTGTTTTGAGATGTTTGTAATTTTGTTTTCAGTGCCTTTGAGGTGCTTTGGTACTATGAGGTGCAAGCATAGTCGTAGTACCCTTGAATGAGTGCTCCTGCCAGAGTCTTCAGGGTATTCTTGTTTACCAGAGAGGAGATCCGGTACAAGAATCGAGTTTGTTGGTTGACTTTTTTTATTACATTGGATGCCATTTTGTCACAGGAAAGATTAGCCTCTAGGATGGAACCCAGGTACGTCATTTCATCTTTCCTTGTGACAATATTGTCACCCACTGTAACTGAGAAGCCGTCGGTCTTGCTGAGTTTGTTATTTGAACCGAAGAGAATGGACTCTGTTTTGCCCATGTGTAATGATAGTTAGTTATCAGCGAGCCATATGCAGATTTTGCCTAGTTCCGAGCTGAGGGCTTTTTCAACCTGTAACTTGTTCTTTCAGAGACCAGCAGGGCTGAGTCTTCCGCAAACAGGAACAAGTTGCAGTCACAAGCTGACGACATGTCATTTGCATAAATTAGGAACAGTAGCGGTCCTAGTATGCTTCCTTGTGGAACACCACAGCTCACTGGGAGGGGGGGGGGGGGGGGGGGGTAGGGTACCGTTTACCTCCACCATCTGTTCTCTCCCCTCCAGGTAGGATTGCATCCAGCTCACTGATAGACTATCAAAACCAATTGCTTTTAGCTTGTCAATCAGAATGGTGTGATTGACAGTGTCGAAGGCCTTTTGTAGGTCCAGCATGACCATGCCGCAGTATTTGCCCGCGTCCACCTCTTGTTTGATGTGGTCGTTTAAATAGAGAAGGGATGTGTCAGTGGAGTGGGATGTTCTGAAGCCAGATTAGAATTCGGATTAGATTTTTTTCTAATGTGGTGAATCAATAATGATAATAAAAAATGTAAATTACAACAACTACTGACACGACACAATTATTTACAGGACTCGTCAAGCATTTCACGCTATAAGTGATATTTATTATATTTATAAAAGTGATATTACATTTTTTGCATTTCAACCTTTTTCCAATCCGTGACACATACACGCACGCACGCACGCACGCACACACACACACACACACACACAGTCACACACACACGCACACACACACGCACACACACACACACACTCACACACACACACAGGGAGCTCGCGCCCTCCTCTCACATAAGAGCAGTTGGACAGATTTAACACACATCGCGTGCGAGCAGAGCGCTTCTCGTGACAGCAGCAGCGGCAGCGGGAGCAGAGCGCGTCTCGTGACAGCAGCAGCGGCAGCGGCACAGATGCCGACGCTGCCTTCACTGCAGCAGGAAGTGGATCTGAAGCGGCACGGCGCATGCTCTAGCAGTGTGGCTCTCTCTACCAGGCAGCGAAGGATGTATTATTATTGCGTGCAGTAAAAAAAAAAAAAGGGTAAGTTTAATTAAACTACAAAATATCGAGTTATAAAGTGACGCGTGGTGTATTTTTTTTTCGTGGTTTTATAAGTTGTTATTTTGGAGAGCTCGCGGGCGTCGACGTTTCCTACGCGCGCCCTCCTCCTCGGTTGGGTGGTTGGTTGGCGCGCGTGTTCCTCCCGCTCTGTTGTCGGTTGGGATGTGTGCGTGCTGGCGCGCGACAGACGTCAGTTCGAGGGGGTGGGGGTTTAAAAAAGGAGGGAGAAGGCACGCAACTCTCAGTCAGGAGTTAGTTGGTGATCTAACCGTTAACCGGGATACTACTTAGGTACCGGCGTACCGCAATGATCAATTGACTTGCTATCTCTTTTTTTTGTTCTGTTAAACATTGCAGTTATTATGCAGCCGTTACATTTTCGCATGAACACATTCTATTCAAATCCACATATTCTGTTATGTTGTACTGTAGTCTATCCATTCTATATAATGTTGTAGACAGTCTTGTGTTGCAGTCAGACAGTGCTATATTTAGTAGAACCTATATTGTTATTTATGTTGGCTGGAAATGTCAGGCTAAAGCCTATGGACTGATTCTACACCATATTATTATTATTATTTTTTTTAAATATATTTATTACAAAAGGATTAGCACTATATCCCTACCTAATTTTTTGCATTTTAAAAAGCTGCATTTGTACTTTATTGTTTGCATTTTGTACTCACTTTGTACTTTAGGTTGTACTTTAGCTTATAGTGTTTGGCCTTTATTATTTTTACTGTATGAAGCACAATCTCAGGGTCCTCATACAGAACCAAGCATTTCACTGTAATGTACCTTATACGTAAATAAAACAAAACTTGAACCATAATCAATTCAGTTCACTGCCCTGTATTATTATCTGTATATTTAGGCACGCAGAGAGATTATCGGTTTTCTGCAGATAAATATCGGATTGGCAAGACTTTCGTTGTATGGGTCAGGGTTTCGGTTATACGTAGGGTCAGGATTAAAGGTTTTGGTCATTTGTCTGATTATCCCTTTGTTCACAGCGCCTGTCTTACCACTAATTAAATACCACCAAACAAAACCAGTATAGCTATCATTTATCTGTTGGTCTCCTTTTCAGAATATATATGCCAAAACCTTACCATTTTGACAACATGCCTTCTAACAAAATACAAACAAAACATTGCTCTGAAGATTTACATAAGTATTTATGAGCACCTGAGACGAAGAACCATAAGTCCCTTTGACGTTTTCAGGTTTATTATCTGAAGATGGTGAGTTAGTGTTGTGTTCATTCATAGTTAAAAGACAGTAGATGCTGAGTACTTTCTGGTGATAAATCACATTCACACTCCCAAGTGATTTAGATTGATTTCAAAACTGCAAATACATATGGGCTGTCCAAATTTTTTCTAAACGTGTCTGTTACGAGGTGGTAGGCATGTAGGACCCAGGTGCAGTGCAGAACGGATAAAACGAGAGGCAGGTTGTTAACAGAATTCGGCTATAGAGCGACAATAATGTGGTCAAGAGGCATGGTTTCTATCTTGAGCCTTAACTGGCGTGGTTTATTATTCACATGGCAGAGCAGTAACACTACTGGTCTTCTCTCACTGAGAGACTGGGGGAAAGAGAAAGAAGTGGGAGGAGACACCACTATTTATACTCGCCACCTGGCGGTGTTCCTGAGTGTCTCCGCCTAGAGCGCCCTCTAGTGGAAACAGTTATATATGCAGTTAGACAGTATAGTGTAAACAGTTATATATGCAGTTAGACAGTTACTAACAATCCTACACAGAACCTCTGCCTTCAACACTCCCACTTAGGGTTTAGCATACTGGATAACTTCTTGGAAAAACATTTGACAAAGGAAATAATATAATCCAAAAACATCAACAGGGTATGACAGTCAATACTTTCACATTAAACATGACCCTTGCAAATCCCTTCAATTTTAATTTGGAACAGGTTTCCTCATAGTGTCTGCTACTCTGTCGTCCGTTGGACAGTAAACCGGTGTCATCCTTTCTTCTCTGATGACAGATCTGATGAGATGATATTTTCTATATTGGCGTGTTTACATCTATGTTGACACACTGGGTTCCTAGCAATCACAATGGTTCCCTGGTTGCCCTCATAAACAACAGTGTCCATCATTTTTAACTGATGTTGACAAAATGCCCCTCATCTTCAAAAAACACCTTATCTGGTATAGAGAGTACATTCCAATTACCTATTACATATTAAACAATATACTCGTAATTTAATCTCCATCACTTCTAACAGTTGTTCTGGATAAACACACTCATGTATGGTAAGAGCTAGAGCCGTATATTCGGCCTCACTAGTTGATATTACCATTGTGGGCTGCTTCTTTGTTTTCCCACGAAACCAGTGAGCTGTCTGTATTCAAACTCACACAATATCCTGTACCTTTAAGATCCCGAATTTAAACCTAGAGTATCCTTCTCCTGCCTTTAAGCAGTGTAGCCACCCTCCTTCATTATTTAAACATGGAGTACCCTCCTTCAGCCTTTAAGCAATTTGCTACGAACCACACTTTGTATTTGTCGTGGCCTTCAATACCCTCCTGGATTGAATACACCCATTTCCCTCCCACTGTCTGTCTGCCCTCTGGTAACTGGGTTGAATACACCCATTTCCCTCCCACTGTCTGTCGGCCCTCTTCGGGGGACAATGTGACCTCAAGGTCGGGGTTACCCCACCTGTAGTAGTAATCAACGGGGGTAGGTGTACTGTCCTCCTCGTCACTCCCTTTCCGGGCATAGTCTGTCAGATACTTTGGGGGTTTGTGTTCCCTTGAGGGATACCTCCCACTGCTTGGGGCACTTGACATCACCCTCGGGTGCTCCTCGTCATCGTCCTCTGGGGGTTGCTGACTGTCTGCCTGCACGACCGTACTAAGTACACTGGGTTGATGTGTCTCTGTTTCTACACACCTTACTCTGGAGTCCAGCTCTGGCTCCTCTGTCTGTGTCTCGCTCTCACCTGTTGCCTTCGTGACAAACTCGACTAGCATGTGTTTCTGCACTCTCCCGTTACCGGGATGATAAACTAGGACAGCGGGGCTTCCCTTGTCGTGTCCTACGAAAAATCCTTTTACCCCTCTGGACTTGGGCTTTCCCCTGTCCTGCAGGTACGCATAACACACTGATCCAAATCGGTGCATTCTGGCTAGATTACACTTCTTTCCTGTCAGTGCTGTATACGGGGTGGTGCCCGAGTGCTTATTAAAGCACCTGTTTCTGGTGTAAGCGGCTTCTTGCACCGCATAATGCCATAGGCTCTTAGGTAAGTTACTATCTGCTAGCTTACTCCTAGCCATTTCGAAAAGGTTATGCCATTCCCTCTCTGCCACCCCCTTCTGGTGTGGGGGATATGGACGTGACGTCTCGTGTCTTATCTCATACCTTCTCAACAGTGATTGGAACTCTCTGTTTGTGAACTCGGTTTCGTTGTCGGACCTCAAGCATCCTACGTTACCATAAGGGGCTACGTCTGCCAGGAATCTCTCCGTGGCCTGGGGCGTGTCACTCTTTGCCTTGAGAAAGTAAACAAACACTGCCCCTGTGCACACATCTGTAAAAGACAGTACATATCCAAAGCCTCCTATGGACTCGTTGCTTACTGGGCCGGCTAGGTCCGTATCAACTAATGCAAGTGGTACCCTTATTCTGTCTGTGGGATTTCTGTATCTCGGTTGAGTAAACTTCCCCGTTTTGCACTCTGCACAATTTTTGTCAGGTCTACGCTTTTCTCCTTCAATGTGCATGCCTTCTGACACTACTTGCAGTTTCAGTAAATCCTCATAATTACAATGACCCATAAGCTCGTGCCATGTCTGAATATCGTGACTGGCCGCCACGCTACACATATCATTATTATCATTACACTTGTCGTTGTCATTACACTCCGTTTGCAGATAATATACTCTCTGATACATCTTTATGTCAACTACCGTCAGGTTCTACAAGAACATGTTTACCTTTATCGAAGAATACCTTGGCACCGCTTGCAGTAGCAGCTATTACAGAGAATAGTCCTTGTGAGAACGATGAGAGCGTAGAGAGCGTTCTTTAACGTCACCGTACGCCGGCGCCCCTTACTGTCCGTGAGGCATACCTGTGCGTCTCCTCTCTCTAGCGCCAATCCGTAGGTGCGTCTCCCGTCTCCCTTGGCGTCGCTCGCACCCTCTCTCCCGCCTCCGCGGCGGCTGGGTGGGTATCTTCTGAGGCCTCGAAGTTCCTTAACTTAGCCTTGAACTGTCCCAACATCATGTTCGTTGAACCGTGTGTTACCAGGAGTGTGAACGGTTTGTACAGCTCCGGTAGTCCTCTCATCATCATCACCATCATTAGCCCATTGCTTGGTGCTTCTCCGGCACTCCTCAATGGCGTCGTGATCTGCTCCGCTCTGTTGACGTATTCGGTCACAGTCTCGGTGGGCCCCTTCCTCAGGGCCGTTAGTGCTATGTAGAGGGACACGACTCTGGGTCTTCCTCGCCCGATGTAATGCTCTCTCAACACCTCCAGGCTTTCTCGGCCTCTGTCTTTAGTGTCGCGGAATATCAGCCCCAGGCTGGTGTCGTCGAGCAGCGGCGCTAACTCACAGTACGCGTCTGCGTTACGCTGGTCGTCCAGGGCTTGCTCTTCCGCCGTCAGTTCTCCTGTGGGGGCTGCCAGAATCGACTCCTTCAGTCCCGCACCGTGCATGCAGCATAGCATGCGCTCTTCCCAGAGCTCATAGTCCTCTGCTTTTCCATTGAATGATGGCCATTTGCCCCTTCCCTTGTTTTCCATCCTCTTCGTTGGTGGTAGGCTTAGCTTTAGCTCTTGTTGGCCTAGCGTCTAGCCATGCGGTGCTCCCGGCGCTAACCTAGCCTATACTTTAGCTAAGCTTGCTACAGTACCCTTATTATTTCGCCCCGGCGTTATCTGGGCCCATAACCTGTTAACAGAATTCGGCTATAGGGCGACAATAATGTGGTCAAGAGGCATGGTTTCCATCTTGAGCCTTAACTGGCGTGGTTTATTATTCACATGGCAGAGCAGTAACACTACAGGTCTTCTCTCACTGAGAGACTGGGGGAAAGAGAAAGAAGTGGGAGGAGACACCACTATTTATACTCGCCACCTGGCGGTGTTCCTGAGTGTCTCCGCCTAGAGCGCCCTCTAGTGGAAACAGTTATATATGCAGTTAGACAGTTACTAGTGTAAACAGTTATATATGCAGTTAGACAGTTACTAACAATCCTACACAGAACCTCTGCCTTCAACACAGGTGTTGGTTTTCAAACAAAAGGTACATTTTTATTTAGAGTAGGAAAAGGGTACGCAGACGAGCGCGTATAAATAAAAGGGGAGATACATCGGTCTCCAAAAACACGTTAGAGCACAAACACATAAACTTCTCTATACCATAAATGGGGAAAGCAAAGGGGAGAAAACAATGTCTCCAAAACACGTTACAAAAGAAATACATCGGGCGACGGCGCTGCATATGCACACAATAAAGTCATACAAGCGATAAGGAAAAGACACGATGGCAATTAATGCAAATGGCGAACTGACTTATTCTCCATGGCAGGAGCGATAAGTGTTACTCACATAGGCAATACTCACGGGCTGTTACGATTCCTGGAGCGTTTCGCTGGCATGTCGATGGTAGAGAGGAGTAGAACCCGGTATGCAGATTTAACACGGGGAGAGGTAGTGGAGGATGAAAATAGATGAAGCACGAGTCGTGGATGAAAGTAATAAGCACTTTACTTTAACGTGGCAAACAATACAAAACTGACTCACTGATAAAAACGGAGAAACAAAAGGTTGACAGCACACAGGACGAGGGTAACATGAACAATGATCGAGCACAGGAGGGCAGGGCAAACAACACTAATATACACAGACTAATTGACACATGAGGGTGATTGGAAACAAGACCCAGCTGTGTGGGAAAGACTGAAACAGCCTGGGGTAACATACTGAAACATGAGGAGACTAAATAACACACAGAAACAGGGGGAGAATACACTAGACTAGACAATGGGGCACAACAGATACACAGACAACAAACAAGTGAGCACAACAGATAACAAATTAATAAACATAGATAAACACAAATGCAGTGGTGTAATGTTCATGAGTGGTGCTGCAAGTCCAATGACCGGTCCATTAGGACCGGGGGGGGGTGACAACGGGCAGTCTGTTGATCGACTCACAGTGTCACACGGAAGAGCATATAAAGCCACCACAGCAAACGTTACAGTGTCAGGCTTTTATGGTTCTTGCAAGGATTCAATTGCAGTTTGATAAATTGATGAGTTTCATTTTGTAAAATGAATCAAGTCAGATTAGATTAACATAATGTATTGTCATTATACAGCACAAGTACAGTACAACGAAAATACGTTTGGCATCCAACCAGAGTGCAAATGTAACAGTAAAGTGCAACAGTAATATACAATGTACAGGTGATTAAACTGGGTATGCAATAATAAATTGGTACTACTGAGTAATAGTGCTAATCAGATGTACTCTATGTACAGAGATGTAGTATTAGTGATATAGGTATAAACACACTATGGTAGTAAGTGTAGTAAGTATATTTTGTATAGCGTTTGGTCTTTATTCTTTTACATTTGAATATGTAATACAATCTCAGGAGGGTCATACAGAACCAAGCATTTCACTATAATGTACATTATAGCCTATATGTGACAAATAAAACAAAACCTGAAAACGTGAAACTAGGTAAGGGATATGTACAGATATAGATCTACAGATATGTAAAAAGGATTATATACAGGTATGTACAGAGACAGATGTACATGGTAAGCATGAATATATATACAGTATATACAGCATTATTGTATATGCTATCATATAGTTATACAGGTTATATGCTGTTATCTTTGAAAACAAGGTCAGTTTCACCTGTTGAATTCACTTGGCTATTCCATTTGCAACGCCCTATAATATAGCCCTTTATACTTAATCCAAGGTCAGCCTTGGTGTCTTGACACGTATTCACCCCAGCGATGTGGTAAACAAACTCAGCCCATGCTAATGTAGCATCATAAACTCAGTATTCAGGATCCACTCATCATTACTCCTGCGAGGCACACAGGGGAGACCGACTGCTGGGACTACACACAACTCACAAGTTGACCTTTCTCTATTAAGCGTTTGAAAAGCATCAAACGTGTGTGTGTGATTCATTTCGGATACGTTAACATGCGCGCCCGGCGCTCCCTGTGTGCGCAGCTCTGCCGGGTGGGGGTGATGGCGGGCGCCGAGGTCGCCATGTCTCCCGGGGACGTGGTGGAAGTGAAGGAAGAGGAGGAGGAGGAGGAGGAGGAGGAGGAGGAGGAGGAGGAGGAGGAGGAGGAGGAGGAGAAGGAGGAAGGGGAGCCCAGTGACAACCACAGTACTCGGGTCATCCTGCACCTGCAACCCATTCTGCACGGGTAGGCCGGCCGCAAGGCGCTGCACGAGACACGCTGTGGTTACTTCCTGTGGAATATTGGGATATTAATCACATATTAGCCCGTAATATCATAATATATTATAATATGTGCAAGGTGATTTGCAGTATGGTAGTAATTAGGGATGTTCGATATTGGCTTTTTTACCGATATCCGATATACCGATATTGTCCAACTCTTAATTTCCGATACCGATATATGCAGGGTTCCCCCCCCAAAAAAAATTTATTAACATTATATATCTCTTGTCGTGGAATTAACACAACATTATGCATACTTTTGACAATAAATAAAATAAGAATTTGTTCTTACTTGCTTGCCTGGGTAAATAAAGGTTAAATAAATGTAAAAAAAAAAAAAGAAAAAAAAACTATACCGATCATTTCCGATATTGCATTTTTAATGCCAACATCGGCCGATAATATCGGTAGGCCGATAATATCGGACATCCCTAGTAGTAATGTTTTTCCCTCTGTTGTTTATATCATTAATCTTGCCATTCTAGGTCAATAGATTAGATTAGATTAGATTCAAATGTATTGTCATCATGCAGCACAAGTACAGTACAACGAAAAGAGGTTTGGCATCCAACCAGAGTGCAAATGTAACAGTAAAGTGCAACAGTAATATACAATGTACAGGTGATTAAACTGGGTATAAGATATATAAATGAGTACTACTGAGTAATAGTGCTAATAAGATGTATGTACAGAGTTGTAGTATTAATATGTACAGTGATACAGGTATAAAGACATGAGACACTTGTGTTTACTGTGTAATTACTGTGTAATAACGACAAGACATGAACAAAAATAAGTAGGCCATTGGGAAGTCATTTAATAGCCCGTAATATCTGTGCAAGGTGATCTGTGGGCCACAGCGGCTCAGGAGGCAGAGCGGTCGTAATCAGAAGGTTCCCGGTTACTGTAGATTTCGGCTCCACCCGGCAGCGTGTCCAAGTGTCCTTGAGCAAGACACTTAACCCCTAATTGCTACCGATGATGAGCAGGTCGGCACCTTGCACGGTCGCCTCTGCCGTCGGTGTGTGAATGTGTGAGTGAACGGGTGAATGAACATAAGTTGTAAAGCGCTTTGGATAAAAGCTGCTATAAATGCAGTCCATCCCAGTAGTAATGCTTCCCCCTCTGTTCTTTGTATCATTAATCTTGCCATTCTAGGTCAAAACTATCTAGATGCAAAATCTATGGAATTTAGACTTTGCACTGATATGTATATTAATTTATATTTTATGTCCGATATGGATATCTCTTGATTTCCCCTCCATATTGGGAGATACCGATTGTCGTAAGAATTTGTATCCAAATGCAAGTGCAAAACAAGTGAGGCGTTACAACATTTCCCCCAGTAAATAAAGGACACAATCATGTAAATTAAGGGAGAAATGAACTGAAACGTATTCTGTTGTTTACTTGGCACTTAATATAGCAACACACTCCCATTAAAATGGTTACAAATATGCCAGTGGACCCTGTTCACAGATGTAAAGGGTAAATGGTGCATTTATCTAGAGCTTTTATCCAAAGCGCTTTAAAATGTTCTGTTCCTTACAGTACATTCCACCATTCACTCACACGCCGACGGCAGAGGCAACCACGCATAGGGTGACCAGGTCTAAATGGTTCAGTCGCAGGACAGCAGCACTGCTTTTGCGGGACAATGCGGGACACGAAGGGGGGGGGGGGGTGGGGGGGGTGGGGGTGAAGAAAAAAAAGTATTTAATTTTTTTTATTGCTAATTAAAATGAAAGAAATGTATTTATTATTTAAATGCCTTTATATCATATTCGACGCAGACGGTAGGCTATATGTAGCTAATTTTGTTATTAATCTTATTAACACTTTGAGCGCCACGCCTGGTTTTCCTTTTTACCGGCTGAATGCCACCATGGGTGCCAATGTTAACGTTAATATCACCTAATCTATGTTTTAAATTATGGCTATGTGTCTAATCTGCCCATCGCATTATCAAAGACTATTTTCCAGTCAGTGCTGTCAAGGCAGATTGTTTTTTTATCGCGTCGTTTCCGTTTCAGAGCAGTTAGAAAAGCCCCCATTTTGATATAAAAAACAGCTCATTCTGGAGCATTCTATGAAAATCGTCTTTTAGTGGAATATTCCACAGCGTTGATATTCGTCGGCCTTTTTATGAATCGTTTTCAAATAAACGCTAGATGATCAATATTATACGTGCACGCACGCACATTACAGCCGCGCACGGATAATCGCCTCGTTGATTTCCTCTCGGACTTTTACAGTGAAACCGAAAGAAGACATTTCACAAAACAGCCTATATCTTCATCAAACTTACTCTGATTATCCTAACACTGATAACATAGAGTCCTTACCTGACATCAGATGGTATCCAACTGGTATATTCCAATTCCTGATCACCATTCGAAAAAATCGATACGTGTATGGATCCAACTGTAGAACTCCATGATCAGCGGGGATCTGAGGTTCCAGAATTAACTGTGGTAACCCCGGCTGGATCAGTGGACTGGAAAATGTGGAGTACCGGATTTTTTTCCCCATTCATTTTCATTGAGTCCATTCCAAAATCACTTATGTCATCTGGGAGACGACAGGGGGCGCTTTTTTCCACAGTGATCGCCGGCGCCGCTCGGCTATACTCGGGTAGGCTCGCGTGATGCAATAATTTTTCAGATCGCTAAAAAAAAAAAATAATAATAATTCCGAGAAATCTCGTGAGTGGCTTTCAACCACCTATAAAAAACACGAGAAATCTCGTGAGTGGCACGGAAAGAGTTAAACTCACCTCCGGTTTTGGGGATATTAGCCTCCGGATTCTATTGCCCCCTTCCCTCTGGACAGTGTCCCGGCGATACTCCCTGTGTATTCTGTTATTATAACAAACCGACCCTCTGATTCAGTTCTCAATAATAGTCGGGCCAGACTTGCTGAAGAGGCGCTCCTCTGAACAACTATACGTGACGTCCCCCTCTCCTCCATGGGTGAAGCTCCTGTGGCAGATCCTGCATTCTACCTTTTGGGGATCATCTGAAACGGATCTCAGCCACGTATACTTCTTGTCCCAGTCTCTGTTATATGAGCAAAGTCTCTTTTTTTTTGCCTCCATTTCCTTGTTTTTCTTAGCTAGCTAAACAACTTGTATCAGTAATATTGGCGGTCTTTCTTCTGACTACTCGAGTGACTGACGTCACACATACTCTACAGCTGCCACGGCCTCGCTCGGACAGGTGACAGGCAGCGCGACTCGCGAGACTCGAGTGAGCTGCTCGGCAGCCTCGGCTGGACATGCATCCAGCTGCAGGACCACAGCACCGACCCTCTCAGGACCGCGGCACTTTGCGGACCCACACTCTCCAGACCCTCGCTCCCATTGGCTGATTTGGGTCACGTGACCGTCCCACTCCAATTCAGCCATTGGGTGGGACGGTCACGTGACCCAAATCAGCCAATGGGAGCGAGGGTCTGGAGAGTGTGGGTCCGCAAAGTGTTGCGGTCCTGAGTGTGTCGGTGCTGTGGTCCTGCAGCTGGATACTATTGCTCGGCTGCGCAATGCATTGGTTTGTGACGTCGCCCGATTTTTTTATTTTAAATATAAGAGGGTATTGGAACGAGGCATTAAATTAACAACATTTAAAACATTTTTTAAATAATAATCTTTGAAAGATAAAAAATTAAAAAAAATTAAATAAAAAAGTTTTTATTTTTATTTTATTTTTATCTTTGAATTGCGGGACATTGTTTTGTTGTAGCGGGACGCGGGACAAACGTCCCAATATGGGGACTGTCCCGCGATTGGGCACCCTAACCACGCAAGGTGCCAACCTGCTCATCGGGAGCAGTTAACGGGTTAAATGTCTTGCTCAAGCAGGCATGTGCAAACATAGAGCCCAAGGGGTGCTCGAGCACCTGCCCTTTTGTCCCTCATAAAAAAGTGCCCTTTTTATGCCAATTATTATAATTATTATTTTTAAATATAATTTTCTTTTATTAAGTTATACTTAGTTCCACCTAGGCTTGCCGCGGTAGTCAGTCAGTGTCATTCTGTGTTCAGGAATCCACTTGAGTAAATTAATTGTGTGTATTGAGCCGTACTGTATTGTACCCATTCTGCAATCTGTTAATAACATTTTCAACCAATCAATCAATCAATCAATCAATCAATCAATCAATCAATCAATCAATCAATCAATCAATATTCAACGTTAAATGAATGACCTTCTGTGTTAGTAAGTCAGTGTAAAAGTCAGATGTATGGGCCTTTTAAGTCAGTGATAAAAGTGTCTTTCAAGGATAAGTGAGCTCCTGCACTGATTATTATAGTTCAATATTTGATCACCAAAACCCTCCAAAAAGCATAAAAAGGGGGTCCCCTGCCCAAAAAGGCCCCCCAAAAATCGGGCTTGCACGATGCGCATGCTCGTAGACAAGTAGAATGCCCTTTTCAGCCTTTGAGCACCTGCCCCTCTAAAGTCCTGTGTACGTCCCTGGACACTTCGACATGCTGCCCAGGAGGAGTGAGAATCAAACCGGGAACCTTCTGATCACCAGACGACTGCTCTACCTCCTGAGCCACCCCCAGTATGGTGTGTCACATAGCACAGTAAACACAGTTTTGAAATGGATCTGCTTGATTTAGTCATGCCAGAGAACCAATATTGATATCTACTCTTTGTAGACAGCGATGATATATTTTGGATTCAGTGTTGTAGTACTCGAGTACTCTGACTCGAGTCAGAGTCCTGGACTGATTTTCAGGACTCATGACTCGATTTGGACTTGGGACTCGAGCATTGACTGCATTCGGACTCGGACGGTGCAGACGAGGACTCTGACTTGTTAATTATACTGTTATTATTTTTTATTAATTTTTGTAATAGGCCCTAATAATTTGGCATAAGATATTGATGGCTAGTGCATTTGTTTGGCGATTGTGTCACAGTAAATAAACTCCCTTTGAAATGGTGACCGCTGTGTCATTTATGTTTAATGTAGACCTTTTTTTATTTGTATGTCAGCTCTTTGACTGTCAGAGTGGAGTGGACTCAACCTTGATGACTTGGACTCGGACTAGGGTAATGGGGACTCGCCTCTGACTCGACTCTGTCCCTTCTTTGGTGACTCGGACTTGGACTCGGACTCGAACACTGGGGACTCGAGACTCGACTTGGACTCAAGATTTAGTGACTCGACGACGACTACAACACTGCCTGGATTCGAATCCGGTTTAGGACCTTTGTTGCATGTCACCCCCCTTCTCTCTACCCCTGACTTCCTGTCACCAGCTGACCTATCCAATAAAGCAGAAATGTCCTGAAAAATATCTTTAAAAATAAATAAATAAATTATGATGTTTTTGGGATACACGCCTACTTTTGTCTCTGGAAGTCTCCAGGGACAATCTGGATGAAACCACGCAACCCGTCCATGCATCCGGTTACCTCCAGAATGTCCCTACACTCTCCCCAGAGAGGGGACGTGGTTTGGGGACAAAAGCGAGAGTTTTGCCTACAATATGTTATCGTCAGTGTTGGCCCTCTAGTAAGCACGCCTAAATCAAGCAGACCCTTTATTAATGTCATTTTCTGCAGATGTGTTTACCCTGCTCTATGAAAAGGGTACGTTTTGATTTTGACCGATACTAATTGTTTGCCGATATATTGATGTATGTAAACTATGTATCCATCCATACAAGGATTGAAATAGTAGTTACCTGTCTGAAGTAAAACATGCTTCAGAAGCTTTAGAAATATTTAATCGAGTAGTCGATTCAATCCAACTAAGATCTGATTCTGAATTGATTATTCAGGCAACAATTCAATGAAATCTTACATTTTGACCAGGTATAAAAATCTAGCAGGACTAAATCAGATGGCAACAATTGAATTGAAACCACACACCAAGTCATTCACAGTGATGAACACACATTCATTTAGAATAATATCGGTTAATATCGATTATCAATTTGACAGATAAATGCAGTTGGGTTTCCACATTCATATTTAATTTATATTGTGCAGTCAATGATGTTGTTGCTTTTTAAAGTGCACTGGAGAAGAAGCTGCAAGGATTCAAAACGAATATGAAAGTGTGAACTCTGTCGCCCTCCACAGGGTAAACGAGGGCATTGCAGACACAGGCACCACTGTATTGGCTATAGAAACGCACCATGGTAAGACAGACCTCAACACCTGCTCTCTTTTCATCACCTATATTCATTGGTCCCAGATGAATAAAACAATAGATCAATCTATATCAGTCAATACCTTAATTCATTGTTTGTAAATAAAAATCCGTACCATTACCACCATGTATGGTAACCTATTTATAATAATAATAATAATAATGTCATTTCCACAGCATTATATCCTTCATTTTTACCTCCCCCTATAATAAATACAAGATAATATAAATCTGTTATTGCTTTTATGTTCACTGCTTCATACAGGGTTCATAAGGTCATACAAAACCTGGAAAAACATGGAATTTGACACCCATCTGGACATGTTATGGAAAATTATATCATGAAATAGTTTTCCAAATGTTTACTATTTATATGATCTTTTACATTATATTATTATTTATATTTATTTATTTATTTTCAGCAAGTAAAAAAGAATGTAATGCCAGAATAACAACCCAAAATACCAACGTTTCTGACACACGTCTACAGTGATAGAAAACCAGACATATGAAGCAGCTATCCAACCAAATTAATGTAATATTTGAACATTAAGGCCCACAGGTCTTAGTCATGGAAGTTGCGTTATGTATCGCGGAAAGGTGGTGGAATTAGATTTTTATATTGTATATATAAACCCTGTTCGTATCATACGTTGTGTGCTGTTTTATTGTTGCTAATGTCCCATGTTGTCTCTTTGGACATAATGTAACCTGAAGACTACAGTCTGGCGGATGGGGAAGAGGTGGAGTATGGATACCCCATCACCTGCGGGGACAGTAGAGCGGTCCTGCTGTTTAAGAAGTTTGTGTGCCCTGGGATTAACGTCAGATGTGTCAAGGTAAACTTCGGTACATGTCTTAACACTTTGAGAGCCAGTCCGTGTTTTCCTTTTTACCCCCTTGAATGCCCAAATCCACTCCAATGTTAACGTTAATATTGCCTAATCTATGTTTTAAATTATTATGTGTCTAATCTGCCCGTCGCTTATCAAAGACTCATTTTCCAGTCAACATTGTCAAAGCAGATTGTTTTTTTATCGCTTCATTTTTCCGTTTGATAGCATTTTGAAAATCACGAGTTTTCGCGGAAAAAACAACCCATTCTATGATAATCGCCTTTTACTGGAATATTCTAGAACGTTGTCATTTGTCGGCCTATTTATGAATCGTTTTCAAATAAACGCTAGATAATCGATAGTATATGTGTGCGCACGCACGCTCGTGCCGCGCGCTGATAATCGCTGCTCTTATTTCCTGATGGCTTTTACAGTCAAAACAGCTATATCACATATAGGGGAAACGCTTATATATCCGTGAAAACGAGTCTGATTAACCTAAGACTGATAACATAGATTCCTTACCTGAGATCAGATGGTATCCAAATGGATTATTCCAATTCCTGATCACCATTCGAAAAAATCGATCAACTGTTGTATCTATTGTATTGATCAACCGTGTATAGTAGAGCACATAATCCCCGCTGCTCTTCAGGCTCCGGAGTGATGCCGGTCGATGCCGGCTGCGTGAGTGAGAAGTAAAATGTGGAGTCAGAAATCCTTTCTCCCATTCACTTTCATTGAGTCCAATCCAAAAGGGTGATTTACCATCTGGGAGACGATAGGGGGTGCTTTTTTCACATCTGAGAGCCTGGGGTGACTGGATCTCCAACGGTAGGCTCGCTTGATGCAATATGATTTCAGATCGCTAATAAAATAAAAAAACGAATAAAACGAATATTCTCGTGATGGGCATTCAACCCGCGGGGGGTAAACCCGAGAAAAGCCGTGAGTGGCATTCAAAGTGTTAAGGAACATGCCAACATTTTGGGAAATTAGCTTATCGTCTTCTCCAGAGAGAGACAAGAAGATGGATACCAGTTTCCTCTCTGTGTGTTTAGTAGAAAGCTATCTGGCTGCACGTTAGCCTAGCTTAGCAAAATGAATGGAAGCGGACAGTGCCGGTTAGCCTTCGGGAGAGGTGTTAGTTGGACAATGCCTAGGCTAACCGGCACTGTCCGCTTCCATTCATTGTGCTAAGCTAGGCTAACGTGCAGCCAGATAGCTTTCTACTGAACGCACAGAGAGGAAACTGGTATCTATCTTCTTGTCTCTCTCTGGAGAAGACGGTAAGCTAATTTCCCCAAATGTTGCCGTGTTCCTTTAATTCAATAGATTATATGAGATTAAAATGTATTGTCATTATCCAGCACAAGTAAAGTACAACAAAAAGAGGTTTGGCATCCAACCAGAGTGCCAAAACAAATTCTTTGTAGGCTACTGTATGTGCAAACTTACTTGGCAATAAAGACCTTTCTAATTCTGATTCTGATAATAGGTGATTTGCAGTATAATAGTGATGTTTCCCCCTCTGTTCTTTATTATATCATTATTCTTACCATTCTAGGTTCATAGATTCTATTATATGAGATTAAAATGTATTGTCATCATACAACACACAGTACAAGTGTAACGGATGGTACCGCGAAGCGCAGTCACGGTGGACTTCCACATAGACACGTTACAAAGCAGTGAGTTCACTTCTTGGTATAGCGGTCTGTGCTGTAGGGGGGGGGGGGGTACAGGGCTTCACATTCCTATACAGTCCAGTATCTATATACACTATAGATACAATATAAAATATAAATACAAATACAATACAGTATAATATAAAAAAGTACAAATACAAGTTAGTCCAGTGATAAGAGTCTCTAGTTCTCAATGAAAATTAATGAATGAAAATTAACGTGTGCACGGCTGTTTAGAGTGTATGAGATTATCTGCAAAGTAAACAAGCATTGTTTAGTTTTTTTTTCTGTGAAGTGCCCATTTAAGTGCTCACAGACCTTTAAGTTCTTCAGGGGAAGTGGTTACTCTCTGTCGTCGCCTCGGCTCAGTGGGCGGAGTCAAACTGGCCTGTCAGATCAGCAGGGGGGCCAATTAACCCCTCGTTCGTGACCCAGCAGGAGACACCTCCCATCTCCTCTCCCGCTGGCGCCCCCCTCGCCTACCAACATGGCCGTCGCATTATACCGTCTCCCAGAAGCGCACGCTCGATGGTCCTTTTTTGGAAAGCTAAGATTTTTTTGGAATCTCTAAATTCGTAGTAGTGTAATAATTAATATTCTCCTTTGGTTCATTACAATGAATTTACTCAAGCATAGTAACTGACACAATATTTCTGACACTGGGAATACATTCCCAGAGGTCCATATATGTCCCTATAGATACCAAGAACATGCAAATGGACCTTGTAGAAGTGGAGCAATCTTCCATTTATCCAGAAAATTCGAATTGGCCCAACAGGATTCTGGTTCTTCCCCTCTGGAAAGCAGACAAGAACCATGCTCCCCCCCCCCCCCCTCCCCTCCCAACAACCCCCCCACCCTCCCCCCAACCTCCTCTCTCCCCTCCTATCTGGATCAGGCTCCCTGGCTCCATGCAGCTCATCAGTCAGTCAGTACATTTTGCAGAGTAAATTTTACTCAAACTGAGTACATTTGACTCAAACGGAGTAAAATATTACTCAGTTTGAGTAAAATGTACTCAGTTTGAGTAAAATTTACTCTGCGAAATTTACTGTGCCGGCTTTTATATTCCTGGCACGACACCAGTGTAGGTCAACCCCTGTGAGATGAGGAGCGTTGGACCTCTGGCTCGCTCAACCGCTGCCCCGCGGCGAGGAGTGTACTCTCTTCCACAGCCCGAGGAGGGTGCGTCCACCTCCGCTCTCTGGCATTACTATTTCTCCCCCTCCTCTCCCTCCTTCCCTCCTCATCGCAAGCCTAGTAGATAAACATCCTGAATTACTTCCCAGTGTTACTTGTGTTAACGGCTCGAACCTGCGAGTCGCCCAGTGCACTGAACCACGTCTCTCGTTCAAACCGACCGCGCTTGCGCTCACGTCGTGGCAAAATCACTTTTCGTCTCGCAGAGACATTTCATAATAACCGCTTCCAGTTTGATCTGAAATTTAATTTAATTTAATTTTTATTTATTCGTACATGGAATTATTACAGTCCAACAGTACATATTAATAAGCACTGAATTCCATGGCCGAAAGGAACAGGTGGAAGAAAACATTCTTATTTGTACCTGCCCCTACACACATACAGTACACTGATAGACTAAGTGCAATGTTTACCAAACCAAACAGAATGTACATACTTGATTAAAAAAAAAAAAAAAAGGAAACATCAGAGGCGGCCGGGTAGCACAGCGGACTAAGCGTCTGTCTACCACCGCAGAGACACTGGTATCGAATCCGGCTGTCAGCGGTGCCTCCGGCTTGGCCGGTCGTCATACTGGCACAATTGGCGGTGTCAGCAAGAGGGAAGCCGGTGGGTGGTAATCTGGTCGTTGTAAACAGCGACTCCTACAGGTTGGTCAGGGCGCCTGCACAGTGAGGGAGGGATATGGTGAAGGTAGTGTGATCCTCCCACACGTTACACTTCACCAATGAGAGTCCTCGCTGCCAGGTGAAAAAAGGCTGCTGGCTGTCTCCTATGTATCGGAGGAAGCATGTGATAGACTTCAGGGCTCCCTAGACCGACCAGTGGGGGGCACATCCGAGCAACGACCAGGAAGGGGAGGGGGGAATTGGCATAACGACTAAATTGGGATGGGAGGAAAATACAGAAAAAATAGGAGGGAAAAAGTGGATCCAAAAAAAAACATGGAAACATCAACACAATTAAATTAAATTAACATAACTAAATAAATTTTGTGTATCTATCAGTTAAATTACATTATTTAGGTTGAATAGAATTTAAATGGGCGGGACTGAGCAACGGGGCTCGTGCAGGATGTGTGCCGCTCGCTCTTCACTCCCTGCACGCTCTCTCTCTCTCCTCCCTGCAGTTCAACGAGGAGCTTATCAGCCCGAAGCAGTTTGTTCACCTGGCGGGGAAAGCCACGCTGAAGGACTGGAAGAGGGCCATTCGGCTGGGAGGGGTCATGCTCAGGTAGGCGGCTCCTCCGTGGAGGAGAAGAGAGAGAGAGAGAGAGAGGCGCAGAGTCCCTTTCACACCTCATTATCAGGGCTGAGACTGTGGCATTGAGGATAAGCATGAATGAATGAATGAATGAATGAATGAATGAATGAATGAATGAATGAATGAATGAATGAAAACTTTATTTAACAGATTGCAGAATGGGTACAATACAGTACGGCTCAATATGTTAAGGGATGCAGACCAGAGAAAGACGTTTGTAAAAGTAAAAAAGTTTCTACTTTTAAATGTGTTGAGATCAGAGGCTCTGTGTAGGATTGCTGGTAACTGTCTAACTGTACGTATGGCTGTTTACTCTAGTAACTGTTTACCTGCATATATATAATTGTCTCCACCAGTGACTGTCTAGTTGCATATATATCTGTTCCCACTGGAGGGCGCTCTAGGCGGAGCCACCCAGGTACTCTACCTTATGGCGAGTATAGAAGCAAAGGTATCCACCCATTTCGTTCTCTCCCCCAATGTCTCTCAGAGAGAGAAGACTTGTGTTACTGCTGCTTACCATGTGAATAAAAGAAGTCACGCCAGTTCAGGCTCAAGATAGAAACCATGCCTCTTGACCACATTATTGTCGCCCTATAGTTGAATTCTGTTAAAGGGGAACTCCAACATTTTGGGAAATTAGCTTATTTAACATCTTCCCTGGAGTTAGACAAGAAGATACATACCTTTTTTGTCTCTGTGCGTGCATTTTAGCTTTGGGAATAGACGCTCCGTTAGCATAGCTTAGCTTCATCACTGGAAGTGAGGCAGGACAGTAGCCTTACAGTGCCTTACAGTGTATTGCAAGGTCTGACATTGACCAAATTTGATATGCATGACCTTGGTGGGCTCTAGGTCAACTCCTGAAAAGGGGGTCAATGTCAGACCTTGCAATCAAAAGTTAGGGGGCGCACTGAAATTATGGCAAGGGTTATTAGCCCCCTAACTTTTGATTGCAAAGTCTGACATTGACCCCCTTTTCAGGAGTTGACCTAGAGCCCACCAAGGTCATGCATATCAAGTTTGGTCAATGTCAGACCTTGCAATACACTGTAAGGCACTGTAAGGCTACTGTCCTGCCTCACTTCCAGTGATGAAGCTAAGCTATGCTAATGGAGCGTCTATTCCCAAAGCTAAAATGCACGCACAGAGACACAAAAGGTATGTATCTTCTTGTCTAACTCCAGGGAAGATGTTAAATAAGCTAATTTCCCAAAATGTTGGAGTTCCCCTTTAACAAAATGTACTTAAGTACTAAAAAGTAAAAGTAAAAATTCCGGGGCAATGAAATGTTCCATTTCGTCCTCTTCATCACTCGTACTATCGTTTGTGGCCATCTTCTGTAGCTTGTCGCTCTGACTGTCTATTCTTCTGATAGCAGGTGTTTAATCAAAGATTCTCGCTTTCTAGTCTTGCACAAGGACCAATCAGCATGGGTATGGGTGGTTAATTTAAATTTAGGGTTAATTTTCCATTGTTGGGGATTTGATTGGCTGTTTTTAAATAAAGTGCGGCCACAGGATTAATAAAGTTAACGTTAGTTCGGCCAGAGAAACAAATATACTAATTAAAATGGTTGGACCTGTGAGATTTGTACTTTGTAGGTCTGCATTTTAAATGTAAGGAGTAAAAAGTATGTTTTTTTTCTCTGAAATGTAATTCAGTAAAAGTACAAGTATACAAACCTAATAATACTCGAGTAAAGTACAAATCCCCAAAAACAGTACTTAAGTATTGTAACGAAGTACAATTAATCAAGTACTTTACACCCCTGATGATTTCTTGAAATAAGTAAAAAAAAAAATAGATCTATTGTTCTCTCTCCTTTGATGGATGAAGTGGGAACGGATACCAGAAAATGTAATTTCTGTTTACTGCAGAGTGGAGGGACTGGGAGACCCATGTTACTGACCAGACACTCTATATTAATGATGGCTGTCGGAATGTAGAGCTATTTAACACTTATTTTAACAAAGAAATACCACTTACAGCACCTTTAAAGCTTGAGGTTATAGTATCGTATAGCTACCGCTCTGCGTACTACTGGAATTCACTTCCATATCAGTACTAGCACTGAATAAATTTTCAAATGCACCTTTACACACCCATCCGCCTGGCCACACCCCCATCCGCTCCTCTACATAAGCAGGGGTGTGGCCATAGTAACAGCTCCTTCCTTGTTTTCACCACGGCGAGTGTCTGTATACACCACTTTGAGATTAGTGAAATGTTGAAGAGGAGCTACGATGAAGGAGCTGTGTTGACATTATATCTTTATTTTCTCTCTCACTATTTTTCGAGGAAATACAGCGATAATGTCTTCGCCACCGGGGTGTCTAGAAGATGATGATCATTCTGACCTCCACCGGCATTTTCGTATTAGGGGCTCGCGTCGCTGGCCTAATCCCCACCGGCATTCCTCCAGCTCTGCAGTTGGACAGGTATTACCTCCGCTCTGCAGTTGGACTTTGCTTGAGAGGCGCTCGGTTGTGTGAGGGCTAGCTGCCTCTCTGGGTGGGTGATGGTTTTGGGATGCAAGCGCCAGTTCTGTTGCTATGGGGGGAATGGCTACACGACTTACGAAAGCCGGCTCCAGGCTGGTACCCTTTTTTGCTGCCTCTTAGCGGCGTGGAGAGGGTTCTGGTTTGACGCCCACGTTACATGAGCTCCTCATCGGGAGCTCTATTGCCTGGGACTGTATCCGAATCTGCGGTTCAATCCCCCAGATCTCTGGACAAACGGATACTCTGTCACCGTGCGAGGCCCCGCCTTTCAAGATGAAAGTTACCCGGCGCGAGGGAGGTGGGTTTCGTGTTTCTCCATGCTCAAGTCGGCTGCAGCCCATGAGGGAATTGTGTCGGCACCGCTGTGTCTGATAATCACCGTTCTGAAGACTGTGTTGAATTCTTTTCCTCTTCTCTCTTCGGATGAGGAGAGGGACAGACAGCGGCTGTCTGAAGTGTTGGCCTATATTGTGTTCTCACGTTGTGCAGTTTCGGTGGTAGCTGCTTAGCTTGCGTTCTAGCTGGGTTGAGCTACCTGTTAGCCAGTTAGCTGTTAGCTACGACGCTAGCTCTGTACGCTCGCTCGGCTGGGAACGTTAGCCTGATGCTACCAGTTAGCCTGGAGTTAGCTGTTAGCTTGTGCTACACCGTTGAACATTAGCCGTGAGAATAGCAGGCCATAGCACTCTGACTACGACGTCATCTTTGACAGAAGATGTAGTCGGCCCTGCACTGTATTTGAACACACCTGACGACCTGCGCTAGTGTTATGCAAAGTAGCCAGGTGGGTACTTGGCGAGTTGGCGCATCAGTAGAGTGCAGCGCATTCCTGTGTGCACGCGCGTGCTTCTGCTCACAGAGCCGGTTGCACAGTGTGCAACCCCGTCCCATGAGCAACGCACCCCTGACTATCACACTACCGACGGTTACTGTCGGTGGTGTGATAGTAAAGGGTTAACCTTCTGGTGTGTGGCAGTGAAAGGTTTAACCTTTTGTGTATTGTCGCAGTGAAAGGGTTAACTGCTTGGTTAGGGTTAAAAAAAGAAAAGTGCCTGAAGTGATGAGGCATGAACTGTGTTTCAAAACGACGATAGTTGTGCCCTTCCTGATGACTTGTCGTACAGAACTTGTAAGTCGCTTTGGATAAAAGCGTCAGCTAAATGACTAAATGTAAATGTATGTAAATGCACCATGATCGGCTGTTGGAGGGGGGCGTTTCGCCGGAGCTTTGCTCCGGCCTTAGCTTTGCTCCGGCCTTAGCTTCTTTTGCCCCGCCATCGAGGACCTTCGTCAACGTGGAGACCAGCCTGTTGCGGTCCTCTCAGCCTGCGTTCATTGGTGCAGGTAAGGGTCCATTGGACACTTCCCCCCTCTTCCTTCATTCCCCTTCCGAATGTTTTGTAATAACGATGTTTTTTTCAAAACGTATGTTGCTTCACTACATTTGGGGATGCGACATGTGTTGTGTGTGAATTGTCATGCTCACTGGTATAGCTTTTTCTCTACCTAGAAAACGGCGTTGTTTTTTACGTGAGTAAAAATGAACTAGTTTTGTTGTATGATGAGAGGTTGTGTGTGTTCATGTAACGTTAGGCAACGTAGCTGAGCTCACAACTGGCTGGGTTAAAAACCCTGCAAAGCTATGCATAGTGGCATGTGATCGAGGGATGAGTCCTTCTCTCAGCTTGTGATGACAATAAACAGGTGGCAAGTTCACATATAAACAGGGCTGTACCTGTTCAAACAAGTCGTATCAGGGGTAAGGTGGTGAGGGGTGGTTTTTTCCCCCGGTTTTCCCCTGGGCCCCCCCCCCTCCCCTCAAATATGATTTTGTTTACAATATATTGTTTCACTATGTTTGTGGGGATACGGTGTAACCCCTCAGCTTCTGCTGGAGTTGTGCTCCTGCTTAGAGAGGCAATTTTTGTCTGAAGATTGTTTGGTCGCTGTCATGTGGACTTAGCAAGGCCTGTGACCAGTACTTAATCGAGGACTTATGTCTTCTCTCATTATGAAAAACGGCATTCCTCTTACGGTAGTGAGAGTGTACTTTTGCCTTTTTTGTTGTGATGGAGGGTTGTGTGTGTCGTTAAGATCCACAACTGGGTTAGGTGTTGGCCTACAGAAGTTATATGTGTAAGCTCTTGTACCAGGGCCCTTAAAAATAAGGGCCCTCTCTTGGTCTGTGTTTTTCTTCCTTTAGGAAAAGGTGTAAAAATTCAGGTGGCAGGTTCGCACATGAGCCTATGTGAAGCTGTTACCTTGACAGGTGTACATGCGCTTCATGTAGCACGCTATGACTGGTGTCATGGCTCTGCTTTGTCATTTGCATCGTATCAGGGGTGAGGGGTCATGAGGGGGTGAACTGATAAAACCTTCCTCCCCTTTTTGTGATTGGTCAGGGGGTTGGGCCTCCTGTCCTTCGGGCTTCCTGTCACGTTGCTGGGTCAGCGCGTCACAGGGTAGGGAGGGGGGGGGAGTTTCCTGGTCCCACGCCATATTGGGCGGTGGGCCACGGAATTCCCCCCGCCATATAGTATGTCACTGGGCGCGTTTCTATTGGTTGTGAGACTTTCGTGAGTTATTTTCATGTTGTGGACCTCTGTTATTAACTTATTGTCAAGGTGAGTAGAACTTAAAAAGAAGTTCTGCTCTGTTGTATGTGTATTGAGCTTGGTAGGTGATGCAATGCAGTAGAGACGATTTGTTCTTCTGCTCTGCTCCCTACTAGTAGTGTGTATATTGGGTCAGAGCCTCCTCCTCAGGGAGTTTCAGAGCCTCCTCCTCAGGGAGTTTCAGAGCCTCCTCGGTGAGTTCAGAACCTCCCTCTCAGTGAGGGAGCTTCCTCAGAGTTTCAGAGCCTCCTCCTCAGAGAGTCCTAGTCCAATTGTTACATAGCTCAATGTTGCATATGTCTTTTCAATTTATTGCTCACGTGAGAAGTCTCTTTGGGGGTTCCCTGTCCCCTCTTTTATGGAGCAGGTTGACGGGGTGTTGTTTAGGGAGTTCCCTGACTCCTCGCCTGTAATGGTCGGTTGAGTCATGAGATTCCCCCCGCCATAGGGTATGTCACTCCCCGTCCCCTCTTTTATGGAGCAGGTTGACGGGGTGTTGTTTTCCCTCAGCCGCGTCGTATGGGACCCATGTCCGTATTTTTTTCTGTGAAAAAAGCTGCTTCTTGTCGTTCTCCCAGGCGGCTTGGAGGAACGGTATCTGGGTTCTTGTTAGAATGTACATTGATATGTTTTGGGTCTCGACGTGTACATAGTGCTGGCCCTGGGTGCTTCTGATAGGAACCATGCATGGGCTTGCGCGCCTTGGTTGCTCATCATTGAAACAGCGTTTTTATGGGGCAACTGGGTTGGAGTTTGTCTCTTCCGAGCGCCAGTGTACTAGGCTTGTCTCGACAAATTCTCGTTCATCTCTGGGGGATGTTAACAGAATAGATCAAAGCATTGGTAGAGGGGTCTCACGCCCTTGGGGTGGGCCACCGGGCGCGGTGCTTTGTGTTCTGACCATCTGGGTGGCGCCCTCTATAATGTTTTGGATCGACACGCGTACTACCCCCCTCCTGGAACTGGGGATGGCGGCGTGATTAGGGCACGGGACTGGTTCTGGTAGCGCTGGACCAGGTCAGTTAACCCGTTGTCCGCCAGGGCGCAGATCTGCTGTTCTGGTACCCTGAGGGACTTGTGCTTTTTCGGGGGGAAAATGCCGGGTCGGCCCGGGCGTTGCAGGGTTTGATGTTATGGAGATGTTCGTGGTTATGTCACTGCGTGTTATCCTTCACTGTTGCTTGGTCCATATTATGTTGTACCTTCCGCCGTGCTGAAGGAGCCTGGTCCTTCTCCATTCTTTTTCGCCCCTCTCTTCTCCTGCTTGGCGGGGCTGGGAGGGGGCTGTTGAGGTGGTTCTTGTAGAACTCCTCTGGCATCCCTGTGTACGTCCCGGACCGCCGGGCCCGGGTTCGAATTTGTTTTTTCGTCGACCTGTTGGCCTGGGTTAACCCCTTCTTGAAAACTGAAACACTTGTACTGCTGTATAGCCAGTGTATACCCGCAGTTGTGTTTTGGAGTTTTTTCTTGGGGGGTTATAGGAACAACCGCCTCATGTTAGAACCAAGGGGGTGGTTGGTTCCCTTGTGTGTTGGTAGCGGAGTCAACTCTCGGGGTAGGCCGGGCTTGGCCCCGTCTGCCTGTGAGTGTGCCCCCGCACCTTTCATGACGTCTGCCAATCATGTCAGCCTTCTCTGCCTCGGCCCCTCTAGAGGGTCGGGGGGGGGGGGTTGTGGAGGCTGCGACATGGTGCACGACATACCAGCGTACGCCACTTCCGCCGGGGTGCTGTTTCAGCAGACCCCTTTGGCGCCTGTCTAGTCCGCAGTGCTCCAGGCTCAGGTCGAGTGGCCTGTTGCCTGGATTGAGGGATCAACTTCTTTGAGGGTTGTCTCCCCGGTGCGCTGCCTGGTCCCGCTGTGGGTGTAGCCTTTTGAGTGCTTCAGGGCGGCGTGCTGTTGGGGGGAAGGGCCTGCTCTTGGTCCGAATACGTTGGCGATGTGGGGGGTGGTGTCACTAGTGACCGCCTGGTGTGGTCTCGATGCTGCAGCGTCGTTGGCCTCTCCAGGCCCCCTTTTCCGGGGGGTCCAGTCCCTTCCTGGGTCTGGGTCCTCCTTCGCGCTCCGCTGCTACGGCCTTGCCACGGGGTTGGGCTTTTGCTCTTGACCCCGTGATATTAGGGGTTGTAACGGGGGTTTTGTTTCTTCCCGTTCGTTCCCTAGTGGCATGTGGGTTGCGCGTTTGTGTAGTCGTGGGTTCTTCTGTGGAAGCTAAGTCCCACGGTCTGCTCACCCTGTGTGTTTGAGTTGCTAAACTCCTCTTCGCACAGTCGGATCCGATACCCTCCTGTCCTCCACTAGGGGGGTCCGGGGGCTCGGGTCCTCCCCGGTTCTGATGGTTGTGGCGGGCCTCAGCGGGTACATTTGTCGAGCTTCCGCTCTGCTCAGCTCCTGTATTCCAGTAGGACGCAGAGCGGTAGCTATACGATACTATAACGTACGGTTATGTCTATAACCATAGTTATATGAGTATAGCGGACGCTCTGCGTCGGACTCACTGAGGATCCCGTGGTCTTCGCCTTTGTGGTGAAAGACTTGGGAAGGAGCTGTTAGTATGGCCACACCCCTGCTTATGTAGAGGAGCGGATGGGGGTGTGGCCAGGCGGATGGGTGTGTAAAGGTGCATGTGAAAATGTATTCAGTGCTAGTACTGATATGGAAGTGAATTCTAGTAGGACATAGAGCGTCCGCTATACTCATATAACTATGGTTATAGACATAACCGTACGTTCTCCCCTCTGTTGCAGAATTTAAAACCTTGATCTCCAACCTTTGTCAATCAAGTTATATGAGATTTAATTGATTTGTTATCCTTGCTTTTTTTTTTTTTTGTTAGGATTTTATATGCTTTTGTTTTCTCATTTCTATAAGTACACGTGTCCGTAAAAACAAGGGAAACCTCTGTTGACTTTTAGAGTTTAAATAAAGGTTTGAAATTAAATTAACCCTTTCACTACCACACTACAGAAGGTTAACCCTTTACTATCACACTACAGACGGTTAACTGTCTGTATTAACCTTCTGTAGTGTGGTAGTGAAAGGGTTAACCCTCTGTCGCATGGCAGTGGAAAGGGTTAACCTTCCGTGTTGTCACGGTGAAAGGGTTAAACCGTTTGGTAGTGCGGCGGTGAAAGGGTTAACTCGGGTCCTGTTGACTGGCGGTAGCGACGTGGGGATTAAAACCTGTTTAAACTCAAAAGCTTTTACAATCAACAACAACAACAACATCACAGCCAGGGATAATTTGAAGATCAGGGATCTGTCTGTGTTGGGAGGTTTGCCATTACATTCCAGAAGTAGTCTGTAAGCTGCTACTACTAGGATCAAATAACAACAAGCTGACGAATGGCTGAATGATGTGTCTCCTGCTGTCATGTCTGGACTTGTACTTGGTGTAACTGTCGTTGGTAACCCGGGAGCGTATAGTACACTGTATATTCAGCCCATTGTTCTCGTTCATCCCTGTATCGCTGTAGCACTTCTACCTCACTGCCTCTTGTGTCGAGAAACTCTAGTAAAGCGATAGAGCAGCGGTTCTCAAACGACGGGTCGCGACCCAAAGTGGGGTCGTGGGTAGGCAAGTGTAAAAATTATTTTTATTATTATTATTTAATTTTTTTGGCAACATATTTTGGCAAAATATGCCTCCTTTTATAAATGTGTATTGATAACATAGTGCTGTAATGCATGGGGAAAAGAACATCCGGAATCCACATTTTACTTATCAGGCATGTAAGCCGATTGCAGTCATTGTGGTCCCTCAGAACAGCGTGGAATATGTGTTTCGAGCACCCAGCGTTGGATCAATAAACGCGATCGATATTTGGAATGGCGATCAGGAATTGGAATAATCTTTTTGGAGAACATCTGATCTGAGGTAAGGAATAGGAATGTGTGTGTAGTTCTCTTTCTTCCAGCATGGCCGCCTGTAACCATTGGTGAGCAGTTTCAAAAGGAAATGCCTCATTTCTGTGCCGTGGTAGAAAAACAGGTAGAAAAACTGGAAAAGCCTGATATTACTGTTCTACTGTGACAAGATCCAGTAATAAGACACCAAATTATTATGTTTTTGTTGATATCCATAGCAACATAGCAACCGTTGTCTCACAATGGTTGCTATGCTACGGGCAGCCATGTTGGAAGACAGATACTACAACTACACAAACAGTTGCATGCAAGGCCTCCGTTGGGATCGATCGACGACTTCATCCCTTAATTAAACGTCTCTTGTTGTTTAAGCAGATCGCGTTACACTATCAGAGCCGTGTCAACACATTCTGATGAAGGACTATTGATTTGTGATTTCAATTGATTTGATTCCGGTGTCATGTACCTAGAGATGCTCAGCACACATGGACTTACGAGGCACTACATATAATCATTGCACAGACGTACAACATATTGATCGACGCAAAAATCAACACCGTTTTTACAAACTCCCTTTAATACAAACAGAACCTTACAAATACAATTTGGCAAAAAGAAAGTACCTTTCCTAAAAACATAATTAAACTCTTTTCATGATCGTGCACAATTGTAAAGCCCTGGCCTATTTTATTTCATAATTCTATTCTATTCTATTGTGCTTCTATTTAAATTTAGTTTATATTCCATTTAATTCCATTCTACCTTTTTATTTCATTCTACCGTAATTGTCTGTCCGTTTATGTCGTGCCAAAAAGGACCAAATCAAATTCCTTGTATGTGAAAACTACTTGGCAATAAAGACCTTTCTGATTCTGATTCATTTAACCAAAAATAAATTAACAGAAATAGATGACATGTTACACTATACAAATCAAATCAAATAAAATGTATTTGTAAAGCCCAAAATCACAAGGTAATGTCCCCATGGGCTGGACAAGTCTTCTTTAAACAAGTCAAGAAGAAATCACAATAAATCAAGAACAAAAACCCACCATGAAATCCAAAAGAAATGTAAAATAAATAAATAAATAAATAAATAAATAAATAAATAAATAAATAAATAAATAAATAAATAAATAAATAAATAAATAAATAAATAAATAAATAAATAAATAAATAAATAAATAAATAAATAAATAAATTCAACATTCCCAGACATACCCCAGCGAAGGTAAGGAAAACTCACTAAAAACCTAGCAATAGGAAAAAAGCACCACAGGCGATGTGGAGGAGAGAAACCTTAGAAAGCGGGGATCTCCCTTCTTGGATGTCGTGATAATAGTGTTGCTATGGATGATCGATGGGTGGAGAATAAAACCGGCGAATAGTTGGTATGTATGTACATATACGTGTAATAAAACACAAATATGTACATGCAATAGCAACTGGGGTACATAAGAACATTTTTGAAAGATTTTAATAGAATAGAGCTAAGAACAACAACAACAAAATAAAAAGCGTAGGGAAACGAGCGCTAGTATGAAAATAGGACAAAGGCTAAATGTCAAGGCTCGGAGCTCGAAATATCATGAGTCATATTCCGTTTGCACATTTGTATGTATTCCGCTCGGATCCAATATACACTATAACATCTGTCTGTCTGTCTGTCTGTCTGTCTGTCTGTCTGTCTGTCTGTCTGTCTGTCTGTCTGTCTGTCTGTCTGTCTGTCTGTCTGTCTGTCTGTCTGTCTGTCTGTCTGTCTGTCTGTCTGTCCGGCCGTCCGTCCGTCTGTCTCTCTGTCCGTCCATCCGTCCATCTGTCTGACTGACTGTCTCTCTGTCTGTCTGTCTGACTGTCTCTCTGTCCGTCCGTCCATCCATGTGACTGTCTCTCTGTCTCTCTGTCTCCCCCTACAGGAAGATGATGGACTCGGGGCAGATAGACTTCTACCAGCACGACAGCGTCTGCACCAACACCTGCCGCAGCACCAAGTTCGACGTGCTCGTCACCAGCACCCGCCTCCCCGGGGGCAGTTCAGTGCATTCTACCCCCCCGTCTCTGCCCGGCGACCCTCTGTCGGGGCAACCGGCCGCCCTGCCCGGTAAGCATCCCAACCGCACAGTGTTACCCGTAGGAAAATGAACTATAGTAAAAAAATATATATATATATGGGCACCATGGGCGACCGGGCCTTCTGCTCGGCTGCTCCCCGCCTGTGGAGTGCCCTCCCTGACCACCTCAGAGCACCACAGACCGACCACTGCTTCCTTTAAAAGAGGACTAAAAACATACCTCTTCACGAAAGCCTTCCCTTAGTTTTAACCTTTTTATACATATGCCTTGTGTGTTTTATCCCTTTTTTATGCTTTTATGTCTTGTTTTTTAATTGCCTATGATTTGTTTTTACTCTGTAGCACTCTGAGATTTGGTTTCCAAATATAGAGTGCCCTATAAATTGAATGTATTATTATTATTATTATTATTATTATTATTATTATTATTATTATTATTATTATTATTATTATTATTATTATTATTATTATTATTATTATTATTATTATTATTATTATTATTATTATTATTATTATTATTATTATTAGATAGTATTTCTGTGTTGTTGTTTCTTTTTCGTACACGCTATAGAGATTTACTACAGCAGGGCTTTCCATGGGATTTTGAAACAAGATGGTGTTGTTCCTCAACTAGGGGCAGGTCCAGAGGGGGGCTGTGCCTCAACTAGGGGCAGGTCCAGAGTGGGGCTGTGCCTCAACTAGGGGCTGGTCCAGAGGGGGGCTGTGCCTCAACTAGGGGCTGGTCCAGAGGGGGGCTGTGCCTCAACTAGGGGCAGGTCCAGAGTGGGGCTGTGCCTCAACTAGGGGCAGGTCCAGAGGGGGGCTGAGTCTCAACTAGGGGCAGGTCCAGAGGGGGGCTGAGTCTCAACTAGGGGCTGGTCCAGAGGGGGGCTGTGCCTCAACTAGGGGCAGGTCCAGAGTGGGGCTGTGCCTCAACTAGGGGCAGGTCCAGAGGGGGGCTGAGTCTCAACTAGGGGCAGGTCCAGAGGGGGGCTGAGTCTCAACTAGGGGCAGGTCCAGAGGGGGGGGGGGGGGGGGGGGGGGGGGGGGGGCTGAGTCTCAACTAGGGGCAGGTCCAGAGTGGGGCTGAGTCTCAACTAGGGGCAGGTCCAGAGGGGGGCTGTGCCTCAACTAGGGGCTGGTCCAGAGGGGGGCAGAGTCTCAACTAGGGGCAGGTCCAGAGGGGGGCGGAGTCTCATCTAGGGGCAGGTCCAGAGGGGGGCGGAGTCTCAACTAGGGGCAGGTCCAGAGGGGGGCTGTGCCTCAACTACGGGCAGGTCCAGAGGGGGCGGAGTCTCAACTAGGGGCAGGTCCAGAGGGGGCGGAGTCTCAACTAGGGGCTGGTCCAGAGGGGGGCTGTGCCTCAACTACGGGCAGGTCCAGAGGGGGCGGAGTCTCAACTAGGGGCAGGTCCAGAGGGGGCGGAGTCTCAACTAGGGGCAGGTCCAGAGGGGGGCTGAGTCAACTAGGGGCAGGTCCAGAGGGGGGGGGGCTGTGCCTCAACACACACACACACACACACACGCACGCACGCACGCACGCACACACACACACACACACACACACACACACACACACACACACACACACACACACACACACACACACACACACACACACACACACACACACACACACACACACAGTTGAACAAAGGAACAGAGGACTGAGCAATCACATATTAGACAACGATGTGCCCCCCAAAAACGTAAACATAAAAAAATATATATTTATATTTATTTATTATTACATAAAAAAAACATGGTGGCGCTGGCACGCTGTCATGGTGGTGCTGGCACGCTGTCATGGTGGTGCTGGCACGTTGTCATGGTGGTGCTGGCACGTTGTCATGGTGGTGCTGGCACGCTGTCATGGTGGTGCTGGCACGCTGTCATGGTGGTGCTGGCAGGTAGTGAGTAAGTGGAATATTATAGAGATGTATGGTAGAATCACCATAGTATTCCTGTCGTTTTACCATAGAAATACTATGCCTCTATAGTTATATTTCGTATTGCATCGCGTCCCGCTCTGAGCCTTTACAATAGAAATACTATAGTGAATAACGATAGGTTATGTAGATAACCTAGTTATATTAGTATTGGCTAAGCGTCCCGCTCTGAGCCTTACGAGATACCCATATCTCCTGTGATACCTAATGTATCTCCCACGAACAAAAACACATGCACCCCACCTGTATGGGGCCCCGCCCCTTATGGTGGCCACCGCCCATATAACCATGACCCTGGTCATGAAACACCCTTCCTCTATTTTCGTCCCAGCGTGTTGGATGCGTGCACCATACGAGCTAGCGGAATGAAAAGATTAAGGAAGATTAATAATGTTGGAAGCTTACCGGAGGTTGCTGGCCCCTGGCATCTTCGACGCATGTTTTCGGCGACACGACGGGCCTGTGATGTTCCTCGTTTGATGACTGCACATCGAGGTTCAGCTGTACAAGGCTGGCTGTCGGGCCAGCTTGTACTCAGGTAGGCCCTGTGTCTTCAGGCATGGGTATTAGTGTTAGTAATGCTAACAACACAAACTTGTTGTGTGTTGGCGCCAGGGGCAAGATGGTTTGGTGAACGTTCTCTGCAGGGAACGGTTTCCAAGCTGTCTTGGGCGTGCTGCTAAAACATCTAAAGCTATGCTAACATGCTATCGCTACTGCCGCATGCTATCACTACTGCTAATTGCTATGCTGTTTTAATGTCTCCGCCGTGAGATGTTGTCACTCTCCCGCCTCTTGCCCGGTTCATCAATGAAGGTCAGTCGGTAGCTGTTGTGGGGTTTTGAGTTCTATTTACCTTTTTCGGGTAAATGGGTTGACAACGGGGTAGGTCGTGGCTAGGTTCTAGCCAGGTATTACCTTGTGTTCCGGCGGGGTTTGTTGAACGGTGTTCCCATCTGGGTTGGCGTCGGGTAGTGGGGCTATGGGTCCAGCCGACATGGTAAACATGTTGCGTGTCTGTGCACAGGCAATTGTTGTCTTGGGTTCCACATTGCCTGGCGTTAGGCTGCAGTAGTATAAGGGCAGGGCCGCTTGGGAGAAATGTGAGGCCCTGTGCGTTTTTAGACGCGAGGCCCCCCATCTCCTGGGGCGGCCCTGTGTAGGGGGCTATTGTTTCATTTTGTCACTCTGCTATGAGAAGGTCTGTCTTGCTACAGCTTTCTCTCCTCTCAAACCATTCATACTGACGGTCAATCGGTATACTGGGGGAGTAGTGCGGGGGGGGGGCTTTGTTTACCTTTTTTGGTAAATGGGCTAAACTAGGGCTGGTGTTCTGTTGTGAATATTTTGAATGAAGACGGGTCTGGTCCGTCTCCCCTTAAACTTTGTGTGTATGGGTTTGCTCATTCTACAGTTTTTGTGGTTTAGCTCTTTTATTCATTTAACCTTTTCATGGTCCACACCACAGTGGAGGGTGCTGTTTGCAATCACCACTGGTGCTCCATGTTAACGTCAGTCCTTTGTTTTTGATATGTTGAAACAATGCCCCGCCCGGCCGACACCATGGGTCGGCCTGGCGAGTGGCTGGTGGGCTGTTAAGGCTTGTACCGCCACGGTATGGAATTGGCAACGATTAGAACTGTGTTCGAATTGGTGTTTTTTCTATTAAAGAAATGGTGTCTGGTGGAGGGGCCTTGAGGGCCGGCCGACGTCGGCACATCGCGCAAGGTTGTTGACGTTATTAGCTTTGACCCAGCCGCAAGCTATAACCGCTCAGGGTTCCCCTCTCCGCAGGGGATTTTGGTCTTCTGCTGGAGCGCGGGCGGTATTGTCCTAGGCCCTACACCGCCTCACACCGCGCAGCCAGAAGAAGAGAGAGCACGGCCTCGTCAGCGGCGATGACGGGGCCCTCGACAGGCGGCCATGTTTCCCCCGCCAGTGGTGCCCTGGTTGGAGAATCGACAGGGTATCGCGAGGCCGACAGTCTTGGCGGCCGAGGGATCGGCCATTTTGGGTGATTTCGGTGTTGGTAAACCACTCCGTCGTCATTTTGCCGCGAGCAGCCCGCTCCCCGTTCAATCCTCTCTCTGGTATCCCCAGAAGCGGGGCTCTGAGCGTTCTCCTTTGGCTGCGGGCCGCGAACCTTCATTGAAGCGTATGCGGCCCCATTATTCGCTTCTCATGGAGACAGGGGCTGACACCCAGTTGATGGCTGAGCCTGGGTCTGTCCGTGAGAATGTTGTGCTGTCAAGCGGCTCCCACACCTTGAACTGTGTTGGTTGAGCCTGGTGTTACGTCTGTCAACTTAAGTGTTGTCAGCAGGGGGGCTCGAAACCTTTTGAGGCACACAGTGCGGGCTTCCCCGGCCTCGCCTTCGCCAGGCCAGGTATCATGTTGGTGCTCCCACTCCTGGAATATTGGCAAGTGGTCGCAGCTCACATGGTTTGGGGTGGTAGTGATATCACTGCAGGGCTACGGTGTGTAGGAACCCATGGGGGCCTTACACCTTGCATGTCCGGCTGCAGAACAACTCCTTCAGCATGTTCTGGAGGGGTGTTCAGTGGGGGGGCTTTTTTTGATCGGAAGCCCCCCGTATCAGACAGGCCCTTTTCTGTCGGGGTTCCCCCTTGGGTGCGATTGCCTCGTGGGTGGTGTCAGGGTCAGGTGTTCCGACACGGAACGCGCTCCTCGCACGATTCCAGGGTTGTCTTCGCACAGCGGGGGGGACCGGGCCAACTATCTACAGTTCCTGGCGGACCTGCGCCACGTGACGGCGGGTGCGTTGGGAGTGTCGTCACATATGACTACGGCAGTACCATATGTCGAGGTAGATGGAGAGAATGGTGAGGCGGGGACTTGTGTTTACACAACCCCACCCGTTTTCAGGTTTGGTACAGACCCTGTTGTCGGGGTCTCCAGCAGGGACAGCTCTGGTCGACGAGATCCAATCTCTGTGGACGAAGCAAGCCATCGTCGTGGCGTTCTCCTCCCGGTGTTCTCTGCCCGAGAAGTCGGGAGGGAGGGGTGTAAGACCCAGGCTGGACCTGTCCCATGGGAAGGTTCAGCATTTTTTGGATCGTCTCCTACCTGTTGAACACTGTCAGGTGGGGGTCTGGTTCTCCTCCATAGACCTGTAGGATGCGTATGCGCATCCCCGATCTTCCATCCTAGGGCTTACCTACGCTTCCTTTGCAGGGTTAGCGTATGAGTACCAGAGGCTGCCGTTCGGTTTTCTCTGGCTCCCCGCATCTTCACCAAGTGCGTGGAGGCCGCACTGGGGCCTCTGCGTCATCCGGGGTTACGGAGTGTTCTGCCCTGATGACGTTCTGGTCCTTCGCGGTCAAGGTGGATCGTCAGGTCTCGTACCAGGCAGGTCTCTACCAGCCTGGGGTTGCTGTAGACTGGATGTAGAGTATTCCTCTTCCCAGTCAACGGTTGGAGGGCTATGGGCATCCATCTCGGAGCGTGTTGTCAACACGCTCGGGAGGTTCCGTCCTAGGACGGTTACGGCGCTGTCTCACGTCGCGTTTTCACCGACGCCTCCCTCGCTGGTGATGCGTCGGGCCAACGCAGTAGGGGGCAGCTGGCAAACCATGCTGCCCGGTCTGCGCTACGTTCAATGTGTTGGTGTTGAAAGCGGTCCTTCTGGTCCACAAATGGTGTTGATCAGGACGGACGATACGACGTCAGTGTCGTGTATCGACAGACAGGGAGGAGTACGCTCCCCCTGTCTGCACCAGGCGGCGGGCGGCTGGCTATGGGCGTCCTCCATCTGCGCGGCCTAAGGGCTCCCCACATCCCCGGCAGGGAGAATGTGGGTGCAGGTGTACTGTCGCGGGGCGGCCCTCATCCTGACGGGTGAGGATTGCGTCTGGACATGGCCAGGCAGGTCTGGGACCGATGCCGTGCCGCCAGGGATTCTTCCCCATACATCTGTTAGGTCAGTTGTTGGGACGGGTACGTTGAGGGGCGCAGGTTCTTGATCCTGATGGTGTTACCATCTGGAATGCGCATGCTCCCTCCACTGTCGCGCTTACGCGGGCAGATGACGTATGTTCCAAGTGTGGTGTAAGGCGGGGGGCCAGGACTCAGTCTCCTGCCCCCTGGTTGCTGTCCTTAGTTACCTCCAGTCTCTCCTTGATAGACTGTCGGCTTCGACGGTGAGGGTATATGCAGCAGCTATATCCTCCTATCATGAGGGGTTTGAGGGGATGTCTTGTTCAGCCACCCTCTTGTGAAGCGTTTCCTGCTTGGCGCTCGACGCGTTAAGCCGGTGCAACGCTCCTTGGCTCCGACTTGGGATCTTCAATTGGTCCTCGGTCGGTTGTCCTTGGCCCCGTTTGAGCCGCTCGAGCGGGCGCCGTTGGGACAGCTGTCCTTCAGGACCGCGTTCCTTCTGGCTGTCACTTCCGCTAAACGCGTAGGTGAGCTCTGTGCTCTCTCGGTACATCCAGAGTGCCTGTCTTTTCGGACCGATTGCGGTGTCACTCTGCGACCTAATCCTGCTTTCGTGCCTGAGAATATCCGGAGTTCCTTCCGCTCCCGGGATATTGTGGTTCAGGCGTTTCGTCCTCCTCCTCACACTGGTGAGTTAGATGCGGGCCTTCACCTGTCATGTCCAGTCCGTGCTTGGGGATTTACCTCAGCCGTACTCAGGATTTCAGGGTTACCGACCAGCTTTTTGTCTGTTACGGTGGGGCTCGTGCTGGTAAGGCACTGTCGGAGCAGCGCCTGTCCCATTGGTTGTGCGAGGGTGTTACCCTCTGCTACACGCTGGCTGGGCAGGATCCCCCTGGGGGCGTCAGGGCGCACTCCACTCGTGGGGTGGCTGCCTCTGCCGCTCTCCTGGGTGGGGCCTCGGTGGAGGCCATCTGTGCTGCAGCTTCATGGTCCTCCCCGGGCTCCTTTGTAAGGTTTTTCCTCATGGACATGACCGGGGGTTCTGTCTCCCAGGCGGTTCTGGGGTCTGTGGCCTTTCCTGCTTCCCGTCCTTTGGTCGGGTAGCAGGAGTGTATGGGTATGGGCCGCAGTGTGTTGAGTCACACGTGGTTCCGCCTGTACGGTGTGTTCAAGGGGTTCTGGCTCCCTCTTGTTCGCATTCAGGTGGAGTTGACTGCGCCCCCCCTTCGTTAGGAAGGATGGGGTGACAGGGCTCCCCGCACCCCTTGATGTGGGCTTACGGGTCCTCAGGGGGTACATCTGTCGGGTCTCGCGCCCGCTCTTCCCCATTATCTCGTAAGGCTCAGAGCGGGACGCGATGCAATACGAAATATAACGATAGGTTATGTAGATAACCTAGTTATATTAGTATTGGCTAAGCGTCCCGCTCTGCGCGCCCTGAGTTCCCTCTTGAGGGATCTTTTCCTGGGACGGGTTTTGGCGAGGAAGGGTGTTTCATGACCAGGGTCATGGTTATATGGGCGGTGGCCACCATAAGGGGCGGGGCCCCATACAGGTGGGGTGCATGTGTTTTTGTTCGTGGGAGATACATTAGGTATCACAGGAGATATGGGTATCTCGTAAGGCTCAGAGCGGGACGCTTAGCCAATACTAATATAACTAGGTTATCTACATAACCTATCGTTATTCACTATAGTATTTCTATTGTAAATGGTGCAAAAATACAAAATAACACCCCACAGGAATACATGAATCATGTTTGAATGGGTATCAGCAAATTGATATTCCTCTCACACCTGCTTGCAGTCTGACATTCTATCAAACCGTATCATTGGATAGAAAAAAGACAATTCACACGGATAATTCATACAAAAACCCATTAGAAGTCCCCTGGAAATGAATGCATCTGTGATAACGAAGACATAGAAACTAATTTAGGAGATGCACCATTATATGCCATGATTCAATAGCTTGTGTTAGGAAATGAACTGAACTTTAAAGGGAGAAATCTGCCGTCAGCAGTCGGTTCCCATTGATGGTGCACCAATTTCCTCACTGGCCAACCTCTGCACAGCGGACCAGATTGAAATCTAGAGATAAGAAAAACAATTGGATGACCTTGGCGGTCTTCCGTCTGCCCCGAGGAACTTAGAGAGCTATCACATTCGTGGACTGCAGCCTGCTTAGTCATAGTTAAAGGGATAGTTTGGATTTATTATTATTTTCCGTTCAATTATAAAAAGATCTAATAGTTTATGTGAATATCATTTTGTATATATATTATAATAATATAATATATTTCCCCTTGTTTTGTCCGGCACCTACTTTGTGTAGTAGTGTATTGAGAGGGATCCTAGCGCTAACTAGCGTTAGCTGTTAGCAATGACAGCAGCCAGTTAGCTTGCTTGTTGGATTATCTCATGTTCGCCTTTTAAGTAAAAAAACTAAACTATACGTTAACGTGGAAGCTCAGACATTTCAAGCATCAACAATGTAACTTTTGGAATGAATGTTTTTGTTCCTGGAAATAACATTAGCCTGATTGGGGGGGGGGGGGGGGGGTAGATTATTATCGATACCCTCCCTCCCCATCCCCCATTTAAAAGAAATCGAATTAACAAGGGAAAGGGCCATCTAGACATGTCTGATTTACATTTATCTAGTTGTGACTAGTTGCTCTTTGATAGAGCCAGTGATAGACCCCCCTAAGTATTTGAATCCCTCAAATGCCATTTCAAAGGGGAATGTGGACTGGGGAAGTGTTTTCACAAGTTGGTTTACAAGAAACAGTTAGCTTTTTTTGGAGATTTCATTTGTAGCCTGAAAAATGTCGGAACTGATTCACAATATTGGGGGAAGGGAGGACATTGGTTTAGAGACGTATAAGAGAAGGTCGTCAGCATAAAGGGAAAGCTTATGGACCCGCTCATGACAAGTGATGTCTTCAAATGGATCATGGCTGCGAAGCAAGATGGCTAGAGGCTCAATAGGTAAACAGGGGAGAAAGTGGGCAGCGCTGGATAGTCGAGTGATATTATAACTTCAGGAGTAATAAATTAAATAGCCTCCTAGTATTGAAAAAAAAAACTAAATAATGGAAGACATTAGCCATTGGAGAGGATTTTGGCCAGTATTTTACAGTCTACATTAACAGTGAGATTGGCCCGTAGCTACTGCAGGAAGTAGGGTCCTTGTCTTTCTTCACAAGCAAAGAAATGGATGCCATAGACACGTTGTTGGCAATTGGCCCTCCTGAAAGGAATCATTGTACATCCTCACTGATTGATTGATTGATTGATTGAAAAGTTTATTAACAGATTGCAGAATGGGTACAGTACAGTACAGCTCAATACATACAATTGTTAAGGGGATGCAGACCAGAGAAAGACTTTCGTCTTGTTTACATCAGGGTCCCCCATTTTCAATGACTGGATTAATAATGTAGAATACGACTTGTAAAACTCTACTGTGAAGCCGTTGGGGCCTGGGGATCTCTCGTTTTACATGGATTTGATTGCTTCCTGTATCTCTAGGGTGGAGTTGGGGCCATAGATATATATAAAGACTAGATGACGGCTTCCGGTTTGACAACGGCATGTAGCGGTCACGTTGGTCACGAGCTCCGCTCCCGTTCATGTTAATTTCGCTTCAAAACCCACTTTTTACAACACTAATGTGTTTAAACCTCGACGTATATATTAACTAAGACCTTCTACAAACTATATCAACAGAAAGAATCAACATGACATCAAAGAAAGAACCTGTAAAGAGACGCGGAGCAGACAATCTAACGGCAGACCCTGCGGTGACGTGCTCCGTGAAGGACAGGGCAGTCGAGATCGAGAATAAAACAACCGACAATACCATCGCTTCCACCGCTCCTGCAACCTCAACCGAGACAGACATGGAGAATACATCACCCGATTTCGAGTCTCTGACTAATCTGATAAAGAACTTGACCGACAAGGTAAAGATCTTAACCGACAAGGTTGATAATGCTGACGCCAAGGCTGATAATATTGCTGGTAGGGCTGACGCTAATGCTAACGCTTTCAAGTTATCTATCGAAGCTAAATTCGAAGAATTTAAAGCAGCGGCTGCAGCACAAACCGAGCGCATTATTGCAGTTGAAAATACCGTGAGCGAATATACACTGAAATTCGATGAGGGCAACAAGGCTCTTCATGTCGAAATCGTGGAACTAGCGGTGGAGATGCAAGAGGGTGACAAGGAGCTTTTGCAGAAGATACTTGACAACAACGAGAAAACAACGGATAGGCTGCTCGAATTCGAACGTTACTCCCGTAGATTTAATATCCGTATAGTGGGATTGGATGAATCAGTCAAATGCACAGACGACTCGTTCCCGTCAGTGTTAGCTGAAATTCTAGGTTCAGAGACCCTCCCTACAACACCGACAGTGGACCAACGTTACAGAGTCGGCACCCGAGACTACAGCGGCAACAAAGTGAGGGTGATCATTGCTACCCTGCGTAAAACTGAAATAAGAGACACGATCATCAGGGATGCACGTAAGAAATGGGGAAAACTGACATACAAAGGTAAACAAGTGTCGTTCTACGAAGATATGTGCAGGGAGGCTATAACTCTACGAGCCTGTTACAAGGTTGTGATGCATCAGCTCTATGAGAAAAATCTCCATCCTATCCTACGTTATCCAGCAAATCTTTCCATTGCGGAGCGAAATGGAAAAAGGTTCGGGCTCCGTTCGCCTGAAGTGGCAGAAGAATACATGAAGGAAATACATCGTGGATGACAAGTTTATTCATCTTTTTTTTAATCTATGTTGGATAACTTTGCTATCAGGGGAGGAAACTAACTTTTTGGCTTACCAGCCAACTGGCGAGTATCTGATTTTTTTTCCAGCCAAACAGATTTTTTACCAGACAAAAAAAATCGCTAATTGTGATAATTACTTCTTTGTATGTCAAGCCGTGTCAATGTTGTGTATGCATCTGGGTAGGCACACTGTGCCTTTAAGACAGCACGGTGGTCTTACGACAGTGCTGTGAAGTACCGTCAAGTGTTGTGGTAACGTCAGTTGGGTTGGTGTGCTGTTGTGCACAGTGCACTGGTTGAGCTAGCCCCTTTCGTGACTGCGATGTGCAAGCCAGGGGCTTTTGAGCATGAAATAAAATGTCTAACCTTATGTCGTAGTCCGGTGCTTTTTTGGAAACATTATAGTCATAACAGATACACCTAGCTGGCTGCTTTGAGCACACGGGGCTAACGTTAGCTAGCAAGCAGCTATAGCTAAAACGCTAACTAGAAGCTAACCACTGTATACAGTTCCAGTAGACTAACATTACACCTCTGTGATTTAAATGTGTCCTTAGTAACTTATACTCGAGGGTTGTACTAGGGTTGGATGCAGTTCCCCGTTGGTCAGTCTGTCTGTTTTCCATCTTCTGCTGTGTTTAACGTTATCTGTTTGCGAGTGCTCCTGATGGCTAGCCTAGTACCGCGGGACTTTTATTATTATATGTCCGCGGGTTGGCCAGTACTGCGCAAACGTTTATTAAACATTATATGTCCGCGGGTGGTCTTGTGCAGTGCTCTCGTGGCACTGTCAACTAAAGCGAACACTCAGAAGACGCGCACCGTTTGCCAGTGCAGTGATTGCAGAATGTTTTATTTTATTGTATACTCGCCAGCAGGGGAGGAAACTAACTTTTTGGCTTACCAGCCAACTGGCGGGTATCTGATATTTTTTACCAGCCAAACGTAAAAAATACCAGCATTTGGCCAGTAAAGTGGCCTAATTTCCTCCCCTGGCAATTTGCTATGGCTCGGACATCAAAAACGGCATCAAACAAGCTTTTTGACAACATTGAGGTACAAATAGTTTAATATGAAACGCTAGACACTATATTTATACATTTTGGAACATTCTGGAACATTCTGGATTTTTTTCGACCGCTCTGTGTCATATTGGAATATACTGGAATACACTGGAATGACATAACTCTATGGCAAGAAGCCCTGGAACATAACATCAGTTTTACACAATATACACAATATACACTCGACTTTTACAATGAAGGCCCGGGAACAATAACATCGGTATGTGACCTGCACATGAACCAGATATGGAAGATCAATAAACCTTCATAACGGATTAATGCCCACCCTTGTCGGGGGACGAACTGCATACAAGGATTTAAAAACCTTATTTTCATTTAGAGGTGTAAGCTTGGCAAAGTTATTTGAAAATTTAAGCAATTGTTCCCTAATTTTAGGGATTTCTATAATTTTGTTCTAAACATCTTTCTTTCTTTTTCTCTGTTTTCTGAAATGTTCCAACCTATACATGTTAGTAGAAGGTTCAAATGAGTATACTAATTGAGGCATATCTTTCATTTTATTTTATTACATTAACGGGAGAGTGGCTAGGCCACGAGTGACATTCTATTAAATTAGAATTAAAGTTTTAGATCCTATGGCAATTGGCATAGGAAAGTTAAGGATAAATGGCTCATTCTGGGCTAACCGGTGGTGTAAGGGAGGGTGGAGTTGTACGCGAAGGGGGTGTCAAAGGAACACAGCCTTGTATGGCTCTTTGAGGGAGGGGGGTTTAGGGGATTATTTGTATATATGTATGTTTTTAAGCTCGGCTCTCAACGGGACCTCAATAATTGGATATATATCCATTGTGAATTCGTACTCTAGACGCATTACTAACAAGTACACAACAACATGTATAGATTATGGCTAGTTTGAATATAATGATTTGGAATACTGGAGGAATAAATAAACAACATAAACGCAAAAGCGTGCTCACACTGATGAAAAACAAAAAGGTTGATGTGGCTCTTCTAAGCGAAACGCACCTTTTAGTGGAAGACAAAGTAACGCTAGCGGACAACATATATCATAACATTAGCCACTCTTCCTTTGGAACGAGATCCCGTGGAGTTGCTATAGTCGCGAAACGGAAGTTGAATATTGAATTGCAGGAAGTATGGTCTGATACAGATGGTCGGATAACCATAGCTAAAATTGTATACAGGAACAGGAAAATAGCGTTGGTAGCGGCATATGCCCCAAATCTTTACGAGGCTAACTTCTACGCTACACTTACCAGAACAATGTTAAACTTTCCTAAATACTCATTTATAATTGGCGCGGATTTTAATGCCATTTGGGATCCCGGGATGGATAAATCTTATCCCACCTTTTCCAATGATCAGAAAAATTCATCTAATGCATTAAAGGATTGGTCTAAGAATACAGGTGTAAATGACCTATGGCGATCACTCAACCCAACGACCCAAAAGTACTCTTGTCGATCTGCAAGACACAACACATTCTCCAGAATAGATAATGTTTTTGCATCCCCTAGACTATTTGATAACTATGACGTGGAAATGGTACCCAATGCACTATCAGATCACTGTTATTTACTCCTAAAAGGATCATTTGGTATACTGTCATCCCGAGCCCCAAGATGGCGATTTAACTCGATATTGCTGAAAAACAAGGAATTCATTAGACAATTCAAAGAAGCTCTTGTTGAATTCCTGCTGGAGAATGCGCAATCGGTACAGGACCCCAGAATATTATGGATGTCGGTAAAGGGATTTATCAAGGATTTCACCGGGGTCTTTTCCTCCAAAATACGCAAGAATCGTTGTTCAAAACTGGCAGAGCTGGAAACGCTTTACTCTACGTTATTTTCCTCTTTACAATACAACTACTCGGTTCGATTGGAATCTCAAATTAATGTGTTAAAAAAAGAGATTAATGCCATTTTAAAACAACAATCTGAAGTTCAAATACGTAGCACAAGACAACAGTATTACTTTCATGGTTCTAAACCAAGTCACCTACTAGCTATGCAGATACGAGCCAACGCAAAATGTGCAGATATCCCTACTATTAAGGCATAGCAAGGACTTGTTACAGACCCTAAAAAAATCAACGAGACATTCAAAAGATTTTACTCCAACTTGTACAAATCAGAAATGGCCTTCGATCAAAACAAAATGGACATATATCTTAATCAAATTAACCTTCCTAAACTATCAGAGGATGACGCTAAACAGTTAGAAACACCCATCACACTAGATGAACTTAGGGAGGCCATATCTGAAATGTGGTAAGGCTCCTGGAAGGGACGGTATCCCACCAGAAATGTACCTCTTATGCTGGGATGTAATTGGACCCCTATTACTTAATATGATTTTATACTCAATCAAGGAGGGGAATTTCCATAAGATCGACAATATTGCACTCATAACAGTCCTCCTTAAAAAAGACAAAGACCCCACCGATTGCGGTAGTTATAGACCCTTGAGCCTCCTCGGAACCGATATCAAGCTGTATTCCAAGGTATTAGCCATCAGACTTCAAAAGCAAATGACGTCTTTAGTTCATCCTGATCAGACTGGCTTCATAAGAGGCCGCTTGATCACGGATAATATAAGACGGTTATTACATGTGCTAGATGCCAGCAAGGATGACACCCCACCTATAGCGATGCTGTCCCTGGATGCGATGAAAGCCTTTGATAGGTTGGAATGGTCTTATTTATGGGCAGTACTAGAAAGGATGGGGTTAGGAAAAGGATTCATTGATATGATAAAAGTATTATACAAAGACCCATTGCATTGGCCATGATTACAACAGGTATAATCACCTCCGAAATCTTTCCGGTATCGCGCTCTTCCAGACAGGGTTGCCCTCTTAGTCCCGGACTATTCGCTTTATCATTAGAGCCTTTAGCACAATATATAAGACAATCCCAATCCATAGAACCAATCGCAATTAAGGGCACACAACATCATATTAGTTTATATGCGGACAACGTAATATTGTTCATGCAAAACCCTAACACCTCAATGCCTCATCTTCTCAAGTTGATTGATGACTTTGGCAATCTATCGGGATTTAGGATAAATTGGCCAAAGTCGGCCTTCCTTCCACTTAATGCCCCTGCAAAGAATATACTCCTTCCAGAAAAAATACCAATGGTTAAACACTTCAGATGTTTAGGAGTTGAGGTATTCCCTACTATAAGCCAAACGGTGAAGTACAATTACACAAAATTCCAAGATAAGATCAAATACGACTTTGACAGGTGGTCCAAACTTAAAAACTCAGTACAGGCACGAGTATCAATAGTTAAGATGGATGTTTGACCTAGAATCAACTTCATTAGCTCAATGTTACCGTTACCCCCTCCTGATGGTTACTGTAAAAAATTACACTCCACCGCATATACATTTATTTGGAATAACAAACCTCCACGAATAAAAAGATCCACCGCACAGAGAAACAAAGCCGACGGAGGTTTGGCATTTCCAGACTTTTACCACTATTTTAAAGCGTACTCTTTAAGACCACTGACAACCTGGTTTGACTCCCAAGCATCTGTATCCTGGAGAAACTTAGAAGAAAATATAGTAGCACCACATAGACTGCAGGACATAGTATACACCATATTATCAATTAAGCAATGCAAATTGAAATTTGGCCCCCTTATTACACATGTGATCCGGATATGGCGTGAAACACAAAAAAAATATTCTAACCAACATAAATGGCATAGCCATACTCCCCTATTCAATAACAATGCACTCCTTATTGGAAAACGACCTATAAGATACCCCAAATGGTGGGCGGCTACGTGGCGTAGTGGGCAAGGCGCTCGCCATGAAATCTGGAGACGCTGGGCTCGCCTGTTCGAGCCCAGCGCTCCACATTTGCTTTCAGTTTAGCTGGTCGTCTGTACTAATACACATTGGCCGTATTAGGGGGTGGGAAACTGATGGGTGGGGATCGGGCGTTGTGGACAGCGACTCCTACAGGTCGGTTGGTACACACATTGGGAGATGTTTTCAACAAACTGGGTTTTTGTAGCTATCAAGATATACATAAAAAAATTTAACCTCACCAGTTCCACATATTCTTTTTACGCACAGTTATTAAAATGTTTGAAGGCTCATGGAGTCCCATTAAAGATACCAATTGAGCACCACAGATATCACAAATTCTTCTATGAAAGAGACATCGAGAGGCTTTGTATCTGATTTTTATCATCACTTACTAACATCTTCGTATCGAATCCTCCCCCTAGACTCAGTCTGGAGGAGGGATATACCAGACTTGGAAATAGATTTTGATTGGCAAGAAGTCTGGGCAAACGTTCAAATTGCGTCACGTAACCCGGACCATCAACAAATTAATCTTAATTATATTCATAGGACATACCTGACTCCTATAAGATTGAACAGAATGGGACTTAAACAAGATTCCCTATGTTCCTTATGTACAAATGGAGATGAGGGTACATTTATGCACATGTATTGGGATTGCCCACCGGTTAAGATATTCTGGGAAGAAGTGTCCCAGCAATTATCAGAATTCTTATTTCTGAACATACCTGTACATCCCTCTGTATTGCTGTTGAATGATGTTTTTCAGTTTGCAGCCCCTATACAGCTAAAGAGACTAGTTTTATCCGGTCTCACAGCCGCTAAAAAGCTGATAGCATCACAATGGTTTCAACCGGATAAAATGTGCCGGAAGGTATGGGTTCTTACCTATCTCGATGTGATTTATCTAGAAATATCTACAGCAAGAATTTTAGGTGTCAGTGAAACCAACATTGCAATCTGGTTAGAAGTGGTGGAGAGAATAAAAGCTAGCATATGAATTGTAGTGCCTGGTTAGAAACGAATGAAAATGGATGGATTATCCAAGTGGGGGTCCGGGGGGGGGGGTGAGCGAGCAAGAGCATATGTATGTATTGTATTAGATAGCAAGTATTAGGTATATATGTCGTAAACTACATTTATAATGATTTAAATGGTGATTTCATTGGATGTTTACTGTTAATGCTTGTGTATCTAATTTGATGTTATGTTTAAAAAATTATAAAAAAAAATATATATAAAAAAAAAAAAAAAAAGACTAGATGACTCACCTGCGCTGCTGGCCAACGGAGACCGACGTTGCCACATGGCGGCCATCTTGTTACAGGGTAGCACGCCCACTGTCTGTATGTCTATATGTCTATATATGTCTATATGTCTATAGTGCATGTACTTGAAATAACCATAGCTTGCTCAATTTCAACCGTTTGTTTTGTTAAAAACGTCAGAGATGTAGTTATCGGGCGCCAGGGTGGCGCACCACGTAACGCACTGTAGTGCAACGCGGCCGTCCAAGGGTGCGTGAATACTTTCCCCAAGGCAGTTGTCCTTCCGCGTTCGGTTTGCGCGCCCTGATTGGCCTCTCAGCGCCCAATCACGTTAGTCCTGTGAGGTTTCGCCTCTTCCCTGGACCTTTTATTCCTGTTCCCTGGACCTTTTATTCCCTGTCTCCTCACCTCACCAGCCCCCACCCTCGCGTTGTCGTTACTGTGAGGTTCGCCTCTTCCCTGGACCTTTAATTCCTGTTCCCTGGACCTTTAATTCCCTGTCTCCTCACCTCTCCAGCCCCCACCCTCGCGTTCGTTTACTCTCGTCTGCTCTTCAGCAGCCCACACCCTTGGACTACCTTTCATTATGTGTTTGATTGGTCCGTGCCGAACACACACTTCTAAGTCAGGTATCAATTACCATCACGCACCTGATGTGTGTTCTAATTAGCGCCCCAGTGGGCTTTAAATACCTCGATCTTCCCCCCAGTCCTCGTCGGGTCGCTCTCTATCTGTAAGCTCCTACGGGAGATTCCCTATCTGTATCTGTTTCTGTATTCTGTATGCTGTTTCATCTCCGGCGTGAGACGAGGTGCAAGCCTTCGCCACCTGTCGCCGTTTGCCTGGAGTGGGACACAGCCTGCGCTCTCTAATTCTCTACGGGAGGTATTCCAGTGTTCCACTCCAGACTCCGCGCCAGACGCGCTCCTACAGCAGACGCGCTCCACTCCAGACCCCGCGCCAGACGCGCTCCTACAGCAGACGCGCTCCACTCCAGACCCCGCGCAGACGCGCTCCTACAGCAGACGCGCTCCTACAGCAGATGCGCTCCTACAGCGGACGCGCTCCTACAGCAGACGCGCTCAACTCCAGACCCCGCGCCAGACGCGCTCCTACAGCAGACGCGCTCCACTCCAGACCCCGCGCAGACGCGCTCCTACAGCAGACGCGCTCCTACAGCAGATGCGCTCCTACAGCGGACGCGCTCCTACAGCAGACGCGCTCAACTCCAGACCCCGCGCAGACGCGCTCCTACAGCAGACGCGCTCCACTCCAGACGCGCATCGCTCTCTAATTCTCTACGGGAGGATGCGTCTCTCCGAGCCGGCGCGCTCTCCGAGCCGGCGCGCTCTCCGAACCGGCGCGTTCTCCAAGCCGACGCGCACCACTTCAGACGTTTAGCCGGCGCGCTACTACTCCAGACGCGCATCGCTCTCTAATTCTCTACGGGAGGATGCGTCTCTCCGAGCCGGCGCGCTCTCCGAACCGGCGCGTTCTCTAAACCGACGCGCACCACTTCAGACGTTTAGCCGGCGCGCTACTACTCCAGACGCGCATCGCTCTCTAATTCTCTACGGGAGGATGCGTCTCTCCGAGCCGGCGCGCTCTCCGAACCGGCGCGCTCTCCAAGCCGACGCGCACCACTTCAGACTTCTAGCCGGCGCGCTACTACTCCAGACGCGCATCGCTCTCTAATTCTCTACGGGAGGATGCGTCTCTCCGAGCCGGCGCGCTCTTCAAGCCGACGCGCCCTACTCCAGACGTCTAGCCTGCGCGCTCCTACTCCATCCCTGTAAGCAGCTCTGGCCCTCGCCCTGTCCAGGGCCTTAACCCTGTTTTCTCTGTCCCTGTCTCCAGCCCGCCTCCCCGGGCCTCTGTCCCTGTTCCCCTCTCCAGTGCCCCTGTTCCTGCCCTGTCCTTTGCCCTGGCCCTGTTCCTTTAGCCTTAGCCCCTTTGCCTGCTCGCCTCTTAAAGGCACAGTGCCAATTTTCCCTAATTCTTGTTTCCAGTATTTTGTGTTCTCCCTTAGCCTTCCCCTTAGCCTGCTCGCCTCTTAAAGGCACATTGCCCTTTTTCCTTGTTCCAGTATTTTTTGTGTTCTCCCTTAAAGGGACAGTGCCGCTTTTCTGTTGTATTCAATAAATGCCCAGTTCTTGGCTTACTCTCATACCTGTCTTGTGTTGTGCGATTGGGGTCGGTTACAAACCATAACAGTACGACCCGACCCGTCGACGACCCCAGCCAGCACAGACAGTGTATGTTGAGTTTGTCCTTTGTTAGCTCCCCTGTTAGCCTTTGTTAGCTCCCCTGTTAGCTTCCCTGTTAGTCTCCCCTGTTGGCTTCTTTGTTAGCTCCCCTGTTAGCTTCCCTGTTAGCTCCCCTGTTAGCCTGTTAGCTCCCCTGTTAGCCTTTGTTAGTTCCCCTGTTGACTCCCCTGTTAGCTTCCCTGTTAGCTCCCCTGTTAGCCTGTTAGTCTCCCCTGTTAGCTTCCCTGTTAGCCTCGTTAGCTCCCCTGCAGCTTGCCAGGCCTCTACTACCGGCATGGCCCCAGTCTGCTAGCTTAGCCCCGGCTGCTAGCACAGCCTCTATGTTAATGCAGCCCTTGCAGCTGGCATAGGCCCTGTAGCTAGCCATGCCCAGGCAGCTAACCCGGTCCCTCTGCATGGCCTCCACTTTTTGTGTAGCCTTCCCACTGCTAGGACTGCCCCTTCAGCTAGCAAGGTCAGTTTCCCCACTGCTAGGACTGCCCCTTCAGCTAGCAAGGTCAGTTTTCTCCCACTGCTAGGACTGCCCTTTCAGCTAGCAAGGTCAGTTTTCCCCACTGCTAGGACTGCCCCTTCAGCTAGCAAGGTCAGTTTCTCCCACTGCTAGGACTGCCCTTTCAGCTAGCAAGGTCAGTTTCCCCACTGCTAGGACTGCCCCTTCAGCTAGCAAGGTCAGTTTTCCCCACTGCTAGGACTGCCCCTTCAGCTAGCAAGGTCAGTTTTCTCCCACTGCTAGGACTGCCCCTTCAGCTAGCAAGGTCAGTTTCCCCACTGCTAGGACTGCCCCTTCAGCTAGCAAGGTCAGTTTTCTCCCACTGCTAGGACTGCCCTTTCAACTAGCAAGGTCAGTTTTCCCCACTGCTAGGACTGCCCCTTCAGCTAGCAAGGTCAGTTTCTCCCACTGCTAGGACTGCCCTTTCAGCTAGCAAGGTCAGTTTCCCCACCGCTAGGACTGCCCCTTCAGCTAGCAAGGTCAGTTTTCCCCACTGCTAGGACTGCCCCTTCAGCTAGCAAGGTCAGTTTCTCCCACTGCTAGGACTGCCCCTTCAGCTAGCAAGGTCAGTTCCCCACAGCTAGGACTGTCCTTCCAGCTAGCTTGTTCTCTCATGCTGGTCCAGCCCTGTCTGCTAGCCTAGCTCCGGCAGCTAGCGCAGCCTCTATGTTAATGTAGCAGTACAGCTAGCATAGGCCCTGTAGCTATCAGTGCCCTGGCAGCTTCCCTGTCCCTCTGCTAGCCCCACTTTTGGTGTAGCTTCCCCGCTAGCATGGCCCAATTTTTTGTTTGTTGCCTTGTACTACTAACTATCAACTAACTCGCTACCGCCGTGCATCAATATACTAACTAACTAGCACATCAATGCACTAACTACTACCGCCGTGCATCGCTATACTGCTACCGCCGTGCATCAATATACTAACTAACTAGCACATCAATGCACTAACTACTACCGCCGTGCATCGCTATACTGCTACCGCCGTGCATCAATATACTAACTATTGATGTGATGTCGATTGATATGAATAGCTAGTTACGTTAATATAGAGAGATGAAAACAATACGTTATTTATATAGTTTTAGTTTTAGTATATGATGCACGGGGGTAGCGAGTTGAGTGATAGTGAGTTGAGTGATAGTTAGTTTTAGTATATGATGCACGGGGGTAGCGAGTTGAGTGATAGTGAGTTGAGTGATAGTTAGTTTTAGTATATGATGCACGGGGGTAGCGAGTTGAGTGATAGTGAGTTGAGTGATAGTTAGTTTTAGTATATGATGCACGGGGGTAGCGAGTTGAGTGATAGCGAGTTGAGTGATAGTGAGTTGAGTGATAGTTAGTTTTAGTATATGATGCACGGGGGTAGCGAGTTGAGTGATAGTGAGTTGAGTGATAGTTAGTTTTAGTACTGTATATGATGCACGGGGGTAGCAAGTTGAGTGATAGCGAGTTGAGTGATAGTGAGTTGAGTGATAGTTAGTTTTAGTATATGATGCACGGGGGTAGCGAGTTGAGTGATAGTGAGTTGAGTGATAGTTAGTTTTAGTATATGATGCACGGGGGTAGCGAGTTGAGTGATAGTGAGTTGAGTGATAGTTAGTTTTAGTATATGATGCACGGCGGTAGCGAGTTCAGTGATAGTGAGTTGAGTGATAGTAGTATATTGAGCGAGTAGTTAGGCGATAGTAGGGCTAACGCGATTGGGCGCTGAGAGGCCAATCAGGGCGCGCAAACCGAACGCGGAAGGACAACTGCCTTGGGGAAAGTATTCACACGTCCCGGGTTCGACTCCCGGACCCGGTGACCTTTGCCGAATGTCTTCCTCCATATCTCTCTCCCATCCTTCCTCTCTGCCGGACTTGTCCAACAAACAAATAAAAATCAACAAAAAAAAACATAATTTTAAAAAGAGATGTAGTTATCATGGACTTTCATAATGAAATTTCTTTTTTATAAAAATTCTTCCAAGCAAGAATCATAGCCACGTTAATAACGTTTGTAATAAACCAAACCGTTTGTAAATCCGTAAAGATTTCAGCGAGTTAAGAGTATTTCTGTTTGTGCAGATCATCACCTTAAAGCAGTAGTTAACTGTAGCAAGATGGCCACCGGTGAACTACGCGGGGAGACTCCGCCTTGCGCCATCTTGTCTTTATATATATATATATATCTATGGTTGGGGCTACTCAATTCTTTGGCAATGGCTTTGGCAATTTTGGGGGGTCACCGTATGGAGTTGGGAGACATTCAGACGTGTACAGATTTGTGTAATATTCATTGAAAGACCTGTTAATTTCAACTGGATCAGAAATTAAACTACCATTGGATGATTTGATTCTGGTGATTAATCTGGAGGCGCCGATTGCACGAGTGTGTCGAGCTAAGAGTTCCCCCAGCTTTGTCTCTTTGTTCAAAGAAGCATTGTTTGGATTGTCTCAATTGTCTCTCTACTATACCCTGTGACCAAGAGGTTGTGTTCTAAATGTAATAAAAGTATTTTTTTGTCGTAGTGACGGAGAGGAGAGGAGTATATGCTGCATCAATTCTGATGAGCTCATCTGCAATCTCTGTCGGCCTGGCCTTTTCGACCTTTCTCAGTTGGGAAATAATACGAGATAACCTGCCCTTGGATTGAGGCTTTAAGAGCCTCCCACAAAATACCACTACCACCATCAGGGGTGTCATTAAATTCAATATAGGTGTGAATCTGTGCGGTCACAAGGTCCTTAAACCCGCTCTGCGCCAACAGATGGGAGCTGAATTTCTATACTTTAGGGGGGTTTATACCATGAGGGAAATTAATGTCAATCGACGTAGGGGCATGATCTGGGGAGGTTATAGGATTCACACAAACTGACATGGTGTATCTAATTCTGCCAAAAGGAATAAATTCTGAATCAAAACGTGTGGTGAACATGTGGGGAAAAAGGAGAAAGCTTTACTTGGGGGGGGGGGGGGGTTATCTCTCCAGGGGGTTCTGAGATGCGTGATTCAAAACGACCACAGCGGATTTAGATAAAGGGGTTTGTTCTTTCCGGTGTCATGTTATTTCGAGTGGGATTGCAGGGTTTAAAAAAGTGAAACTGTCAAAAGTTGCGGGAGACGTGGTTCAGCTGCGTGAGCAATCACTCCATTCGCCCACCGGAAGTCTCCAACAGTGATTTGACTTGTTCTAAGAAGAAACAATTGGCTGTCTCAGCTGAGTGGTTCTGGCTCTGAACGAAGCCATGTGGTGAAGGGGAAAGAGCTGTTATTCAGGTGGTGGATAATTTACTCTGCTACCCTTTTCTCTGCAACCTTTTTTTTAAAGATTATTTTAGCATTTTTACAGCTCTTGTTCCTGGTCAGACATGACCGACAGAGAGCAGGGGAGAGGAAGATCAGGGGAGAAGATATGGGGGGAGGACATGCGGCAAATGTACGTCCGGGATCGGGAGACAAACCCGGGTTGCCTCGTAGGTCTGCAGCGCAGTAATGTGGTGCGCCACTCGGGGCGCCTTGCAACCTTTTTTTTTGTATCCACTTTCTCCCATTTTCTATATTTTTCTCCCATCCCAATTTTCGTATCATCCAATTCAACCCTCCCCTGTCACGAACGCTGTTTCTTGCCTCCCACAAGCCGGCTGCAATGTGGACTAAGTCATACATAGCACAAGTCCCCTCCGGTACTTGAGGTAACAGCAGTCGCATCTTTTCACCTGCGCAGCTCGATCTCTCAGTGGCGAGGAGTAACGCGTGGGAGGCTCATGCTGCCCCCGACACTTCCTGATTCTACTGCGCAGGCGCACCAACCGACCTGTAGGAGTCGCTGTCCACAACGCCCGATCCCCACCCATCAGTTTTCCACCCCCTAATACGGCCAATGTGTATTAGTATGAACGACCAGCTAAACTGAAAGCAATGTGGAGCGCTGGGCTCGAACAGTCGAGCCCAGCGTCTCCGCATTCGTGGCGAGCGCCTTGCCCACTACGCCACGTAGCCGCCCAGGCGCCTTGCAACCTTATATATTATACAGTAGATAGGATGCTGATGGGCCAGTAATTACAGGTCGAATGGAGCACCCCAGATTGGAAAATCGGATCTTACGTCGTCGACTAAAAACACACCTGAAGTGGAAAAAAACAACCTTATACAATGGCATGCAAATTTCTTGATTCTGATTGGCTGAAACAGTGAAGTTGCCAGTTGTTATTTAGTATAACACACTCCACGTGACCCCAGATCCCTCCCACATCCGAATTACTTAATTTTTTCTGTCTGAATCAATCCGCCATAGATAGAAAAATGGAAGTATGAATAGCTTTTGAACGAATCCTCCAAAAAAGATATCTTTCCTGGGACGAAGTGCAGGCCAAAGCACGAGACAGGATTCAGTGGCAGTGTATGATTGCGGCCTTATGCCCCAACCGGGACGAAGAGGATAAGTAAGTAAGTAAGTAATATAGGTAGAAAGCAAAGTGCATGATAGTAAAAGACAATATGAAGGTTAGTAGTTATTTTCATTTCAGATATTGATTGAAGTGTTTTTAGTGGACGGGGGCTGTCCTGACTGTATATCTTTATGTATAAAGTATGTACTGTGACTGTCTTGGTCTCAGGAGAGGTGGGCCATGCTGTGACGGAGGTGGAGGCTCCTCCCCCTCCCGAGGAGAGGTTCAGTGTGGCAGCAGACTGGAGCCCCGGACCAGCCCCTCCCACTACCCCCACGACAGCCAATGGACACGTCAATAAGAGAAAGAGGGCTGACCTACCTGGTCAGTACAGGCAGTTATATTACACTAGATTAGATTAGATTACATTAGATTACATTGATTGATTGATTCAATTTATTTGACAATCAAAATTACATACAATACCGGTACACACATGTACAGCCATCACATATTTATAATCTAAAATCGTAGAGGATTAAAACACAATAAAACCTTACGGTTTATTTCCAATGTGGTCCTCACAATGGACAATGGACAAGATGACTAGTATCCACCATGCACAAATAAGATACAATACAAAAATAAATGCAATAACACAAACAAAACACAAAGTCTACAGCACACCCCCATATATCATCATCCTACGTGACTAAGCCATTTTTTCATATCTTTAAAAAAAAAATCTGAGACAATCATTTTTATGGACACTGGCAGTTTGTTCCACTCATAGGCTGCAGAGTACCGAAAGGTATTCTTCCCCATTGAGCTACTGAAAATACTTCATTATATTACTATATATTACTAATATTGTAATATTACACCTACTGTAGACTTCGGTATATTTTTTACTGTATTTATTTACTGTATATTTTATTCTATTCTTATTCTTAGGCAATTTGTTTTGTTATTCTTATTCGTGACTTGTTCTGTCTAAATGTTTAAGTGAGCGATTTGCAGTGTCAAATTTCCCTCTGGATAATAAAAGTATTTCTATTCTATTCTATTATATTCTATACAGTTGATAATAATTTGTTTTAATCTAAACCTCTTCCAAAATATGTTTGTCAATATTGAAATGAAAAGTTTTTATAAAAAAAAGTCCAATGCCATATCAACATGTATATCAATAATAATAATAATAATAATAATAATAATAATAATAATAATGCAGTACTACTGAGTAATAGTGCTAATCAGATGTATGTACAGAGTTGTAGTATTAATATGTACAGTGAATGAACACTATGGTTGTAGGTCATACTGGCCAGCAGCGTAACTAAGAGTAAGGGATATGTACAGATATAGATATAGTATCTACAAATATGTAAAAAGGATTATATGCAGGTATGTATACAGACAGACAGATGTGTATACAAGTCCCTCCATGCTCTGGCACTACACCGAGTCAGTACCTCACTGACCTCCTCCACCCCCACACTCAGTCACGGTCCCTGCGATCCTCGGACACTCACTGGTCAGCTCTTCATTCCCCGAACCAGACTGTGGACCTTCGGGGACAGACTTTTCAGCGTGGCAGCTCCCACCCTCTGGAACCCCCTCCCCGCAGAACTCCGCAACAGCCAGACTCTGGACTGCTTAAAAAAAACGTCTCAAAACTCACCTCTTCAACGTAGCCGTTGACCCCTAGCTTCCTATATTTAATGTTGTGTGTCGGTCTACCGTGTTTGTCTCTTGTTATTTCCCTATGTAAAGAGACCTTGGGTTTCATGAAAGGCACTATATAACACCAAGTTATTATTATTATTATTGTTATTAGATGTGGATATGTTATGTTATGTTTATTTAGGATCACCATTAGCTTTTGCACTTGACAAAAGCTATTCTTCCTGGGGCCTGGCACTTACAACAATACAACAATATTCAATACATTACATCATTATCAACATCAATATCAGGATGATATTGTACAAGATACTTATTAGTATGAAGTATTAAAATAAAATAATTAAAATCAAATAAATAGTGCTTCCTGAGCAGCACTCACTGCTATCAACATAAATACAATTAAAAGTCCATTTGTTTTCACCGCTATGCCATAAGGGTTCAAGTGCATGCTCGTTAGTTGATAGATATAATACCGTGTGTGATGACCTCCTTCTAGATGGGGTCCTGAGCCTCTGGAAGGGTGTGGCGGACGTCGGCCTGATGGGAGAGGTCCTGTCCAGCGTCCAGACGGAGCTGTTGGCGACCCTCAGAGGAGTGGAGGTCCGTACCGAGAAAGATAACCTGCAGGAAGCAGGTAGGTTCTCACAACATCACCCGGCTTCAGCACCAGGCTTTAGCTTCAGGGTAACATGCTATTATCTTCAGAGAAATGTAAGGGGTTGAACAATTTGTGAAGCACCTTGAGGTATAGTGTGTTACTGTGTATATACCTTCATACCACCCACAGTAAATTGTGTTTTTTTTAAATTAAAATTATATTAAAAAAATAGAGCTTAGTTAGATGTATTTATATATTTATGTGTTTTTGCCTTGAGCATGTTTCTTATTGGCCCTGTTATGCTTTTTCTATGCATTTCCTTTTCATATTTTATAATTTTGTAGTTTCTTTTTGTCTATTCCTTTGTTGTGTTTAATTTTTTATTCATATTCTTAGCCTGGTTATACACTGATGAATTTCTGTTTTATTGTTTGTTATATGAACTGTTTGATGACTGTTGTGTGTGTTTTTATGTGTGGACCCCAGGAAGACTATAGCTAGTTGCTACGGCACTAACTAATGGGGATCCTTAATAAAATATCAAAATTGTTTGTTATATAAATGGTAAATGGACTGCATTTATATACCTCTTTTATCCAGAGCGCTTTACAACTTATGCCTCACGTTCAACCGTTCACTCACACGTTCACACACCGACGGTGGAGGCGACCATGCGAGGTGCCGACCTGCTCATCAGGAGCAGTTAGGGGGTTAAGTGTCTTGCTCAAGGACACTTCGACATGCTAACCAACCGGGAACCTTCTGATTACCAGACAACCACTTTACCTCTTGAGCCACTGTCGTCCTCCATATACTACATTTAATTCATTATTATTATTATTATTATTATTATTATTATTATTATTATTATTATTATTATTATTATTATTATTATTATTATTATTATTATTATTATTATTATTATTATTATTATTATTATTATTATTATTATTATTATTATTATTATTATTATTATTATTATTATTATTATTATTATTATTATTATTATTATTATTATTATTATTATTATTATTATTATTATTATTATTATTATTATTATTATTATTATAATCATTATTATTATTATCATTATTATTGTTATGATTGTTATTAGAATAATAATAATAATAATAATAATAATTATTATTATTATTATTATTATTATTATTATTATTATTATTATTATTATTATTATTATTATTATTATTATTATTATTATTATTATTATTATTATTATTATTATTATTATTATTATTATTATTATTATTATTATTATTATTATTATTATTATTATTATTATTATTATTATTATTATTATTATTATAAAAGAATAGTTTTAGTTTGGCATCCACAAACAGTCTGGTTAAAAGAAGCATTCTCTATGGACATTCCCATTTGAGAGTGATCTGATTGAGAGAATAACCAGGAGAATAACAACGTAGCAGGAAATAGTTAGCCTCTAAATAGTTAACATTAGCCTCTAAATGTGTTAAATGTCTTTTTGAAAAGGCAGTAGCAGCTGAACGTAGGATGACTCCCTGATTGCGTTGTTTTGTCAGATGCCATGATGCTCAATTCTCTCTGTGAGATGTTTGGACTGCTGGACTCTGTGAAGCGAGCTCTGACCCAGCGGCGCTGTCAGCTCGAGGAGACACGGGTCCACAGCACACTCTATGGTGAGAGGCGCTTTTGTTAACCCTTTCACTACCACACTACAGAAGGTTAACCCTTTCACTGCGACAATACAGAAGGTTAACCCTTTCACTGCCACAGAATGTATGTTTATAAGTGCAAATAACAATAAACAAACAAATAAATGGGTGGTCGGGTGGCGTAGCGGAGATTGCGCTCATCACCTATGCAAGAGGCTGCGGTCTCAACTCCCGGAGTCAGCGTTGCCTTGCGGCTTGGGCCGGTCGTCATACTAACTCGTTTGGCTGAGTTAGGGGGAGGGAAGTCGTGGGTGGTAATCTGGCGTTGTGGACAGCGACGCCTACAGGTCAGGTCTGGGCGCCTGCTCAGCGAAAGGCAGGAAATGGTGAAGGCAGCGTGACCTCCCACGCGTTACACTTCACCAATGAGAGTCCTTGCTGCCAGGTGAAAAAAGAGCCACTGGCTGTCTCCACATGTGTCGGAGGAAGCATGTGGTGGACTTCAGGGTTCCCTTGTACCGACCAGTAGGAGGAACATGCACACAACAACCAGGTAGGGGAGGGGGGGGGGGGGGAATTGACATAACGACTAAATTGTGATGGGGAGAAAAAATAGTAAATCAGGCGGAGAAAAAGAGGATACAAAATAAATAACGTGGTAGTAAAAGGGTTAAGTGTTGTATTCCTAGCTCTATTTGATTTAAAATGTTCAAAAATGTTCTTATGTACCTTAGTTGCTATTGCATGTGTTTTATTATGTATATGTATATGTACATACTAGGGCTGTCCCGACTAAGGATTTGTATAGTCGACTTTAATTGGCCGATATTTGCAGATAGTCGACTGGTATATATTTTTTTATCATTCCATTTGGGCTGTGGGGGGTGCTTAATGTCTGAAGGAGTCGACTGAAGGCTTCTTGTCCTCTGCAAAAGCATGCAATTGGTCCACTGATGGATACATCTTGATATTTGTCTAGTCTAGTGTGTTCATTAGACGGGTGAAATCCTCTTTCAGTGCCTCTGTGCCGTTTCGACTTTTTTGGCATTCGACTAAGAGGTTGGCAGTCGACTACGGCGCCTTTCGATTGATTAGTCGACTATCCGACCAATCGGGGTCAGCCACTCAGCCCTAGTACATACATACCAACTATTGGCCTATTTCATTCTCCACCCATCTATCATCCATAGCAACACTATATTACCACCGACATCCAAGTTGGGGGATCCCCCTTTGAAGGCCCATCTGAGGTTTCTCTCCTCCACGTCGCCTGTGGTGCTTTTTTTCCCTTCCTATTGCTAGGTTTTTAGTGAGTTGTTCCTCATCTTCATTGGGGAATGTCTGGGAGTGTCGCATATTTGGATTTTATGGTGTTTTCTTTGTTCTTAATTTATTGTGATGTTTCTTCTTGACTTGTTCAAGAAGACTTGTACAGCCCATGGGGCATTACCTTGAGATACATTAGATTTTTGATTTGTAGAACAGCTATGCTCAAGGTGTTCACAAGGCTCCTGAACAAGGACAAGAACAGGAGATAGCCATATCAAAAATAAATAAATCAATCAAAAGAATGAATAAAACTTCTCAAAACACGCATCCTGCACTGCACCTTAACACTTTCAGCGCCAGAGGTCGCTGTGTACCGTGTTGTAATTAGGCCACCGCTTTAAAGTATACGGATACATGGCAGTGTTTGCAGGGCTCAAACTCTATTAAATATCATAGTTATGGATATAAAACGATTGTCCATGTGACATCGAGGATCTATCGTTCAATTTATGAAAAATAAATCATTTTTTCATCCATACATTCACGTTTTATACCGTGGTGAATATGAGTATAGTTTTAGAGTAATCCTGTCCAATCCCAGAAAACGCCGCTATGCAGCATTTAGTGCATTTCACTAAAAAGCGTGCCGTTTCTCGCCTGTATCAACAATCAATCTGAAATCAACGCTATATTATCGGTATTATGTTTCATCATGAATGCATGAAAGGGTGGGTGGGGGGGTCGTTTTTCCATGGTTTGATCGCCACCAACGGGATACGTTACACACACACATTACACACATACGGTCGGATCTCTGTGAATGGATTCTTGGATCAACGCAAGATTGATACCATATAGCCCTTACCTTGACTAGGATGTACTCCAAAAAGAATATTCCAATTATCTGATCGCCATTCCAAGTATTGATGTCGATCGTGTTGCCAACATAATCCACCAAAGAACATGAACAAGGAGTGGTTGATTCTCCTCAATCCATGCATTATAAACGCTTGTCCTGCCCGACGAGGAAAACCTGGACCGGACTTTTTAGATCGACGCACAGACCAAGCCAGAGAGTTTCCAAGGATGTGCAATACCGGCCGCAAGGCGGCAGGCGGCGGTATTGGGACGTTTGTGATCTCAGACTCATTCCCAATGATAACATCAGGCTCCCCCGATGGATTATGAATGGAAATAGCTAATAAAAGAAATAACGACCAAAACCCGACTATACTCTGGTCTGGCGCCGAACGTTCGGCGAGTTAACCCGACTATACTCGGGTCCGGCGCTCAAAGTGTTAATATGCACATATACTTTTATGCAAGACACTTTCTGTAAAGAATTTACTATTTTATCTTACCGTACCTATATTTTATATTTGATCCTACTACTACTACTACTTATTGTTACCATTCTTGTATTCTTTGTTGTTTCTTAATTGTGCACTGTTGAGTCTGAGCTCGAAACACAAAAAATGTCATTACCTGCAATGTCCCTGTATTGTTTTGCATTTGACAATAAAGAACTTGAACTTGCTCTCAGGGGAAGGAAAACAGCCCCGCCAGAGGTGGTTCTATATGTGGTAGAATATCCCTTTCTGACGTGGTTCTATATGTGGTAGAATATCCCTTTCTGACGTGGTACTATATGTGGTAGAATATCCCTTTCTGACGTGGTTCTATATGTGGTAGAATATCCCTTTCTGACGTGGTTCTATATGTGGTCGAATATCCCTGCCTGAAGTCCAGACAAGCCTGACTTCTACCTTGCTTGTGTGGGGGAAGGAGACCGGTAGATCAACTTCCCACGCAAAAGACCTGGGTTCAGATGGGTTTCTCTGCATGGGAAGGTCAAAGGGGGATGAGCTGTGCCTTAAACCCAGCAAATCCTAATAGCTCTCTCGGCCTGGGCATTACCCCTTTTGGCTGACTGATACTGATACTGATAGATATTGATAGACCGATAGATACTGATAATAATAATAATAATAATAATAATAATAATAATAATAATAATAATAATAATGATAATAATAAACTTTATTTGTATAGCATCTTTCATACAGAAACTGCAGCTCAAAGTGCTTCACAACAGAAAGAAGACAGGCACAAAATGAGCACATAAAGTGCAGACATATAAAATCACAGTTTTTCACATTAGGATCTAACATCCCAACAGGCCACCTTGTTTATGGTTTGATTCAGTTTTAAAAATAGACAATAATAAAAGAGTAAGATAGAATAGACAGAGTAAAATAGTGCAACAGTGCAGTGCAATAAGTAGTAGAATAGAATAGACATGAAATGAGCACATAAAGTACAGACATATAAAATCACAGTTTTTTTACAGTGCAATAAAATAGTTCTGGATTACTGTTTAACGGTTTAAAGTCTTAAAGGTTTAAAGTTACCTTCTCTGTTTGGTATCCACAGTTTAAAACTTGACAGTCTTCCCTCCTGTTTGATACCCACTTTGACCTTTGAACCTCCCTCTCAGGGCGCAGTTCCCTCTCTCAGGGCGCAGTTCTAGGTCCTACACAGTTTTAAAGCCTGACAGTCTTTCTAGCTTGATACCCACACAGTTTAATACCTGACAGTTTTGAACCTGTAATAAAAAGTTATAGATAGAGTAAAATATTGCAGTGCAATAAAATAGTAGAATAGAATAGACAGTAAAATTATGCAACAGTGCAGTCATGCAGTGCAATAAAAAGTAACATGGAATGGACAGAGTAAAATTATGCAAAGTGCAGTGCAATAAAATAGAATGATAGGCCGATAGATACTGATAGACCGATATATACAGATAAATACTGATATATACTGATAGATACTGATAGATACTGATAGATACTGATAGATACTGATAGATACTGATAGACACTGATAGACACTCAAAGATTCAAATCCAGTTGTGTTACATTTCAATATACAGAACACACAGTGAGATGCTAACATACCGTGACAGTCAGATCTGTTGTTTTCCCCCTGTGCTGATCAGATCAGTATTTCAGAAATGAAAACAAATGCATCGGTGCAGAGGAAAAACAAAACAATTTGACATGACTGTCCATCATCATCATCATCATCATCATTATAATCATCATCATCATCATCATCATGAAATGTACGGTCCTTGATGGAACACTGGTAGTCTTTATTACCATGAGGAAGCACCCAGCCGCAGACAATTGGAATACTTCCCAGATCCTTCCTTTCCATACATTTGGTAGAGACTATTAAGCGCATGATTGACGGAGGGGACGCGAGCCGAGGCCTGACGGAACAAGCAAACATTCCATTAACAGAAGGAAACCACACAGACTGACCCCCATGGCCTGTGATCCCATGATAAGCCGGATCAAAGAGTAAAACACTCTTAATAAACTCTTAATCAGGTTGATAATGATCGTCTAGTAAACAATGATACGTGTGTTATTATTAAGGCTGAGACCCCACTGACACACAGACACACACTGCCACTTTACAAACTCACTGCCACTTTACCTTACTGCCATTATTTAGTTTATTTATTATAGTGTACCATTATCATTAGTTTACTGCCATATCCATCATCTCACTGCCATTATTGTGTTATTGTATTTTACTGCCATTATTTATTATTCATACTTACTATGTAATAATAATAATAATAATAATAAACGTTATTTGTATAGCACCTTTCATACAGAATCTGCAGCTCAAAGTGCTTCACAACAGAAAAAAGACAGGCGTAAAATGAGCACATAAAGTGCAGACATATAAAATCACAGTTTTTCACATTAGGATCTAACATCCCAACAGGCCACCTTGTATATGGTTTGATTCCGTTTTAAATAGGCAATAATAAAAAGAGTAAGATAACGGCGGCTGGGTGGCGCAGTGGGCAAGGCGCTCACCACTAACGCAGGATATACTGGTATCGAGCCCAGCTCTCTGCGTTGCTTCCGGCTTGGCCGGCCGTCATACTAACACAATTGGCAGTGTTAGAGGGTGGGAAAGCCGGTGGGTGGGGATTGGACGTTGTGGACAGCGACTCCTACAGGTCGGTTGGGTGACGCCTGTACAGCAGAAACAGGAAGTATCGGGGGCAGCGTGAGCCCCCCACTCACTCCTCGCCACTGAGAGTTCGAGCTGTCTGGTGAAAAGATGCGACAGGACACGTGATGCAAGGCTTCTATCCTCACTACAGCCGACCAGTGGGAGGTATAGTCTAGCAACGTTCAAGACAGGGGAGGGGAGAATTGGAATTACGAAATTGGGATGGGAGAAAAATAGAAGAATAAGGAGAAAAAGTGGATAAAAAAATAAATAAAAAAAGTAAGTAAGATAAATAGATCAAAGCATTGGCAGAGGGGTCTCACGCTCTTGGGATGGGCCACCGGGCGCGGTGCTTTGTGTTCTGACCGTCTTGGTGGCGCCCTCTGTGATGTTTTAGATCGACACGCGTACCTACCCCCCTCCTAGGACTGGGGATGGCGGCGTGATTACGACACAGGACTGGTTCTGGTCGCGCCGGACTTGTGCTTTTTCGGGGGGAAAATGCCGGGTCGGCCCGGGCGTTGCAGGGTTTGATGTTATGGAGGTGTTCGTGGTTATGTCACTGCGTGTTATCCTTCACTGTTGCTTGGTCCATATTGTGTTGTGCGCTGTGCTAAAGGTGCCTGGTCCTTCTCCATTCTCCACTCGTTCTCGTCGACCTGTTGGCCTGGGTCAACCCCTTCTTGGAAACTGAAACACTTGTACTGCTGTATAGCCAGTGTATACCCGCAGTTGTGTTTTGGAGTTTTTTCTTGGGGGGTTATAGGAACAACCGCCTCCTGTTAGGTGGTGGTTGGTTTCCGGGTGTGTTGGTAGTGGAGTCGACTCTCGGGTTAGGCCGGGCTTGACCCCGTCTGCCTGCGAGTTTGCCCCCACACCTTTCATGACGTCTGCCAATCGTGTCTGCCTTCTCTGCCTCGGCCCCTCTAGAGGGTCGGGGTTTTTTGTGGAGGCTGCGACATGGTGCACAGCATACCGTACGCCCTTTCCGTTGGGGTGCTGTTTTCAGCAGACCCCTTTGGTGCCTGTCTAGTGCTCCAGGCTCAGGTCGAGTCTTTTTGACCTGTTGCCTGGATTGAGGGATCGACCTCTTTTGGGGGTTGTCTCCCCGGTGCGCTGCCTGGTCCCGCTGTGGGTGTAGCCTCTTGAGTGCTTCAGGGCGGCGTGCTGTAGGGGGGAAGGGCCTGCTCTTGGATGGGCCCTGTCCGATATGCTGGCGATGTGGGGGGTGGTGTCACTAGTGGCCGCCTGGTGGGGTCTCGATGCTGCGGCGTCGTTGGCCTCTCCAGGCCCCCTTTTTCGGGGGGTCCAGTCCCTTCCTGGGGCTGGGTCCTCCTTCGCGCTCCGCTGCTACGGCCTTGCCACGGGTTGGGTTTTTGCCCTTGACCCCGTGATATTAGGGGTTGTAACAGGGTTTTTATTTCTTCCCGTTCGTTCCCTAGTGGCATGTGGGTTGCGCGTTTGTGTAGTCGTGGGTTCTTCTGTGGGAAGGTAAGTCCCACGGTCTGCTCACCCTGTGCGTTTGAGTTGCTAAACCCCTCTTCGCACAGTCGGATCCGATTCCCTCCCGTTCTCCACTAGGGGGTCCGGGAGCTCGGGTCCTCCCCGGTTCTGATGGTTGTGGGGGGCCTCGGCGGGTACATTTGTCGAGCTTCCGCTCTGCTCAGCTCCTGTGTTCCAATAGAGCAGAGCGTAAGCTATACGATAATATAACATATGGTTATCCTATAACCATAGTTATATGAGTATAACGAGCGCTCTGCTCTGACTCACTGAGGACCCCATGGTCTTCGCCTTGGTGGTGAAAGACTTGGGAAGGAGCTGTTAGTATGGCCACACCCCTGCTTATGTAGAGGAGCGGATGGGGGCGTGGTCAGACGGATGGGTGTGTATAGGTGCATGTGGAGAAATGTATTCAGTATATAGACTGGATATGGGATATATTCCAATAGAGCAGAGCACTCTCTATACTCATATAACTATGGTTATAGAGATAACCGTATGTTCCCTCTCTCAGGGTTCAGTTCTAGGCCTGGGTCCTACACAGTTTTAAAGCCTGACAGTCTCTTGTTTGATACCCACACAGTTTAATACCTGATAGTTTTTAACTTGTAATAAAAAGCAATAGACAGAGTAAAATAATACAGTGCAATAAAATTGTAGAATAGAATAGATAGTAAAATTATGCAATAGAATGGACAGAGTAAAATAGTACTGCAGTACAATCAACAGCGGAGTGTATTAGAAGGCTATGGTGAAGAGGTAGGTTTTTAGCTTATTTTTGAAAATATTAAGAGATCTAGCTTCCCTAATGTCCATAGGTAGTGTGTTCCATAACTTTTGTGCATAGTTTGCAAAGGCTGCATCCCCGATTTTCCATAGACTGTGGCTTGGAACCTTCAATAGACCAGTAGTAGATGATCGCAATGTTCTAGGAGGCAAATAGTTGACTAGACTAGAGAATTTGCAATGTAGCTTCATTGGTCCTGTTCCATTTAGTGCTTTGTATATAACAATTCTAAATGTTACCGGAAGCCAGTGTAGGTTAGCTAATACTGGACTGATGTGGTCTCTCCTCTTGGTTCTAGTTAGTAGCCTAGCTGCCGAGTTTTGAATGAGTTGGAGTCGTTCTGTGTTTTTTTTCGGAGGCCAGTGAGGAGTGCATTACAGTAGTCAAGTCGGCTTGAGATAAAGACCACTGCTGCTAAAGGTTTTGCACTAAGTTCTCGCTTACCTCTATATTTACATTCACTCATACATTCACTTTTCTTTTTTTAGCTACTGTCTACATTGTATATAGTCCTGTATACTGTCCATTATGTTACTTTATGTTTATATTAGATCTTGTTCTTTATATACACGTGGGACGGGGGAAAACGCAATTTCATGTCTCTGTATGTCTTGCACATTACGAGAGGTGACAATAAAGCTGACTTTGACTTTGACTTATCGATGTATCGATAATTATCGATAACTGCGTGAAATCGATAAGTGGCATCACTTATCGATTTTTTTGCATGTGTAAATACTTTATACTATACTAAAATACTAGGTCTTGTTATTATTATTATTATTATTATGATTATGATTATTATGATTATGATTATGATTATGATTATTATGATTATGATTATGATTATTATTATTATTATTATTATTATTATTATTATTATTATTATTATTATTATTATTATTATTATCATCATCTTCAGCAGAAGCATCACCATCATCATCATCATCATCATCATCATCATCATCATAATCACACACATCAGTAATGTATCATTAAGGAAGGTGATCTCATCCACTACTATTGGAATGAGTGTACATCGTACTAAAGTAACATCTTCTTCTTCCTCAGTGCTGGAGAGGTTAGAGGAGCAGATGAGGCAGGGTTTCGACGAGGGCGGAGCCTGCAAGCCCACGTCCTCCAAGCGTCCGCGGCTACACCGGCGCAGCCCCTCCGGTGGCCAGAACCAGAACCAGCAGCAGCGCCAGACGGGCCAGAGCCTCCTCTCTCCCTTCACCGCCATCCCCGTGATCCAGCCGCTCACTGTGACCAGCCTGCCCGCGGTCCCCCTCGCTCAGCTCCCGATCGGCGCCCCCCGACACTTCACCCACTACCCCGTCTCCTTCCCGGCTGGCCCGTGGCACAGGGCCGGGATCGTCCACGGACAGAGCGCGCCGACGGGGAGGGAACGCGAGGCCAGGTGGGTGAGGTTCCAGGGGCTGGAGGAGGAGGAGAGCACGGAGGAGGAGGAGGAGGAGGAGGAAGAGGAGGAGGAGGAGGAGGAGGACGCGCCTGTGCTGGGGACCGCGGGGGCCAGGGAGGAGGAGGAGAGAGAGGATGAGAAGCGGATGATTCATGGTATAGAAGAACGAGTGGCTGTGGGGAGGAAGGCGTCAAAGAAACATAAAACCAAGTGAGAGAGAGAGGGAGAGAGAGAGAGGGAGAGAGAGGGAGAATAGAGGGAGAGAATAGAAGGGAGGGAGAGAGAGATGGGGAGGGAGAGAGAAGAGAGAGAGATAAGAGAGAGGGTGAGGGAGGGAGAGAGAAAGAGATAAGAGAGAGGGTGAGAGAGAGAGAGGGGGGGGAGGAGATAGAGAGAGGGGGAGAGACGGAGAGAGAGAGAGAGGGGGAGAGAGAGGGAGAGACAGGGAGAGAGAGAGAGAGAGACAGGGAGAGAGAGAGAGGGGGAGAGAGAGTGCCCTCAAAGGGATATTGTAGAAGGCAGTGAGGGTCTCTTTTGGAATGTGGGGATAGAAGCTCTTGAGAGAAAGGTAAAATTAATATTTCCTTGGCACACTATATTATTTTTTTCCCATATATGCTGCAATACCATAAAAAGTAGATTTCATTACTTTTCTTGGTGTTAGAACTTAAGCAGAGATTTGTTCTCACATTAAGGTTTTATGTTTGAGGACTGATGAGAAGGGCTCTAGGGCAAGAGGAAGGTGGCTCGGTCCTTGAAATAGCATTTTTAGATTTGTTCTATAACATCTTCACAGTCGGAGCCAGGCCGGCTCACGCTTTATTAAATGTTCCGTTATTATGTTTTTCGTAGCTCGGAATATGTCAGCCAATACAATGTAAGAATTTTAAAAACACTTATTATTAACGTAAAATTAAAACGATAGACATACCTTTATAAATCGTCAAACAGTTTACATTTAGCTCATAATAATAATAATAATTTAACCAGCTGGTTGTGCTTAGCCTAAACCTGACCTTTTCAACCGATTATGTTAGTCCATTACCATAACTATAACCATAACCATGACCATATCCATAACCATAACCATAACCCTGTCTATTCCCTGCCTAACCTTGATCTGACCCTGACCAGAAAAACCTCAAGCCTCCTGACATATTTGTAAGTCCCAAACTATCAAAATAAGACCTGCTGGTATAGGGAGGTGTAGTGGTTACATCATTTTCGTTTTTTCCTGTTCCACCCTCTGTGGAATGCAATGTATTTCCCCATTGACCATTTCTAAATCGGCTCGTTTTAGATAAATAAAGCATTAACGTTGGCATGGTGTACCTTTCTGTGCGTATTTATCCACAATCTATAGCTCAACATGAAAATATTCGCAATTAATCGTAAAGGTAGCAAAATAACAACGTTTATGTTTTCGTTCGCTGGGAAACTACACTGCTATTTTGGCGCTGCTGACTGACGTCACCACAGCATAGCCTCCTGCCTGTAGTCACAGACCTAGGATCAGATTTCCCTTACATTCCGTAAGCTTAACAATTCGTACAATGGGAAAATAACTGACCCTGAATATGTGGCTAGTATCTGTTTCACCCAACACTAATGCTCCGTGATCATAGCCATTTATCTCTGATAGCTAACCACTATTTGTAAAAGCCACTACCACGTTACCATATTTGTATTTATAATTTAAATCGTATAACGTTATTTCGCTGCATATTAAATCACTGTAAATACTAATGTAAATCATTGTGTTGTTGTACATATTGTGTATAGTTTATAACGTTAGTAGCTAGCTAGCTTGCTAGTCGGCATTCCCGAAACTCCTAACATGGCCCGATTTAAAATGGTTCTCTCCTCTTTGTATACTTTTGTCCTCACAAACAAAGTATTCTGCCAGGGAACTTATGGACACGACAGTAGTAGTAGTAGTTATAAGGTGTTTGAGCTTGTAACGTTAACGTTAGTTAGCTATCGTGGTAGCCCCTTTCGTGACCGAGTGCATCACAGTCACAAAAGGGGCTACTATCGTATCAACATGCCGTGACGTATAGCTATCTAGCTTGCTAACCGGCATGATGTGTGCAGTGCTTTGCCCCACAGGTCTGAGAAGAGGACCTGCACATTTGACTCGTTCCCGAAACTCCTCTACATGCCCCGATTTAAAATGATTCACGATAGTAGACATAATGCTACGTAATAGCATTTAGCGGGGTAACGTTAACGTTAGCTAGCTAGCTTGGTACTATGACCCGTGACAGGGAAAAGGCGACAGCCTAACAAACCAATAGCGCTGCGTACTGAACAACAGGTGGTAATTGTAGTTCTTTTTTTAAGACAAATTTAAAACCTTATAACTACCTTTGTTTCAACCAAAAATGCTTAAACAATCATGTTAGTGGTAGAAGGGAACTCATTTTGTGCAAAAATGGAAAGCTTGCCAATGTTCATACGGCATAATTGTTACAATAGCCGATAATCCATTTTCCCAATGATAAATCCCTATACGGGTGGAACAACCAGTGACGTCAGACTACACCTCCCTATAGCAAAGACACAGTGCTAAGCCTCAAAACACATTTCCTGCATGCCACCACTAGGGGCAGAGTGACTAACCATGAGTTGAGTGAGTGAGTGAGTGAGTGAGTGAGTGAGTGAGTGAGTGAGTGAGTGAGTGAGTGAGTGAGTGAGTGAGTGAGTGAGTGAGTGAGTGAGTGAGTGAGTGAGTGAGTGAGTGAGTGAGTGAGTTAGTTAGTTACTGGATGAATGAGTTAGTGACATTGCTGGTCATAGAGATGCTGCTTTGCATCTAAAATGACAACATGTTGCCCCAAGGACTTCCCTAAGACAATAAACAAGGGTTCTATTTGAGATTTCTTTGATTTTGATTTGATTGAATCTGAATATAAATCCTATGAGTTGTATGTAAATATAATCATTTGTATGTATGTACTTTGTAGTGTCTACTTTAGAATCTGTGAAGTGTTTGTGACAAATGCGTATTTTCCCCGTCAATTGTACAATTATATTTCTATAATATTTGTAGTTGATTTAAATACCCATATATTGTGGATGGCACTTGTGTATGTTGTGTTTTATATAATGAGTTAAATTAGAGTATGGGAGATATATTTCACTCAGGTTTGTATTTAGGTTGTTGTTATTATAAATGCCCAGCAAAGCAAATCTATTTCACCTACTGTATGCGACCCACTGCCTGAAGTTTATAGATTAACAGTGACGTCTGACATTGACCATATTCACATGGCGGCCATTTTGCTCTTATGGACTGCATTTTTGGACTGCATTTTTAAATAGCAGATTTGATCTAAAGCTCTTTACAATTTTTTGTTCCTCACATTCACCCGTTCACTCACACAGTCACTCACCGGCGGCGGAGGCGACCATGCAAGGTGCCGACCTGCTCATCAGGAGCAATTAGGGGTTAAGTGACTGCTCTACTTGCTCAAGGACACACTGCTGGGAGGAGCGGGACTCAAACCGAGAACCTTCCGATTACCAGATGACCTCTCTACCTCTACCGCTCTACCTCACTGTCGCCTCTTGATGCCTCTTATGTCATGCTCAGGATGGGACTCCTTTCCACTCTGTTCCCAAACAGGGGTGCAGTCGTGCACACACGCTGTTACACGGTGTGTTATTAGTAGTCACTCAGGGCAGAAGTGCGCGCAATGATAAGTACCCGGCCGTTGTAGAAAGCTACCCGGCCGGCGGCCGGCACTTCTCACCTAGACTTTGCATAATAATAGGAACCTACGAGAAGGTGGGGGGCTGCTTGATCTCCATTGTTATGCATAATAATCACTGTTCTGTGCGCAACTGAGGGAACATGTATGCGCGTGTAAACTGTTCCCAAAGGAATCCCATCCTGAGCACGACATAAGAGCAAAATTCAGATTCAGATTATTTTATTGTCACAGCTTTTTTAAATGTAGGCCTAGATACATTTAGAAAAATTTGAGATGCTTGTTTTTCCCGGCTCTTCAACCGTAGTAGATTTGTAAACAACAATACACAACGATCTATACAAACTATAAAATACAAGATATATGTTTTTTTACAGGTAGAAAACAGTGGATAAATGGCCAGCGTGTGAATATAGTCAGTTGAGAATCGTATATAAACATGGAAACATGTCTTTAACCCTTCCACTGTCACACTACAGAAGGTTAACCCTTTACTATCACATTACCGACGGTAGTGTGATAGTAAGGGGTTAACCTTCTGTAGTGTGGCAGTGAAAGGGTTAAACAGGGAAACTGTGCTGCAGGTACTGTACATGTCTTGTCACTTTAGTCCCTCAGCCTTTTACCATGGAACAATTTGTAAAGAAAACTGTTTTGTATTGAACCTTTATTACCACAATTGTGATAACAAAAGCACAAACCCGCCCTATATGGAACTGTCCAAGACTGTGATCAGTTCTGATTTGTATAAAAATAAAAACTTTAATAAAATAAAATAATAATAATAAAATATTTTAAGTTTGCGATTTTGACTATGATTTTTAGTTTTTGTTTACATAGATTATTATTTATTTACTTTACTTTATTATTGTGGGTACATATATTTAAATGTATGCAGAATAGTGCTTTTATGTAGATATGTGTATGTGTATTTATACTTGTAAATTTACAATCACTGAGTAGTAGAGAAGGGGTAAAGGATCAAATACGTTTATACTTCTTCCTACTCCTTTTCGGACATGTTAACCCTTTCACTGCCACACTACAGAAGGTTAACCCTTTCACTGCCGCACGACAGAAGGTTAACCCTTTCACTGCTGCACTACAGAAGGTTAACCCTTTACTATCACACTACCGACGGGTAGTAAAGGGTTACACTTCTGTAGTGCGTCAGTGAAAGGCTTAAGTTAATATTGTTTATTAGTTTGAACTATTTTGGTTCTATTATGGTCTGTTTTCTGAGATAGTAGCCGACACAGTGGACAGTGAAAGGAGAACACAGAGAGGATGGTAGCAACAGAGGTCAACCGCACAACATCACAGTAGTACATGGCATGAAGCCCTAACCCACTGAGCTTTAGGACTATTAATGAGATCAAGAAGAATGAGCATCTGTGAGCATAACTCATCAGTTATGTTGAATATAGAGGGTGTATGTATGGTTGTAACTGACTGTAATTGCTCTCTACTGCCCTCATGACTGCATGTATATCTGTGTCCACTGGAGGGCGCTGTAGGCGGAGCGTCTATTGTCTACACCAGGTTGGAACTATATAAATCTTGGTTCCCTCCTACTGTTCCTTCTTCTCACTTCTGTCCCTCTCGGAGAGGAGATCATATGTGCTGCTGTATTATGAGACAACGTGATAAATAAACCGCTGCCAGCAGAGCAAGGCCAAAGATGAATACCATGCCTCTTGTATACATTATTGTCGCCCCACAGCCAAATCTGTTAACAAGTTACCTTTTCATCAGAGTACATGTACATCAAGTCATGGTTACTGTTAAAGGGGAATGTAATGTACATTGTGTTCTTTCTGTGCCCAAGGACTGCTGGGTTAGTGTTTGTGAGCGACATGCAGCACTCTCTCCTGAAGTTAGAGATCAGGGAAGCTACGTTCAGGAACACTAGATACATACCAACTATTCGCCTGTTTTATTCTCCACCCATCTATCATCCATATGTAGCAGGGTGGATTATCCCTGCTTTATGGGAGTGGTTGTACACGGCCACCTGGTAGCGAGAACGCAGCAGAGCTGAGTCCAGCTGGGTGTCCGACTGTAGGCCAGGAATGTTGAAGTGGAGGTCGAGCAGCAGGAGTGGATGGGGCCTAGGATTCACTGACCTAGGAATGGTACTCTGGTCCTTCTTGCCCTCCAGGGCGATCAGCAGTAGCTCCCCACACACCCACACTTCCCCCAATACTTCCTGAGCCCTCCCACACCCGATGGCAGTAAGATGGATGATATATTCACTCCCCAAAGCAGTACTCTTCCTTAATGATGAGTGGAGACCTTTCACAATGAACTATAGGCAGGGGGTGGGGAAAGGGTTAAACTTTAATGAGCATTACCAGGAAAGAAAAGGGTTAGACAGAATGCACATTAACAGACACGCACACAGTGGTCCCATCAACTGTCCTTTACTGGAAGTCTGGTTCAAGTTACAAATAAATTACACAACTATGAAAGTTATTCCCGCACCGGGCACCTAGTGCTCTCGCTCTACAATACACATGGAGGAAAGTTATTCCCACACTGGGCACCTAGTGCTCTCGCTCTACAATACACATGGATGAAAGTTATTCCCACACTGGGCACCTAGTGCTCTTGCTCTACAATACACATGGATGAAAGTTATTCCCACACGGGGCTAGACACAGTAACACACCTTCCCTTTAAGGGTGTTACGTATTACTTTCACATGGTGGAGGGATACTTACTGTCTGTGGTGCATATTCACATTGTGGTTAAGTGTGCTGTCACTAATTGGTGGTTTAATTGACACACTGTTTCTTCCTGTTTTTGTTATTAAAATGGCCGCCCTTCTAATTCATCACAGGTGTGGTGATGAGGCACCACGCCCTACAAATGCAGTGCAGGGAGCAGTTGTCAAGTCTCCCCCACTTCACAGGAGATGTCTCAGCTCTCCAGCGTCTCACCTGCTCTCACTGTTTTGTTGTACATTCGGCTTGTTCTTCCTTTTTGCCTATAGTTTTGTTATTTAACTTTGGAGTCTGGAACACCCAGCTCCCACTATTTCTGTCCATTTAGTTAGTTGTAAATAAATAGTTATTTTTGATACACTTTTGTCCAGTGTCCTGTGTCCACCACGTCGCATTCAAGGCCTTGACGAGCCATATGTTAGGCTTGAATGTAACATGGGGGCTCTAGCCGGTCTTCAAACAGGTAAGTATGCTCTTAATTTATAATTTGATTTGACTACTGGTATGCTTTAAAATATTTAGTTTAGTGGACACCACAGGTAGGTAATTTCATTGTTTTCTGGCGTGAATGTAACAAAGGGTTTATATATACTGTTCCGCTTCTCCGTAGGAGGGGAGAGAGGGGAGGAAGAGGGAGAGGGATAAAGGAGTTATTGAATGGGAATTTATAAAAGAACACACATTATTATCACGCTCAAACCAAATTGACAGTGGGTCCACATTATCAAATAAAAGATCCTATCTATAGCTGGCTTTTCCCCAAAATAAGAAATGGTCGGGGCGCCCCTAGACACTGCTGCCAGCGTCAGTTCAAAGCACCGTTTATCTTCGCCCTTAGAGAGCCTGCGCCACACAGAGGAAATGTCTACCGATAAAGTTTCAGCACTCGGAGCGCCGCTGTACTTATCCAAATGGCGGGCCTGCTCTCCATACCACCAACCGTCCGTGTGGTAAGATGGCCGTCGGGAGATCCCGCGATAACAGGCAGCGGGGCGGGGTAGACGCTGGGCAGGTGACTGCTGGGGTAACGGCTTGGAGGGGCTGGAGGAGCGTGCAGTGTAGTGACGTCCGCTGCTGGGCTGAAGGGGTGGGCCGACACGTGGGCTAAACTGTGGTGCTAGCCTATAACTGAAGCTAAGCTGTGGGTCGTGGTGAACCCCCTGTCATGACGCCTATACACAGCTAACGCAAGGTGGACAATATCTACCACCTGGTCTTCGGCAGTCGCTCGTCTGCTGGTTCATTCACAATGTCTCTTCCGCATTAACCAAACGCTAAGCTATCGCATACTCATTAATAACCCGATTTGTAGCTGAGTTTATCTCTCGCGTGCTGAATCTCCGGAGCTCCAGCTCAGTGCGTCCTCCTCCCTCTGTGGAAAAATGATGAAGAGGAAGCCCCTCCCTCGGCACCGCGCTCTGAGCCCATCCTTCTTCACCTGTGTCTCCCCTGCCCAACGTGACCACCAGCGCCCCTGGCGGCACCTGTATCCTGTCCCACTATGAAGTGTCAATGTCAGGATAGGGATGATCACGAGCGGTCAGCCGGTTACACAGCGTCCTCGCGAACACAGGGGATGCAAAGAATTTGCGTTAGACACATTGAATAATAGTCAGTCATTTTCAGGTGTCTACACATAGCAACACTATATTATCACCGACATCCAAGTTGGGGAATCCCCTTGGAACAGCCCATCTGAGGTTTCTCTCCTCCACATCAGCTGTGGTGCTTTCTTTTTCATATTGCTAGGTTTTTAGTGAGTTGTTCCTCATCTTCATTGGGAGTGTCGCATATTTGGATTTTATGATGGTTTTTTTATTTGATTTATTGTGATGTTTCTTCTTGACTTGTTCAAGAAGACTTGTACAGCCCATGGGGCATTACCTTGTGATTTCAGGCTTTACAAATACATTTGATTTGATTTGATTTGAACACAACATACATTATGTACCTTTTTAATGTGGTCGTCGATATGTACTTTATTTACACATTTGAATCGAGCTGGCCTCAGATACGAAACAGATACACACAAGATTAGTGCTCACGCAGCAGTAGGTTTACATAAATACGAGACGTCCGTCCGTCCACCCATACGTTTCCTCTCATCTTCTTCATCTGAGGATGTTCAGCCGCTCGGTGTCTCTTCTGCTCTCGGTGTGGCCCAGCTGACGTGACGGCTCCCTGGGGCTGTGGGTAATGATCTCTCTGATCTGAATATAGGAGCGGCTGTTCGCCGTTAATGTGGTACCTCGTTCTCTTTCACTGCGGCGCTAAAGTGATCCTGACTGACAGTTTTAACACCGTGCAGTGTGACACTAAGGAAGACTCGTGGAGCCGTCGGTGGTGGAAGAAGTACACAGTTCCTTTACTTAAGTAAAAGTAGAAATACCCAGATCAAAAATAGTGCCCTGGTAAAAGTAAAATTCCTTCATTCAAAATTCTACTTAAGTAAAAGTAGAGAAGCATTTGATTTTGAATGTACTTAAGTATCAAAAGAAAACAGTATTCCAGTGCTTGGGAGCGTTCTACATCTGCTGCTCTGATTAAAATACCATAAAGTGGTATGTGGTCCAGTGATGCTGCTCTGATTAAAGGTTGTGTTAAAGTGGTATGTGGTCCAGTGATGCTGCTCTGATTAAAGGTGATGTTAAAGTGGTATGTGGTCCAGTGATGCTGCTCTGATTAAAGGTCGTGTTAAAGTGGTATGTGGTCCAGTGATGCTGCTCTGATTAAAGGTTATGTTAAAGTGGTATGTGGTCCAGTGATGCTGCTCTGATTAAAGGTTATGTTAAGTGGTATGTGGTCCAGTTATGCTGCTCTGATTAAAGGCTGTTAAAGTGGTATGTGGTCCAGTTATGCTGCTCTGATTAAAGGTCATGTTAAAGTGGTATGTGGTCCAGTTATGCTGCTCTGATTAAAGGTCATGTTAAAGTGGTATGTGGTCCAGTTATGCTGCTCTGATTAAAGGCTGTTAAAGTGGTATGTGGTCCAGTTATGCTGCTCTGATTAAAGCTTGTGTTAAAGTGGTATGTGGTCCAGTTATGCTGCTCTGATTAAAGGTTATGTTAAAGTGGTATGTGGTCCAGTGATGCTGCTCTGATTAAAGGTTATGTTAAAGTGGTATGTGGTCCAGTGATGCTGCTCTGATTAAAGGTCATGTTAAAGTGGTATGTGGTCCAGTGATGCTGCTCTGATTAAAGGTTATGTTAAAGTGGTATGTGGTCCAGTGATGCTGCTCTGATTAAAGGTCATGTTAAAGTGGTATGTGGTCCAGTGATGCTGCTCTGATTAAAGGTCATGTTAAAGTGGTATGTGGTCCAGTGATGCTGCTCTGATTAAAGGTTGTTAAAGTGGTATGTGGTCCAGTTATGCTGCTCTGATTAAAGGTCATGTTAAAGTGGTATGTGGTCCAGTTATGCTGCTCTGATTAAAGGTCATGTTAAAGTGGTATGTGGTCCAGTTATGCTGCTCTGATTAAAGGCTGTTAAAGTGGTATGTGGTCCAGTTATGCTGCTCTGATTAAAGGTTATGTTAAAGTGGTATGTGGTCCAGTGATGCTGCTCTGATTAAAGGTCATGTTAAAGTGGTATGTGGTCCAGTGATGCTGCTCTGATTAAAGGTTATGTTAAAGTGGTGTGTGGTCCAGTGATGCTGCTCTGATTAAAGGTGATGTTAAAGTGGTATGTGGTCCAGTGATGCTGCTCTGATTAAATGCGATGTTAAAGTGGTGTGTGCTCCAGTTATGCTGCTCTGATTAAAGGTGATGTTAAAGTGGTGTGCTCCAGTTATGCTGCTCTGATTAAAGGTGATATTAAAGTGGTATGTGGTCCAGTTATGCTGCTCTGATTACAGGTCATGTTAAAGTGGTATGTGGTCCAGTTATGCTGCTCTGATTAAAGGTCATGTTAAAGTGGTATGTGGTCCAGTTATGCTGCTCTGATTAAAGGTGATGTTAAAGTGGTATGTGGTCCAGTGATGCTGCTCTGATTAAAGGTGATGTTAAAGTGGTATGTGGTCCAGTTCTACTGCTCTGATTAAAGGTGATGTTAAAGTGGTATGTGGTCCAGTTATGCTGCTCTGATTAAAGGTTATGTTAAAGTGGTATGTGGTCCAGTTATGCTGCTCTGATTAAAGGTTATGTAAACATGGTGTGTGCTCCAGTTATGCTGCTCTGATTAAAGGTGATGTTAAAGTGGTATGTGGTCCAGTTATGCTGCTCTGATTAAAGGTTATGTTAAAGTGGTATGTGGTCCAGTTATGCTGCTCTGATTAAAGTTCATGTTAAAGTGGTATGTGGTCCAGTTATGCTGCTCTGATTAAATGTTGTGTTAAAGTGGTATGTGGTCCAGTTATGCTGCTCTGATTAAAGGTGATGTTAAAGTGGTATGTGGTCCAGTGATGCTGCTCTGATTAAAGGTGATGTTAAAGTGGTATGTGGTCCAGTTCTACTGCTCTGATTAAAGGTGATGTTAAAGTGGTATGTGGTCCAGTTATGCTGCTCTGATTAAAGGTTGTGTTAAAGTGGTATGTGGTCCAGTGATGCTGCTCTGATTAAAGGTAATGTTAAAGTGGTATGTGGTCCAGTGATGCTGCTCTGATTAAAGGTCATGTTAAAGTGGTATGCGGTCCAGTGATGCTGCTCTGATTAAAGGTCATGTTAAAGTGGGATGTGGTCCAGTTATGCTGCTCTGATTAAAGGTGATGTTAAAGTGGTATGTGGTCCAGTGATGCTGCTCTGATTAAAGGTGATGTTAAAGTGGTACGTGGTCCAGTTCTACTGCTCTGATTAAAGGTGATGTTAAAGTGGTATGTGGTCCAGTTATGCTGCTCTGATTAAAGGTTATGTTAAAGTGGTATGTGGTCCAGTGATGCTGCTCTGATTAAAGGTTATGTTAAAGTGGTATGTGGTCCAGTGATGCTGCTCTGATTAAAGGTAATGTTAAAGTGGTATGTGGTCCAGTGATGCTGCTCTGATTAAAGGTCATGTTAAAGTGGTATGTGTTCCAGTGATGCTGCTCTGATTAAAGGTCATGTTGAAGTGGTATGTGGTCCAGTGATGCTGCTCTGATTAAAGGTCATGTTGAAGTGGTATGTGGTCCAGTTATGCTGCTCTGATTAAAGGTAATGTTAAAATGGTATGTGGTCCAGTGATGCTGCTCTGATTAAAGGTTGTGTTAAAGTGGTATGTGGTCCAGTGATGCTGCTCTGATTACAGGTCATGTTATAGTGGTACGTGGTCCAGTTATGCTGCTCTGATTAAAGGTAATCTTAAAGTGGTATGTGGTCCAGTGATGCTGCTCTGATTAAAGGTTGTGTTAAAGTGGTATGTGGTCCAGTTATGCTGCTCTGATTAAAGGTGATGTTAAAGTGGTATGTGGTCCAGTTCTGCTGCTCTGATTAAAGGTAATGTTAAAGTGGTATGTGGTCCAGTTATGCTGCTCTGATTAAAGGTTACGTTAAAGTGGTATGTGGTCCAGTTATGCTGCTCTGATTAAAGGTGATGTTAAAGTGGTATGTGGTCCAGTTATGCTGCTCTGATTAAAGGTGATGTTAAAGTGGTATGTGGTCCAGTTATGATGCTCTGATTAAAGGTCATGTTAAAGTGGTATGTGGTCCAGTTATGCTGCTCTGATTAAAGGTGATGTTAAAGTGGTATGTGGTCCAGTTATGCTGCTCTGATTACGTTCAACAACTCTGAAGTTGACAGGCTTCAAATTTGAAAGTACATCATATTCATCAATTCCACGTTCTCTATGCAAAATATTTTTCTTCAAAGTAACTAGGAGCTGATGGGTACAAATAAATGTAGTGGAGTAAAAAGTACAATGTTTCCTTTGAAATGTAGTGGAGTGAAAGTAAAAAGTTCCATAAAATTTAAATACTCACGTAAAGTACAAATACCTAAAAATTTACTTGAGTAAAAATACTTAAACACACTGACTGACCATTACTTTCCACCACTGTCTACCATACACTGATCTCATTGACCGATTCCCATTAAACATAAAAATATAGCCTATTGGAGATTAGTATTAGGCAGTGTCACCAAAGATGAGCCCGAGTCGAGTCCCCATTACCCGAGTCCGAGTCCGAGTCATCGAGGTTGAGTCCACTCCACTCTGGCAGACAAAGAGCTGACATACAAATAAATTCTATGTTAGACTAGGAGATATATACGACAACAACTATGGAGTTGCACAAGGGAGTTGCTTAGGTCCTTTACTCTTTTCCCTTTACATGTTACCGCTGGGTGATATCATCAGAGAACATAATGTAGATTTCCATAGCTATGCGGATGATACACAACTGTACATATCTGCTGAACCAAATGATACAGCGATTAGCTCCATTACAGACTGCTTACTGGCAATAAATAAATGGATGAGTAAGAACTTCCTGAAACTAAATGAGAACAAAACTGAAATTCTAATTATCGGCCCCAAAACTAAAAAAGAAACGTTAATAAAGAACCTAGGAGGACTAACCCCTTGGATCAAATCTGAGGTCACTAGTCTCGGGGTTATCATAGATTCAGAACTGAACTTCAATTCTCATATTAGCAAAGTAACGAAAACATCGTTCTTCCATCTCAGAAATATAGCAAAAGTACGACCATTTATTAATCAGAACGATGCTGAGAAGCTAATTCATGCATTCATATCTAGCCGGTTAGACTACTGTAATGCACTTTTCACAGGTCTCCCTAAGAAAACCACAGAGAGGCTTCAGCTAATCCAAAACTCCGCAGCCCGACTGCTAACTAGAACCAAAAGGAGAGAGCACATTAGTCCAGTCTTAGCTGCTTTACACTGGCTTCCTGTAACATTTAGAATTGACTTTAAGGTCCTTCTCCTTACATACAAAGCTCTAAATGGACAGGGACCTAGCTACATCACCAACACTCTAATAAATTACACGCCAGCAAGAACACTGCGATCATCAGCTGCTGGACTACTAGAGGCTCCCAGAAACAGTCAAAAGAGGATCGGTAATGCAGCCTTTATCAACTATGCCCCAAAACTGTGGAACAAACTACCCCAAAACATCAGGGAAGCCAACTCGCTAGACATCTTCAAAAGACAGCTTAAAACCTATCTCTTTGCTCAGGCATTTCAATGACTTACCTGCACTATTCCTACCCTGCCTACTTTTCTATGCTAATTTTATCTTATTTTACACTGCCTATCAAATTCATGTGTCGGTTATCACACTTTTTACTTCTTACTGATGACTATTTTTAAACTGAATCATTTTAAACTATTTTTCACACTTTTTACTGTAACCTTGCTATTTACATTTTTTACTGTTGTTGTATGTCCGTTCTATTTTATAATTTTTAGACTATTTTTAAACTTAATCATTTTAAACTACTTTATTATTTGTATTACTGAATAGAGAGCCTATTAGGATGCTAGATCCTAATGTGAAACACTGTGATTTACCATACCCTGCCTATCAAATTCATGTGTCGGTTATTGCACTTTTTACTTCTTACTGATGACTATTTTTAAACTGAATCATTTTAAACTATTTTTATTATTGCTAGATCGAAATGTGAAACACTGACTATTTGTATTACTGAATAGAGAGCCTATTAGGATGCTAGATCCTAATGTGAAACACTGTGATTTACCATACCTTGCTATGCTCGCTCATGCCTGTATTTTTTATGTCTGTTCTATTTTATAATTTTTTGACTATTTTTAAACTGAATCATTTTAAACTATTTTTATTATTTGTGTTACTGAAAACTGTAAGCGGAGAGCCTATTGGGATGCTAGATCCTAATGTGAAACACTGTGATTTGCCATACCTTGCTCTATCTTTTTTATGCCCGCTTATGCCTGTATTTTTTACTGTTGTGAAGCACTTTGAACTGCAACCTCTGTATGAAAAGTGCTATACAAATAAAGTTATTATTATTATTATTATTATTATTATTATTATTATTATTATTATTATTATTATTATTACTATTACTATTACTATTACTATTATTATTACTATTATTATTATTATTATTATTATTATTATTATTATTATTATTATTATTATTATTATTATTATTATTATTATTATTATTATTATTATTATTATTATTATTATTATTATTATTATTATTATTATTATTATTATTATTATTATTAAACATAAATGACACAGCGGTTACTTTGTGACACAATAGCCAAACAAATGCACTAGACGTCAATATCTTATGCCAAATGATTAGGGCCAAATCCCACTTTTTTTTCTCCTTTTTTTTTAAAATTTTTTTTTATAACTGTATTTATCAAGTCTGAGGCCCCGTTTAGACGGAAACGCTAGCAGGTGAATCCGCAAAAATATTTTTACGGATGTGCCTTTCGTTTATACGGAAACGGCGTTTTTACGGGGTGAAACCGCAAAAAAGTGAGACTACCTTCCAGGGTGGAATTCCTAGAAACGCAAAAGCTTTGCGCTTTCGTCTAAACTGTCAAACCGTATAAATCTGTTAAAACGATGACGAAAGGTTTGTCATGGCTCTGGTCGCGCGTACTGCTTACGTCACAGGTAGCAGGTATGCGCCAGTAGCCGAGACGTAAACAAAGCAAGTATGTCTGACTTATATCAACGGAGATCACCTGAAGGCTACATTGGCAGTACTTTTAACCCTTTCACTGCCACACGACAGAAGGTTACCCCTTTACTATCACACAACCGGCTGTCGTGTGGCAGTGAAAGGGTTAAATACACAAGAATCTGTCCCGCCGCGGCGTGAGTGGACCCACTGTCTGTGAGTGACTCTGCTTTGGTGCAATCACATTCCCCATCCACAGTCTGCGAATCAGAGGCAGAGTAGGGCGGGTCTTCACAGCATGTCATGTGACATATGCGCCAATCGTGTGACAGCGGGTCTCCGTCGTTACAGCGTCGTCTGCACGGAGAATTCCACTCCAAAACGCTCGTCTAAACGTAAAATTAAAAGTGAAACCGCAAGATGACTTTTGCGGTTTCTGTTCACAAAACGCTCGTCTAAACGGGGGCCTGAGTCCTGGTCTGCACCTTCAGAGTCCGAATGCAGTCAATGCTCGAGTCCAAGTCCAAGGTCCGAGTCATCAGTGCTCAAGTCCAAGTCGAGTCACGAGTCCTTAAAAAATCAGTCCTACAACACTGGTACTAGGTCATGTAAACGCTGCTGCTCACCAGATGGTTTTGTTTATGAGGGGTTAAGACCAGGGGCGTAGGTTGGGTTGCAACATGGGGGGGGGGGGGGGGGGGGGGGGGGGGGGGGGGGGGTGGGGCACATACTTAAAGCGGGGGTCTGTGGGTCCTTCCTCCCCCAGGAGGATTTAGAGCGTCAAACACTTCATTTCCTGCATTCTGGTGTACTTCTCTTAGAAGCCACTGACTGAACGAGCGAGTGAGAGGCACGTCTGCGAGGCTGAGATGGCACGGTCCTGTGTAGGCAGTGTTGTAGTACTCGAGTCCGAGTGTAACAGAGGTACCACGAGTATATCCACAGTCACGATGGACTTCAAGTGTTGTGAAGTGACTGTGGATGTTAGCGGTACTGCAAGTTAAACTCACTCCCCCCCCCCCCCCCCCCCCCCCACCCCCCCCCCCCCCCCCCCCCCCCATAGATATATATATAACTAGATGGTGCAAGGCGGAGTCTCCAGCGTAGTTGCTATAAATGTCAGAGATGTAGTTATCATACTGCATACTTATAATGGACTTTCATATGAAAATTATTTCAACATGTCCTGAATCATAGCCACGTTAATAACGTTTGTAATAAACCAAACCGTTTGTAAATCGGTTGAAAATTGAGCAAGCTATGGTTATTTCAATAGTACAGTACATGCACCATAGATATTCATGTTATGAGTGGGCGTGCTGCCTGTGACAAGATGGCCGCCATGTGGCAACGTCTGTCTCCATTGGCCAGCAGCGCGGGTGAGTCATCTAGCCTTTATAGACCACTGCACTTCCACGTTACATTGAGCTCGTGGAGGAGAGAGGGGGGGGAGAAAATGAATGAATGTGGATGAGAGCCTTGACATTAAGTGGTTGTAGCTACGGCTGTGGGGGTGCTGGATTGATTGATTGATTGATTGATTGATTGAAAAGTTTATTAACAGATTGCAGAATGGGTACAGTACAGTACAGCTCAATACATACAATTGTTAAGAGGATGCAGACCTGAGAAAGACTTTCGTCTTGTTTCCATCAGGGTCCCCCATTTTCAATTCATCATATGACACACACGACATACAGATAGACAGTACTGCTACATCTATACATTTATGACATACCAGATTTTCAAATACAGTACTGTTTGTGATACTAAAAAAATCCAGAAAAAGAGTGTATATACATTTGACATAGAAACTGTGCATTGGGGGAGGTTGGGTAGGTGGGGTGGGGCTGTACATTGGAGGTGGGGGGGGGGGGTTGGGTAGGGGGGGGACACTGTACATTGGGATACTGACATACATTTGACATAGAAACTGTACATTGGAGGAGGTTGGGTAGGTGGGGTAGGGTTGGGTGGGGCTGTACATTGGAATACTGACAAAGCCATGCTTGGTCTTTATTGTACAACTGGGTTAGGACATTTGTAGGGGCCAGTTTTGAATTGCAGTCTCCCGTAGGTGTTCTTTGAGAGTGTTTTTGAAGGTGGGTAGTGATTCACATTCCTTTACAGCTTTGGGTAGGGCGTTCCACATTGATGTGGCATAATTGCGAAATGTGTTTAGTCCCTTGTTTGTGTCGAATCTGGGTTTAACATGATTTGTGGAGCTCCCTCTGGTGTTGTGATCGTGGTATTCACTGACCTTTGGGAAGTATTTTGACATGTACATGGGTACCTTGGTCGTGTAGTGTATCTTGTAGACCAGGCCCATTGCAAGTTGCTGTACTCTGTCGTCTACTCTAAGCCATCCTAGGTTGTCAAAGTGGGCAGGGGTGAGGTGGGTTCTAGGAGTAAGGTCAAGCAGTAGTCTGACCAGTTTGTTTTGAGATGTTTGTAATTTTGTTTTTAGCGCCTTTGAGGTGCTTTGGTACCATGAGGTGCAAGCATAGTTGTAGTACCCTTGAATGAGTGCTCCTGCCAGAGTCTTCAGGGTATTCTTGTTTACCAGAGAGGAGATCCGGTACAAGAATCGAGTTTGTTGGTTGACTTTTTTTTATTACATTGGATGCCATTTTGTCACAGGAAAGATTATCCTCTAGGATGGAACCCAGGTAGGTAATTTCACGTAGGTAATGTGACGCTGCCGGTAGCTACACCTAGCTACCGGGTACGACGCTATGCTAGCCCCACCGCAATACCCGCTAACCACAGTACTCAACCCAAACCCACACAGTACACAGCAGAACTATGACCTCTGCCAGTGGGTCTTGGACTTCCTGACGGGCAGACCCCTGGTGGTGAGAGCAGGCAACTGCACCTCCTCATCCATCACCCTCAACATAGGGGCCCCACAGGGCTGTGTTCTGAGTCCCCTCCTCTACTCCCTGTACACACATGACTGTGTGGCTCAGCGGAGCAACAACACAATCATCAAATTTGCTGACGACACAGTAGTGGTGGGCCTGATCTCTGCAAACGACGAGAGGGCCTACCTGGAAGAGGTCAAGGTCCTGGCGGGATGGTGCCAGGAGAACAGACTCTCCCTGAACGTCAGCAAAACAAAGGAGATGATTGTGGACTTTAGGAGGTCGGGGGTCAAGGACTACAGCCCCCTCAGCATCGACGGGGCACCGGTTGAGAGAGTGAACAGTTTTAAGTACCTCGGAGCCCACATATCCGAGGACTTGACATGGACCACACACATTGACAGTGTTGTGAAGAAGGCACGACAACGCCTCTACTTCCTCAGGCGCCTAAGGAAATTCCAAGTCAGTCAGAAGATCCTTAAGAACGTCTACTCATGTACAATAGAGAGCATCCTGACTGGCAACATCACCTCCTGGTTTGGGAATAGCACCGCACAAGACCGTAGCAGACTACAGAGAGTGGCACGTTCAGCCGAACGCACAATTGGAGGGGGGCTTCCCACCCTCCAGAACATTTACAACAAGCGGTGCAGGGGCAAGGCTAAGAGAATCATCAAGGACTCCAGCCACCCGAACAACTGCCTCTTTGAACTGCTGTGGTCAGGCAAGCGATACCGGAGTCTTAAGGCGAGCACAGAAAGACTCAGAAGAAGCTTCTATCCCCAGGCCATCAGGCTGCTCAACGAACAATAAACACTATGCAACAACCATCAAATGCACACAGCACACACATCCACACGCACTCACTCACTTTAAACAAACAACACATTGCAGCACCCACTCTCCACACTTTAGATCAGTGGTTCCCAAAGTTGGGGTCGCGACCCAAAGGTGGGCCGCGAGCAGCCACGGGAGGGCCGCGAGATGATTTAAAAAATAAAAATAAAAATCAAATTTTTTTTTTGTCAGGTCACTGAACTTAGAAGCAGGCCAGGACAGTGTTTCTAGTTGTATTCTAAAATGCTATTCTATTGTATACTAAAATGTGACTATATGGTTTTATATTAACTTAATAAATAAACAAAAACGAAAAATCTACTTATTTCAACGAACATTTCAAACTAAATAACAGATTATGCACATAAAACGCTGAAAACAACCGAAGCAACAATAGTATTTTAATGAGGCTATTATTATTATCATTATTATTTTGCAACAAGTTAGCCCTCTCATAAATAGCACATATAAATGAATAACTAACTTGAACTAACTTAATAGGATTGAAGTGATATTTGGCTTAAAAAATCGGTCGCATGGCAAAAAATTTTAAATAAAAAGCATGACGATGTGCATTGGGCCGCGGCTCTCTGACGCCTTATTTTCTGGGTCCCGGCCTGAAAAGTTTGGGAACCCCTGCTTTAGATCACCTAAACACACTTTATATTTATTGGTAAAGGATTTGCACTACAACTCCTACACCTTACTGTAAATTGTACCTAAATTGTACCTCATCCCATTTCTGCTCTGCACTATAGCGTATTGTATATTAGTACATTGCATAGTATATTGTATATTGTATGGTAACTCAGTTACTTCTATTCTGCATCGAATATTGTACATATGTCTATACTGAACACTGTGACCTCTATTTTTACTTCTTCTTTTTTTTTTTTTTTAACTTTCTTTTTTTTTGTGTCATATTGAACATCACATTGCATTAATCATACAGTATAATATACTTGATTCACATAGTCAATGACATTTGTTACTCAGGCTCTTCCCTCTTATTCAATTTGTTTAAGGTATTCAGCGTAATCAAAATAAGCTGTATAATCCGAGTACGCCTCTTAAACAACCCAGTGGGGAGGGATTTTTACAATATTTTTTTTATGATTTTTTGTAGGATAAGAAACGAAAAAATAAATAGAAAAATAAATTTAGCAAAAGGAAAAAAATATACACTTTAACAGAAAAAAAAGAACAACAAAAAAAGAAAAGAAAAAAAAGAGAGAGGGCGTCAGGCTCATGCTAATGTATCTCCAGGTACAAGGTTACAAGTGACCATCTCTGCATAAACATATCTTTTTTCAGTTGCAATTGTGCAGTCATTTCTTCCATTGTATACATCTGTCTCAGTCTCTTGGTCCATTGTTTGATTGTCGGTGGTTGATTTTGTAGCCATGCCATAGTTATCATTTTCCTTGCTATTAACAGTATCACTCTCAAGATATATAACGTATCTCCATAGTATGTGCCTTTCGGTATACATCCCAAGATATAGTACGATGGATTCAGAGGTAAGTCAAGATCTAGAATGGTTTTAATCTCATTTTTGATATTCATCCAAAATGTCTGCACCCTTGGACAGTCCCAGAAAATATGTGTATGATCTCCGATCATTCCACATCCTCTCCAACATAGTGGTGAGGACCCACCAGCAAATCCGGAGAGAACTTGAGGAGTCCTAAAGTACCTGACCTTGACCTTCCAGTCAAACTCCTTCCACATTGGGCTATTTGTGATTTTATGATTGCTTGAATGGCTGTCCTCCCATTCTTCATTTTCTATGATCACATTAGCTTCCAACTCCCATTTTTCTTTAATATAGGTGGTGTCTCCTGGATCGTCTAGTTGTAACATGTTGTAAATATTGGATATCTGCTTTCTTTCCATCAAGTTTTTTTCTATTGTGTTTATAAAGTACCGCTCCACATTTGTTGGTGGTCTCTTAATTGCTTCCCACTCACTGTGAGTCATTACATAGTGTCTTATTTGAAAGTATCTAAACATGTCTTTCGAAGGTAGATCAAAACATTGCTGTAGCTGTGCAAACGATTTAAAACAGTCTCCTTCCATTAATTGATTGATAGTAACCAGGCCCAAATCCGCCCATTTTTTAAAACCCCCATCCTCCATAGCTGGCCGGAATTCTGTATTGTCTGCTATTGGCATGGCCCTAGATATTGATCGTGGACCTCCCCCCTTTTTCCTTACACTTTCCCATACCTTTAATGTATTTGTAATCCATTTGTTACCAATCTTAATTTTTTTCCAGTATGCTTTCCCCAGGAATATTATGGATCTGAGAGGGGTCTTTGGAATTGAGTTTTGCTCAATCTGTACCCATCCTGAGTCTAGGTCCTTTTGTATCCAATGCACAAGTATGCGTAATTGAGCTGCCCAGTAGTAGTTTCTTAGGTTTGGTAGACCAAGACCACCCTTGTTCTTTGGCAAACATAGTGTTTTAAGCCTTACTCTAGGTTTTTTCCTCTGCCAGATAAATTTGGATAGGAGTTTATCTAACCTTTTAAAGGTAGTGGCAGGTATTGGTATAGGTAGAGACTGGAAGAGAAAAATAAGTCTAGGTAGCACATTCATTCGAATTGATTCTATTCTTCCCACTAGGGAGAGAGGTAAAATGTCCCATCTGGCCATGTCTGATTTGATTTGTACAATCAACTTTTCGTAGTTTGCTTGATATAACTGATTGCTGCTGGGAGTCAAAATGATTCCTAAATACCTGAATCCGTCTCTAGCCCAATGGAAGGGTGCTATACTATTCAGATGTATTGGCCATGTTCCCACTATCATCATGGCTTCTGATTTGGTCTCATTTATCTTATAACCCGACAGTTCGCCGTAATTTCTTAAATCCATCATTATGTTTGGAATTGATTCTAAAGGGTTTTTGATATAAAGTAAAATGTCATCAGCAAATAGCGAGATCTTGTGTGTAATGCCTTTTTGGTCATCTATTCCCTGTATCTGAGGGTTTGATCTAATCATCTCCGCTAGTGGCTCTATGCCAATCGCGAATAGTAATGGAGACAAAACGTCTCCTTGGCGTGTCCCTCTCTGTATGTCAAAGAAGTGAGAGCAGTGACCATTCACCCTTACTCTAGACTTAGGATTTTTATATAAACATTTTATCCATTCTATAAATGTGTTATTGAATCCCATACCTTTCAATGTTAGTTCAAGGTACAGCCAATCAACTCTATCAAATGCCTTCTCGGCATCTAAGCCGAGAAGCATTGATGGTTCTTTTCGAAATCCAGCCACTGTTTGCAGATTTAAAGTTCTTCTGATGTTGTTAGCACCCTGTCGACCAGTGATAAAGCCAGTCTGGTCTGGGTGTATCAGTTTTGTTATATGTTTCTGTATTCTTTTTTTAAGTATAGATGTCAATATCTTGAAATCGTTGCAAAGGAGACTTATGGGCCTATAGGAACTACATCTTGTGGGGTCTTTACCTTCTTTATGTATTACCGAGACAATAGCTTCTGACCAGCTTCCTGGTGGATCTCTCTCAGATAGGGCATAGTTATAAACTACACTTAATACTGGTGTTAATTGTTCAGTGAAATGTTTATAAAATTCATTTGAAAACCCATCTGTACCTGGTGATTTATTGTTCTTAAGCATCTGAATAGTTTCCCCTATCTCCTTCTCCGTAATAGGGGAGGTTAGCTCATCCGCCTCATCTGGGGATAGTTTAGAAAGTTTAAGGTTATCTAAGAAGTTGTTGATTTTTTCTTTCTTGTTTTCCAATTGCTGTGCTTTGTAGAGGTCGGTATAGTAATCTGCAAATGCATTAGCAATTTCTTGCGTTTGCATTACTTCCATGTGTTTAATCTTTGGAACTATCCGACTTGACTGTATTTTGTGGAGCTGGAATGACAGTAGCTTGCTTGCCCTATTTCCCATCTCATAGTAATTCCTACCAGCAAATCTAAGGGCTCCTTCCGCTTTGTATGTCAACAGGTCATCTAGTTTTTGTTTGCAGGTTAGTAGAGCTTTTAAATCTTCTTCATCTCTGTTCAGTTTATGTTTCCTTTCTAGTATTTTTAACTCATTTTCTAGGTTCTGCTGTTTTTCATTTCGCTGTTTCTTTAGTGCACTTGAAATTGAGATAATTTTACCTCTCATTACAGCCTTTGCCGCGTCCCATAAAATTGATGGTGAGACATCCCCCTTATTGTTGAGATCAAAATAACTCTTCAGTTCTTCACTTATCCTCTCCCGTGTGTGAGAGTCAGACAGCATGGATACATTGAGCCTCCAATATTTAAAGATTTTATTGGTACTGAGGTTAAGTTGAAGAGTTAGAGGTCCATGATCTGAGATGGTCGCTGGTTCAATGATACATGATTCAACTTTGTCAATATCTTGCTTGGAAATACAGAAGTAATCTATCCGAGAGTAGCTACCATGGACCCCAGACCTAAAGGTAAAGTCTTTCTGCCTAGGATGGTGGAAACGCCATGCATCTATAAGTCCAAATTCTTTTATCATTGCATTCAGTGATCTAGATTTTTTTGAAATGGGTCCACAATCTACAGGCAGTTTGTCTACTTTTGGATTTAGTACACAGTTGAAATCACCGGCCATAAGGATAATTCCTTTGGCATTACCAGCCAAAAGTGAGGCTATACCTTTAAAGAAATTGGGGCAGTCTTCATTTGGTGCATATATATTTAGAAAGGTTATGATTGATCCTCCTATTGACCCCAGGACCATAACATATCTGCCCTGGTCATCTGCAATTTCCTTTTCTTTGGTGAAGTATACTGATTTGTTAAATAGAATAGCCACTCCTCTCTTTTTCCCTGTTTGACAGGACGCACTATACACCTGGCCCACCCATTCTCTCTTCAGTTTCTGGTGTTCGTTCATTGATAAGTGCGTTTCTTGAATGAATGCTATAGAGCACTGCATTTTCTTAAGTTGTCCAAAAAGTTTTTTCCTCTTTATTGGGTTGTTAAGACCATTTATATTGTAACTAATACATTTAAGGCTTGTCATAATGTCATTGTATTTCGTATGTACAACATAGATCTATCTTCCATAGTATATGAGCTTGAGGCATTTGTCAAAGAGTATACAACATAAAAAACAAAACAAAATGGTCCCCTATTCACTTGTAAGGGAAAACCTAGGGCTTCCAATTTTCCAGTAAGCTGTCTTACATAAATCACAAATGAAATAATCTCCCGATGTTCTAGAGAGGTGTAGCTTTCTCTCTCAGGGAGCATATTGCACTAAGTGCAGAGAAGTTAACCACGAACGTATAGGGTTAACCTTTGCCTGGTAACACAGGCTAAGTGTGATCCGTCTATGGCTCAGTCTCTGGCCTCAGAACCACATATAAATTAAAGTAGATTTAATATATTTAAATGTTCCCAACAGGTAATTAATACTCAGGGTAAATGATAATCATATTAGTCAGCAGCATGTCCATTATTTCTTGTGTTTTACACTTATTGTAAACATTTCGTTAGTTTACTATATCTAACTGGTTTACTCATCTTTATCGTCCATGAATGATCTTAGGTCTGCGGCAGATAGTGACGTCATGGCTCCTTTCGTTCGCTGCTCACGCCCTCTTCTTTGTGTTCGCCACCTGTCCCTGTCCCTTGTCAGTTCTCTTTGTAGTTTCTCTCTTTCGTCGATTTGGACATGAATTCCCAGTTCTTTCAGTGTGGGAATTGCATCTACCAGAGAGTCAAACACCTTCGTTCCCGATTCTGTTGTCATCCTGAGTCGTGCCGGGTATGGGCAATTAGCGCGTATCCCTTTTTCCTTCAGCTGTTTGATGACGTGACGCACCTGACCCCTCTTCTTTTGCAGGTCTGGGGAGTAATCGTGATCAAAATAGATCCTTTTCCCTTGAAATGTGACGGTTTGTCCCCATGCGAGCTGTAGAACCTGTTCTTTGATATTGAAATCTAGAAAGCGCACAATGATAGAGCGCGGGGGTGCGCTAGACTCTCTCGGTTTGGCCATCAGTGATCTGTGCGCTTTTTTAGTATTTTTACTTCTTTTACATACTACTTTATTTTATTTCATACTTATCTTGTCTAGCACAGTCTCTGGAGCGTAACAGTAAGAAGCATTTTGTATAAAAGTATTCTGTACTTCTGTACGACAACTATTAAAGAAACTTGAAACTTGACCTTGAGAGTTCCATTTACTCGTGGCTCTGCAGTGCACATGGCAGAGAGTTCCATTCCACCACAGCTCTGTACACGACATAGTTAGCGCTGTGCTCCGCACACTGGGCATATGTCCTCACGCCCGCCGGGCCAGGCCCCCAAAGTCCTCGGCCAACACCCGCAGTGGATCCCCGCAGGGTCTTCCGGCGTCCCCGCTGTCGAGCCCGCCATGTGCCATGGCCACCACCATGTTGTTTGCATCCCGGTCACCCTTGACCCCTGACCGGCGGGAAACGGAACCCTGTGAAGCCTCTCCGTGGAACTAGAAGCCTTTCGGGAGCGGGGAACATGGGACCCTTTTCTCGTGGTGTGGGGAACATGGGACCCTTTTCTCGTGGTGTGGGGAACATGGGACCCTTTTCTCGTGGTGTGGGGAACATGGGACCCTTTTCTCGTGGCGTGGGGAACATGGAAACCGGGGAACACAGGACCCGGGGGACGGAACACAGGTAGGCAGGCTCCCGACAAAATGGCTGCAATGCATCACACAGGTGTGATTACAGGTGTTAGCAATGACATACGCTTCACTCCTTTTGGTCGAATTGAATAATTTGCAGAGTAATCCATCGCTCATCTGCCATTTTGAGCTAACAACATTAAGAGACCGGGGACGTGAGCTCCGGTACGAGGCTCTAGATGTATCGCCGCGGGTGTGTGCGCGTCTGTTTTCCCTCTTTAATCCAATCCAGAGCCTCTAATGTTCACACGGGACAACAAAATGAATGATGAACAGCCTGCCTAATGGCACCTTGATCCAATTGGGGCTTTGCAGAGCCGTGGCTATTAATGTCAGCCCCGACTGTGTTCTAATGCTTCCCTCGTATCATTCTGGGGGAGGATGCTGCTGCGTCAGCACTTTGGCAAGATGTTCAACTTGAGTTATGAGTCTCGGGGCTCGTGTAACGGCGACAAATGCAAGTTCAAGATCAGGTTTTGTTTTATTTGTCACATATAAGGTACATGTACTGTACATTACAGTGCAATGCTTGGTTCTGTATGAGCCTCCTGCTATTGTGCTTCATATACTGTACAAATAATAAAGACACTATACAAAATATACAATATATACAAACTAAAGTACAAAATGTAACCATTAACATTGAGGTAGGGATGTAGTGAATATATTGAGAGGACTCATCATTGCGGTATGCGACTAACTAGACCAAATAAATAATTTTGCAACATGTTCTCTCTCTCTGCCTTCCTATGTCATAAGTAACATGACATTTATTTGGAAATAGTATTATCCGACTCATAATAGCGTACAGAGTAGTAGGGCACAGCATCTCAGTGGCTGAATGAATGAATGAATGAACATTTTATTTAACAGATTGCAGAATGGGTACAATACAGTACGGCTCAATACACACTGTAACTGAGGGGTACAATTCCCTGACTGTATTGATAAGTATGGTATCATTAAACCACTACCGCTTTATGTACTTTAACTACTGGCCATACAGTACACGATATCTAAATATGATGAACACTTTCCCACAATGAAATCGGTTCCACACAAAGGTAATAATCAAATATTTAATATAGCAAAAGGTACATATGATAGTTACTATTACATTTATGATTTGAATGCACTTGTAAGGCAAATGAGTACTCGTAGGCAAATCAACACTGAATGTCCAATCTCTGGTTACGCAGGAAGCAAGTATACAACCTGGCTCTTAGGGAATTAGATCTATGGTACACTTAATGATATAGCGGGATCTTCTGGAAGGGGTCCTCCCGGTTGTAAGCCGGTAGGGGGGGTAGGAGAGCCGTCGGTAGTAGACCGTCTGGTCAACGATATCTAGGGAGACTTCAAGTACAGAAGACAGTGCAGTAGACTCTTGATCCGCAGATGAATACACCTTGGTTCTCTTGTAGGCTGTAGCTCCACAGTGAAGAAGAAGCTAGGCGACCTCAGTCTCTCTGAGCGCCGACTCAACTTGACTCCTCTCGGGGGTAAATCCAACACTCACAGGCGTCGGCGATTATCCGCTCCACAAATCACAGTACCAAAGCAAATATATTCCAGCCGCATAGGGCTCGGCAGTCGTCGGGTAGGTAATCCAGTGTACATGTCCCTCGGTCCTCGTCTAGATCTCCTCGGATGAAGGCGCCATGTGGTCGGCCCAGCCTGGTTAAGACTCTAGATAACACGAGGAAGCGTTGGAGATGCTGGTCACTTTAGAACTCTAACCGCACGATGCACCATACACGATAGACTATTATTACTTAATAGAAATACGTCGCCCTCGACGGTACAGTGCCAAACTCTGACAATTCAGCTATTAATTCGCACGAGGTCTCGATGCTATTCTAAGGCCAAACAGGCCATACTACACCGCACGTGGTATCGTGGGTGAGGCTTCACGTTCTGTTACTAAGTTGGGTAGAAGGGTAAAGGACTAAGGGATTTCTACATTTACTTGCGCCATATTTATATGCACGGTGAACAAATAGTGCCACTCTCATTTCGGTAGCCGTATCCCTGAGCGGAGCCGGGGCTAGTACGGACATGTCTCGTCGGTACCTTTGAACTTGACGCCAGGGGCTGGTCCCTGGCGCCTGGTCCTTTTGTCCAATAAGAGAATGAACTATTATGGGCTATAGTAGGCTAAAGGGATATTCCGTGTATATGTACAAGGAATATACAAGGGATATCAAACGATATACAAATACTATTCAATATATATCAATAAATAAATATATATATTCGGTTTAATCTGATCCTTCGTAACAGCCGCCCCCTAATTAGTCCCACCTAATTAGCTAAGCAGAGACAGATTAACCGCCCTGTCCACTACTCAATGTCCGCTGTGAGGGTCAGTCAGTTCACAAAGTCATGGGGTCATGGTCGTCATCGATAGTATCAGGGAGCCTTGGCAGTTCTATTAGCCTCGCCACGGGTCGGGTGTAGGTCCGCCCTTGGACGAGCACTTCAGCTGCTCGGACCTTTCCATCGGCACCGGTGATCACTTTGCTTACGCGGCCAGCCGGCCACATAGCTCGGGGTAGTGACTGGTCGATAATCATGACGACTGTTCCTTCTGTCAAATTGTCTCTCTCTTTCACCCATTTCTGGCGGGTCTGTAGAGACGGTAGGTAGTGGAGTAGGAAGCTGTTCCAAAACTTGTCAGCCAGTACTTGACTGTACCTCCACATTCTTCGGCCGTTCGCTTCTTCAGGCCTGTACATTGTCTGGGGTAGCGCGGGGTCCAGCCGCCCCATCAAGAGTGTGTTGGGGGTGACTGGGTCGACATCTGCTACATCACTTGAGACGTAACCGAGGGGCTTTGAGTTCAATACTCCCTCGATCTCCGTGAGGACTGTCATTAAGACTTCTTCCGCCACGGTCTGGGCCCCAAGCACGGCGTACAGGGCTGTCTTTATAGAACGTACTTCTCGTTCCCAAGTTCCACCGAAGTGAGGTGCGTTCGGGGGATTAAACTGGAAGTCAATCTGGGATGGAGCGAGGTGGGTCTTAAGTTCTGGGCCCATAGCTTGGAAGCTCTCTCGCAGCTCTCTTTCTCCGCCTTTGAAGTTTGTCCCGTGATCAGACAATAATGTAGACGGTTTTCCTTTCCGTGATGTGAATCTTCGGAAGGCCATAAGGAATGAGTCTGTGCTCATGGTTGGAAGGAGTTCGATATGTATCGCTCTGGTGGTCATGCATTTGAATACAATACCCCACCGCTTCTCGGTTCCTCTTCCTTTCTTTATATACAGCGGGCCGAAACAGTCCATACCGGTGGAGTGAAAAGGCTTGTCGCCGAGTCGGAGGCGACAGGGAGGTAGGTCAGCCATCCGGGGTATACTGGGCTGGGCTCGCCACTTACGACAGTCTAGACAGGTTCGCTGGAAGCGCCGCACTGCTTCTCTCCCTTGCAGTATCCAATAACGACGTCTGATCTCCGCGAAGACTCTCTCTGCCCCTGCGTGGTGCACATCCTCGTCGTATTTCTTTATGATCAGCTCTGTGACCTTGTGTCGGCTGTTCAAGACTATCGGGTACTTGACGTCATCCGGTAAGTCTGGGGCTCTCCGCAGACGACCACCCACTCTGATGAGACTATGGGCGTCGCTCTCTGGGGCTAGGTGGAGCAGTCTGCTGTCTGATGGGACGGGCTTTGCTCCCTGTAGACAGGCTAGCTCGTCGGGGAACGAGTCTCTCTGGGCTCGTTGTAGTAGAAGAAGTTCTGCTTCTTCGTAGTCAGCTGCTGAAATGTCAGTCGTGGGCTGAACCTCTGGGTGGTGCCACAGAAATGTCTTTAGCTGCGCACTCTGTAGGGTGAGGCAATCGTCTATGTCGGGGTCTGTGGAGACGAGTGTGTTCAATCCACAGAACATAGGTTTCTTGTTTTCGGCCTCCTCTTTACTCGCCTCCCGTGGGGTGGGTGTAGGCCACTCTTCTTCTGGGAGCTTGAGAAACTCTGGTCCGTCACTGTAGAGGTTGTGACGGGTGAGGTCATCCAGGGACATTCCCCGGGTGATGACGTCAGCTGGGTTGTGTTTGGTGTCCACATACCTCCAGCTCGCTACTTCTGTTAACTCTTGAATCTCTGTGACTCTGACTCCCACGAAGACCTTGTATCTGCACGAATCAGACCGGATCCATGTGAGTACTGTCGTGGAGTCTGACCACAAGATTGTTCTTTGCACCGGGATGGTGAGTTCACGTTGGATTAACGTGGCGAGCTGCGCTCCTGCTAGGGCTGCGCAGAGCTCTAGACGCGGGATAGATTGTTGCTTTCGTGGGGCTATTCTTGAGCGAGCCAGGATGAAAGCAGTATGTATTTCTCCTCCCTCCTCTCGGGCACGCAAGTAGGCCACCAAACCGTAGGCTACTTCGGAGGCGTCGCTGAATACGTGCAGGTCCATCTTGCATGTCTCTGGCCTCACTGTGGGTGGGAAGTAGCTGCGGCGTATATTAACACCTGGGAGTGAGCGGAGTTCCGTCTCCCACTCTCTCCATGTGGATGCAAGGTGTTCGGGTATGGGATCGTCCCAGCCCTGGTCCTTGTCCCATAGCGCTCTTACAATCATCTTTGCCCTGGTGGTGTAAGGTAGAATACATCCCAACGGGTCATATTGTCTGGCGAGTGTTCGGTATACACTCCGTCTGGTGGTCGGTATTGCCGTCGACCTTCCCTGCTCCTTGGTCAGGGGTTTGTGTCTATAATGGAGCGAGTCTGTTTTGAAGCGCCAGACTAGTCCTAGTGTCATTTCTTGGGCTTCTCCTGGGATGGTCGCCATCCAGGTGTCGCTGCTCGCTGCCTTGTCCTCGGGGGAGAGGCTGCGCAGTACTTGCGGGTCGCTGCTGGCCCACTGCCTGAGATCAAAGCCGCCTTTGATCAGGGAGGCGCGGAGCTTGAGTAGAAGAGCCTCGGCTTCTTCTGGCGTCGAGACGCTTTGTAAACAGTTGTCCACGTAGAAACTATTTGTCACACTTTGTCGGACCTCTTCATCTGCTGCTGGGTCCTCTGCGACGTGTTTTTGCAGTGCAAACGTAGCACAGCATGGGCTGCATGTGGTTCCGAAAGGGAGGACTTCCCATTGATAGATGGCTGGGTGCTCATCTCCGATCCTCTCTCTCCATAGGAACCGCAGCAGGGGCTTGTCCTCCTCCACTAGTCTCACCTGCAGGAACATCCCTTTGATGTCTCCGCTGATAGCCACCTTGTCCTGGCGGAAGCGTAGTAGCACGCCTAGTAGAGAGGGGCCGAGTGTTGGGCCGGCCAAGAGCTCTTTATTCAGATTTTGTGATCCGATCTGGTAGCTGCAGTTAAACACAATACGATCCTTGCCGTTGTGGTGGACCTTGTGGTGCGGCACGTACCATGATTCGGTCGTCTGATTGGCCTCTTTAATGTCAATTTTCTTTATGTGTCCCGCTGTGATTAGCTTGTTAATCTCAGCGCGGTACACAGCCTCTTGAGCGGGGTCTTTGGCTAGGCGCCGCTCTGTGTTCAATAGATACCGCTCCGTCGCCTCTTTTGTGGCGTGAAAGGTGGGCATTCCCTCTCGCCTCAGGAGTGGAGTTGCGTATCTCATCACTCCGTTGACTGTGACTCTCTTTGTCCCTTGCTCGAGGAGGGCTATAGCGTAAATATCTTCCTTAGAACGAATGTCTTTCTTTTCGTTCTTAAAGGGCATTGTCTCTAGTGTCCATAGCCTCTCGACATGCTGCAGGAGTGTGGTGTCTTCTTCTGTCGCTCTGGAGTGGAGGCAGCTAGTGGCTGCTGTTCGGTTAAGAGACTTGGCGAGGGGGCCTTGTAATGTCCATCCTAGGCGGGTCTCGACTGCTGCAGGACAACCTCTGGGTCCTGTATGGACCCGGTCTATCGGGACTATGAGGTCTGCATGGTCGGAGCCTATCAGCAGGGTCGGGGTGGCACCGTCTATGAGCGGGATAGGGAGTTGACGCAGGTGCACATATTTATCCATCAGCTTGGCGATGGGGTAGGTGTACTGCGATAGTCCTATTTATTGGCTGGTGAAAGCATTAGTAATCCTATACCGTCTCTCGGGCTGCCCGCTTGCTGCGATAGTGAAGGAGACATTCTCGCCCTTTATCGTCTTTAGATCTCTTCTTATTGTCCGAATCGTCATCTGGTTCTCGCTCCCCCGCAGCCCCAGCTGGGCCGCAGCGGACGCGAGGAGAAGGGTCTTCTCTGACCCGTCATCAAGGACGGCGTAAGTGTCCATGACCTTATCTTGGTAACTCAGTGTTACGCGGACCACCTTTAAGAGCACCTGGGCGCCGCTGCTGCTAGCGGGGTCAATGTACATAACACTTGCCTTTGTGCTACTGGATGGTGCAGGCTTTCTTCTGTTACTGTCGTGTAGGACATCTAGGTGGGCTCCGTCACACCGACTACACCTCTTCTTGAGGCGGCACTCGGCTGCCATGTGACTGCGCGCACATCGGTAACAGCGCCTGTTGGACTTTATCCATTGACTCACTTCTTCAGCGGTCATCTTCTTGAACAGGTCACATTGTGACAACCAGTGTTCCTTTTCGCAGTACGGGCACACCATCTTCCACTTCTCTTTCATCGAGGGGGTACTGTGGTTCTTGCTGCTCGGTACTGATTCTGATTGGTGCATGACAGTCACCGATCTTCGGCCATCGTTTGCTCTCCTAGGTCCCTCTCTGGAGCTTGGTGTGCTCCGCACGAACGTATCCAACCGTAGGCTGCTGACTTCTCTCGCCAGGAAGTCGGCTAGGTCTAGGAGGGATGGCTCGGGACCGTTAGGATCACGGTGGTCTCTTTGCCGCCTGAAGCGCTCCTGTCGGGCGGGCGGCAGCTTCTCTAAAATCCTCTCGACGTTCGAGTTTGCGTATAGTTCGTGCATACCCTTTTCTCGTTGCGCCCCCAGCATCCCTACCAGGGATTGTACTTTGATAGACAGGTCGTCTAGTGAGCGATTGTCTGTTGCTGGGGGTAGGTGGTCAATATGCCTTATCTCTTGTATTACGTAATCCCATATACGTCCATATCTTTGGTCTAGTGCTGCTAGAGCCGCTGTGTATGGGGTAGTAGAGGTGGCATAGGCCAGCGCTATGTTGTGCGCTCTGGGCACTTTCAGGTGCTTCAATAGGATAGCATACTTGTGGCGTTCATCAGCTACATCCACCATCATTGTCTCTAAGCACATCCGTAGCTCCGTGTACTGTGCTCGGTTCTCATGGGTGAAGTCTGGAAACGTCGGTGTGCCAATGTATGACGCCGTGGATGGCTGGCACATCGGTGAGCGTTGGAAGAGAGGCCTCCTGGGCGAGTCTCCTCTTACGCCTCTCGGTGGGCTGGTACCGGCAGGGTACCATGGCCCGCTGGTCCAGGTACTATTCCTCGGGACTGGTCGTGCGTCATGCTCACCCGTGAATAGAGTCGGGGGTCTGTAGCGCAGAGCCGCGGGGGTATAGCCTGGGCTGTACTGGACCTCCTGGTCTTGTGGAGTAATGTGCTGCTGTCGTGCTTGACTCTCCTCTTCTCCCTCTTCTTCCTCTGCCAGGTCATCTAGATCCTGTAGTCGTCTATTTAGCCTCTCCGCGGTGTACACCGTTCCTTCCTTGTAGCTGGGTCTCACTGGGACCAGTCGGGGAAGGAGTTCGGAGGGGGGTATAGGCTCTCTCTGGTGGTCGGGCTCAGGGTCGCTTAATCGGTTAGGGGAGGGTGCCCTTGACCCGTGTCTTGACGAGGCCCTGGAACCCCTTGTGGAGGGAGGGGGTGTTGCCCTGGTGATCAGCTGCTCCATTAGCTGCGCTTGTAGTCTGTCGCGCTCGGCTTGTAGTCTGTCGCGCTCGGCTTCGCGCTTGGTGAGATCTGCTTCTCTTTGGGCACCGGCAGCGGCACGCTGGGTGTCGGCCCGGTCTCTTGCCATATTCTCTTCCGTCTGAAGGCGTCTCAGCTCCAGACGTATGCGCTCTTCGTCGCTCCGTTGCTGCGCTTGGAGGCGTTCTCTTTCAATGGTAGAATGTTCGCGCTCGCTAAGCATCTGTGCTTGGAGTTGTTCGCGCTCGCTAAGCGTCTGTGCTTGGAGTCGATCGCGCTCCGTAGAGGCTGCTAGGCTGGCGAGGAACGCCTGTGCCAGCATCCTGTCCGCCTCGCTGGGGGAAGACGCTGGTTGAGGTGATCCGCTCCTGGCAGTACTCGTTGGGGATGCGTTCCCCTGCGGGGAGTCCTGGAGCTCTATCTCCTCGGCGCTCTCCTCATCTTGTTCCGTACAGAGTTCCATCTCTGGAGGGTTGTCTTCCTCCCGGAGCTCTCCGGAGACTACTTCTTTGGTCTTGGCGGGGGGTAAAGTCGTGTCAGTTCCCTCCTGGTCCCCACCGTGAGCTTGGTCAGTTACATTAGAACCCACTAGGGCCTCTGTGGTCGGGGTATCCTGGTTGATAGGGTCGGACATAATTTTACTTTCTACTTTTACCGCGTTTACCGTTTGTAGAAGGCTAGGTAGTATACTGGCAGCGTAATCCTCTAAGTACTGAGGTGGCTGTCGTCTACGCTGCGGGCGTTCTACTTTAGGAGGACCGTTTCGTGGAGTGTTCATCATAGGCCATTTCAATATTAATACCACTATATTAATATTACACTAATTACCCTCCGGCTCGAAGGACCAATTGTAACTGAGGGGTACAATTCCCTGACTGTATTGATAAGTATGGTATCATTAAACCACTACCGCTTTATGTACTTTAACTACTGGCCATACAGTACACGATATCTAAATATGATGAACACTTTCCCACAATGAAATCGGTTCCACACAAAGGTAATAATCAAATATTTAATATAGCAAAAGGTACATATGATAGTTACTATTACATTTATGATTTGAATGCACTTGTAAGGCAAATACGTACTCGTAGGCAAATCAACACTGAATGTCCAATCTCTGGTTACGCAGGAAGCAAGTATACAACCTGGCTCTTAGGGAATTAGATCTATGGTACACTTAATGATATAGCGGGATCTTCTGGAAGGGGTCCTCCCGGTTGTAAGCCGGTAGGGGGGGTAGGAGAGCCGTCGGTAGTAGACCGTCTGGTCAACGATATCTAGGGAGACTTCAAGTACAGAAGACAGTGCAGTAGACTTTTGATCCGCAGATGAATACACCTTGGTTCTCTTGTAGGCTGTAGCTCCACAGTGAAGAAGAAGCTAGGCGACCTCAGTCTCTCTGAGCGCCGACTCAACTTGACTCCTCTCGGGGGTAAATCCAACACTCACAGGCGTCGGCGATTATCCGCTCCACAAATCACAGTACCAAAGCAAATATATTCCAGCCGCATAGGGCTCGGCAGTCGTCGGGTAGGTAATCCAGTGTACATGTCCCTCGGTCCTCGTCTAGATCTCCTCGGATGAAAGCGCCATGTGGTCGGCCCAGCCTGGTTAAGACTCTAGATAACACGAGGAAGCGTTGGGGATGCTGGTCACTTTAGAACTCTAACCGCACGATGCACCATACACGATAGACTATTATTACTTAATAGAAATACGTCGCCCTCGACGGTACAGTGCCAAACTCTGACAATTCAGCTATTAATTCGCACGAGGTCTCGATGCTATTCTAAGGCCAAACAGGCCATACTACACCGCACGTGGTATCGTGGGTGAGGCTTCACGTTCTGTTACTAAGTTGGGTAGAAGGGTAAAGGACTAAGGGATTTCTACATTTACTTGCGCCATATTTATATGCACGGTGAACAAATAGTGCCACTCTCATTTCGGTAGCCGTATCCCTGAGCGGAGCCGGGGCTAGTACGGACATGTCTCGTCGGTACCTTTGAACTTGACGCCAGGGGCTGGTCCCTGGCGCCTGGTCCTTTTGTCCAATAAGAGAATGAACTATTATGGGCTATAGTAGGCTAAAGGGATATTCCGTGTATATGTACAAGGAATATACAAGGGATATCAAACGATATACAAATACTATTCAATATATATCAATAAATAAATATATATATTCGGTTTAATCTGATCCTTCGTAACACACACTGTTAAAGTTAGAGGTTCTATGTAGGATTGCAAGTAACTGTCTAACTGTATTTAACTGTTTCCACTGACTGTACATAACTGTTTCCACTAGAGGGCGCTATAGGTGGAGCCACTAATGCTACCACCTGGTGGAGAGTATTTAAAGAGATGTCTTCTCCCCCTCTACCTCTTTCCCACCTGCCTCTCACGGAGAGGAGAACTCATTGTACTGCTGCTTTACCATGCGAAATAACAAACCACGCTGATTAATGGCTGAAGATAGAAACCATGCCTCCTGACCACATTATTGTCGCCCCATAGCCAGATTCTGTCAACAGGTTATGGGCCCAGATCACGCAGGGCTGAGTCGTCCGCGAACAAGAACAAGTTGCAGTCACAAGCTGACGACATGTCATTTGCATAAATTATGAACAGTAGCGGTCCTAGTATGCTTCCTTGTGGTACACCACAGCTCCTGAAAGTGTAGTGCAGGGGTCAGTAACCTTTTTGATATGAAGTGCCATTTTAAAATGTCCTTGTTAATCAGTGTGCCATATTAAGTTTAAGTAATTAAGTTTAATTATGACACCACATCAAAATGTAAATTTCTCAACAGATCTGTAATTCCATTGCATCCAGGCAACGTGCATAGCATTAGTTTTAATAACCATTTTCCTCTCATAATTATATAAGAGCGCTATGCACAAGAATGCTGCCGTCTTTATGAGATGCTTGCTCATACCATTCTCTTCGGTTCAAATAACAAACTCAGCAAGACCGACGGCTTCTCAGTTACAGTGGGTGACAATATTGTCACAAGGAAAGATGAAATTACCTACCTGGGTTCCATCCTAGAGGCAGATCTTTCCTGTGACAAAATGGCATCCAATGTAATAAAAAAAAGTCAACCAACGAACTAGATTCTTGTACCGGATCTCCTCTCTGGTAAACAAGAATACCCTGAAGACTCTGGCAGGAGCACTCATTCAAGGGTACTACGACTATGCTTGCACCTCATGGTACCAAAGCACCTCAAAGGCACTAAAACAAGATTACAAACATCACAAAACAAACTGGTCAGACTACTACTTGACCTTACCCCTAGAACCCACCTCACCCCTGCCCACTTTGACAACCTAGGATGGCTTAGAGTAGACAACAGAGTACAGCAACTTGCAATGGGCCTGGTCTACAAGATACACTATACGACTAAGGTACCCATGTACATGTCAAAATACTTCCCAAAGGTCAGTGAATACCACGACCACAACACCAGAGGAAGCTCAACAAATCATGTTAAACCCAGATTCGGCTCAAACAAGGGACTAAACACGTTTCGCAATTATGCCACATCAATGTGGAACGCCCTACCCAAAGCTGTAAAGGAATGTGAATCCCTACCCACATTCAAAACCACTCTTAAAGATCACCTATGGGAGGCTGCAATTCGAAACTGGCCACGTAAATGTCCAAACCCCCCCACCCCCTCCTAATAGACAGTCTCCTCCCCACCGCATGTATATATTCTCTCCCCACCGTATGTATATTTCTCTCCCACCCACCCACCACCTCCTAATGTACAGTCTCCTCCCCACCGTATGTATATTTCTCTCCCACCCACCCACCCCCTCCTAATGTACAGTCCCCTCCCTATCATATGTATATACTCTGTCAGGATCTATGGGTAACAGTAGTGTATATTTGAATACCGTATATGTCACAAATGTATCAGTACTAAATACCTGTATGTCCCTATGCCATAAATGTCATGTATGTTGTGTATGTCATAAATGTCAATATGAATTGAAAATGGGGGACCCTGATGTAAACAAGACAAACGTCTTTCTCTGGTCTGCATCGCCTTAACAATTGTGTGTATTCAGCCGTACTGTATTGTACCGATTCTGCAATCTGTTAAATAAAGTGTTCATTCATTCATTCATTCATTCATTCATTCATTCATTCATTCATTCATTCATTCATTCATTCATTCATTCATTCATTCATTCATTCATTCATTCATTAATTCATTCATTCATTCATTCATTCATTCATTCATTCATTCATTCATTCATTCATTCATGCTTGCCATACCTGGACACATTCAGCCTGGTCTGCATCATCCTTTAAAGTTTTCTCATGTTTGTTCTCAAAATGGCGTAATGTTCGGCAAACAACAACAGACTGACCCTTCTGAGTGGCTCTGACCCTGAAATATCCTTGGTATATCAGTCAAACTACCATAAATAACAGGCTGTGCAACTGCCAATGGCTGTGAAAGAGGTACCTCGGCGTGGGGATGAGAGGACACTTCAACATATCCATAAAGGTTCCTCTCTTGTTAGCGTGCCATTAGTTGAGATAGCGCGTGCCAATGGTGGCACTCGTGCCTAAGGTTGCTGACCCCTGGTGTAGTGCCTTGAGTGGTGCCTGCCCGTGCGATTATACAAATAAATAAATAAAAACATTAATACTTTTGACAATATCACATACTCCAATATGTACACACAAACACAAAGGACTGTCTACTTTGTGGAGTTACCTGGTACCAGTCACAATTGCAAAATTAATTATTGTGTACATATATTGCCTATAGGCTTTGAGCCAGTAAGCCCCTTTAAATCTAGGAATTTACATATATATATAATATAAATAAATAAACACAAATAAATAAATAAATCAGAGAATGAATGTATTGTAGGCCTGCTATTCAGTGGCAAGGATAGCACATGGATTAAGAAACCTAACATGAACCCTTTCACTACCACACTACAGAAGGTTAACCTTTCACTACCACACTACAGACGGTTAAGGGTTAACCTTCTGTAGTGTGGTTATGAAAGGGTTAACCCTTTGTCATGTGGCAGTGAAAGGGTTAACCTTCTGTATTGTCGCAGTGAAAAGGTTAACCATTTGGTAGTGGTAGTGAAAGGGTTAAAGGGGCACTTCACCAAAAAACAATGCTGATTAATTTTGCACATAATCTCACACACGTCCAAAAAGTCTAAACAGATGAATGAATTTGATTAAGGCCACCCGTGATGTCATCAGGGTCATTAAATCCTTGTGTTGTGTTAATTACAGCACCATGAAATGATGTGGATTAAAACAAAATAGCAATACCTTGTCTTATAGGGACTGCAGTGCTACCTTATCATTTAATTGAGCTGTTAATGGTAAATGGTACATTTATATAGCTCTTTTATCCAAAGCGCCCTCTTAAGCTGCAAGGGCCCACATGTGGGCCCTTTTGAGGATGATTTGCCCACCGGCACTTTGGCGACCTCTAGTGGCTCGGGTGTGCATATTTTGTAATACAATTATATAGATCGAACTGAAGGCTTATTTGTTGCCTGTCGATAGCGACAAAATCCGACAAAATCCGTTCAGCGGTTCTCGAGTTACATGCCGGTATTTGAGGCTTGTGCAAAGTACACAGTATTGCGCAAAATACCACTCCCGACTCTTGGGGCTCTAGTTCCGTCAATCATTTGGCGATCTCGAAAATGATTGTGGAGGGTTGTAGCCAATGAGTGTGGCTTTCCCAATGATACCCCAGGTGGGGATGTATGAATAAAATAAACGAAAGAAAACTAACGAGCGAAAACAGGAAGAGAAAAACAACCGAATTAATTGAAGTCTATGAGAAAACTGAGTTTTTCTTTTGTTTTGTACACAGTTTACCAAAATAACTCCTAATCACTCATTTCTGAATGGATCTTTATGAAATTTGGACATGTACTACATACAGCTTCAGGCTATGGGTCCGTAAGTCATACCACCTTCTGGGGAAATACTACCTCTGGACTACTAACTACTACAGAAAAACTTGAGTAACAAGTTTTTCTACAACTCAAGTTCAGACCTATGTTACTCTATTTCATTAGCACTAAAAGCGGATTTTCTTTCTGGAATCAAACTTCAGAATGTCATCTTTCAAAAGAGACCAGGCTCATGCATGTGCTATAAGTATAAAGTATGTTGTTTTGGTTTGCAAAAAAAGTATGCAGTGCTCAAAAACTAAAACTAAAATGGCCAATTTTGGGGGCGCAGGTTAACCCGTTAACAATTTGTTCCTCACATTTTTACCCATATACTCACACATTCACACACCGACACAGGCAACCATGCGAGGTGCCGACCTGCACATCGGGAGTAGTTAGGGGTTAAGTGTCTTGCTCAAGGACACTTCAACACACTGCCCAGGAGGAGCGGGAATCAAACCGAGAACCTCCGGATTACCAGACGACCGCTCTGCCTCCCTACTGTCGCCCCAGCTGTAATTAACAACAACACAAGGATTCAATGTCCCCGATGACATCACTTGTGGCCATCTTCAAACTCATTTAATATCAATAACATGTCAAACTACATGAACGTGTGCAAAACTGTTCAGCATTTTTGGACGTGTGTGAGATTATGAGCAAAATAAATCAGCAGTGTTTTTATTTTTAATTAACACTTTCACCGCCGCACTACAAAAACGGTTAACCCGTTCACTGCAGCGACACACAGAAGGTTAACCCTTTCACTGCCACACGACAGCCGGTTAACCCTTCCACTGACAGTTAACCCTTCCATCGGTTGTGTGATAGTAAAGGGTTAACCTTCTGCCGTGTGGCAGGGAAAGGGTTAAGCTGCTCACTCTCTCCTCTCTCCAACGATGATGGCATGATGTCGATGACCATATACAGAGGCTATGCTGGTCACAAAGCTATTTATGGCTATTTATGGTGCCCGTCCTTTTGTGCCGGTGCTAAAAAGATTAGCCTACATCCAGCCAACCATTGTTGTGGAACCGATAATCCGAGCTGCACCGAGCCGAGCCACTGGTTCCAGACAGTGCACGGTTGCGGTTGTAAGGGCTGCCGGACATCGAAGATTAAGCAATGTATGATTAAAAAAATAAAGCTGACCAGATACAAATGGATTATTTTAAAGCGAGCACACGCACACACATAGTGTCACACACACACACAAATAATCATACACATGCACATGCATATTTTAAAGTGTGCACACGCACACACATCAAACATGTACACACGGACACAAACAGTTAGATTGTCCGTCTGACTGTTTGTTTGTGTGTGTGTGTAAGTGTATGATTATTTGTGTGTGTGTGTGTTTGACTATAATGTGTGTGTATTTTAAAGCATGCACGCACACACACTTAGTCACATACACACAGACAAATAATCATACACGTCGTACAGTACACACACGCACACAAACAGTCAGACTGTCCGTCCGTTTGTGTTTGTTTGTGTGCGTGTGTGACAGTGCGTGCACACTTTAAAATAACACAAATAATCATACATGTACACACACAAACAAACAGTCAGGCTGACAGTCTGATTGATTGATTGATTGATTGATTGAAAAGTTTATTAACAGATTGCAGAATGGGTACAGTACAGCTCAATACATACAATTGTTAAGGGGATGCAGACCAGAGAAAGACTTTCGTCTTGTTTACATCAGGGTCCCCCATTTTCAATTCATCATAACATATATGACATACAGATAGACAGTACTGACTGTTTGTTTGTGTGCATGCATGCGTGCGTGTGTGTTTACGTGTATGGTTATTTTGTGTGTGAGTGTGTGTGACTTATTATTACGTGTGTGTGCGTGGAGTCCGTGGACGCTTTAAAATAACCCATAATAGAAGGGCCCTCTTGTGTCTGTGGGTGCCTTTGGTTTGGATACCATACATACGGTAATGCGTAAAAGCGCCACTTGGAGGCGTACGCCCCATATGTTCTGGCACCCCACGCCCCGGCCCCGGCCGGTGAAGGAAAGTATGCTTGGGGGGGGGGGGGGGGGGGCGAGAAATTAGTCTCTGAACTGTTTACCCTGACGTCAGTTAGCAGAACTGCCCTGTCTCGTTCTGCGAGGCATCGGGGGGGAAATAGATTGAGGAGGAGATCTCCCACAACTTGCGCGCCGGACCTTTGCGGACTGAGTGACTGAAATGGTTTCTCCTGCTGCACGTTTAAAGTGGACTAATAATAAAACAGCACAATGAACACCTGCGCCTTTCTGTTGATCTTGGCCGTGCAGATCTACGCCGACGGGATCGAGGGACCAACAGGTAAAGGAGCTTTTTATGTTTTTTTAATAAACGTTGCTTATTATTATTATGTCTTAAGTCACTGTTGTTGTTGCGCAGTTGGGAAGTTTTTGTATCCGTTTGGATGAAATGATGTCTGGAGCGCGTCTTTATTATTATAGGTGCAGGAGAACTTGTGTCCGAATCCGAATCAGAAAGGTATTTATTATTATTGCCAAGTAGTTTTCACATACAAGGAGTTTGATTTGGTGTTTTTTTTGGGTGCGACATTAACGGACAGATGGTAATAGAAAGGAAAAAGTGGAATCAAATCAAATGTGTGTTTGGCTGCTGTGCGTCTCTGCTGATGTCGTGACGCGTGATTTATATTATTATACGGGACAATATTGATCCTTTCTGGCAGAAAATAGGTCTCGAGTATACAGTTGCTTTTATGAACTTGGAAAGAAGATTGGCGAACTCTTGAAACGACGAAGACGTTTAACAATTTGGATGCGGTCTTTTGGGGAGGGTTGGTTGGTTCTCTCTGAACGTCCCCTTCCCTAAAACAACGGAATCCATCCACTGTGTCCTCTTCGGTATTGTTGCTCAACCCTGTTTTTTTTTAAAGGGCCAGGTAGTCAAAAGAATAATGACCAAACACTATGCAAAATATATTTAGTTACAGTATAAAGTACAAAATGCAGCTTTTATAAAAAAAATGCAAAAAAATCTCAAATTAGGGAGTGATAATGTATGCACTCTTTGCGTTATGCGACTGGACTACAATCCAGCAACTGTTTTATTAAAAGGGCTATAGGTATATATTCTCGAAACGTGTGTCAAATATAAGACAAACTTTTAAACGACTCATAATTCACACGTTTTATTCATACGAGCGCAGACACCCTCTAAATCAACTCCGTCCCAAAGGACTGCGCATCTGTATAGTCTGCGATGTCAACTAGAGAG
>NC_140166.1:136678818-136691318 GCF_963971535.1 Notolepis coatsorum | reverse complement strand
AAGTCTGTCTCGCTTTTCTCCATTAAAAACGCTTCTCGTACAAGTATCGCAGATACATTTCAAAGGTACTCACAGTTGCACGGGGGTTTCGGATAGACAACGCTAGGGTTTGAAAGCTCTGCGTTGCTAATAAACATTTTAGACAGTTTTTATAAACTGGTCAACACTGCTCAAAATGGCTTTATTTCCGTCTTTGGCTGCCTGATGCGCCTGCGCTGTGATCACAGCGCATGCATGCACATTAGGCACCCAACGCCGGAAATAAAGCAGTGTTGACCAGTTTATAAAAAGCTTTCAAACCCTATAGCGTTTGTCTATCCGAAACCCTTGTGCAACTGTGTGAGTGCCTTTTTTTTTCTTCTACTTTTTCTCCTCCCTTTTTCTTTGATCCACTTTTTCTCCTTATTTTTCTCCCATCCCAATTTCGCCTCGCCAATTCTCCCTTCAATTCTCCCCTCCCCTGTCTCGAACGTTGCTAGACTATGCCTCCCACTGGTCGGCTGTAGTGAGGACAGAAGCCTTGCATCACGTGTCCCCTCCGGTACACGAGGAGGCAGCTGTCGCATCTTTTCACCTGAACAGCGCGATCTCTCAGTGGCGAGGAGTAACGCGTGGGAGGCTCACGCTGCCCCCGATACTTCCTGATTCTGCTGTACAGGCGCAACAACCGACCTGTAGGAGTCGCCAAGCCGGTAGCCACGCCGAGAGCTGGGCTCGATACCAGCATACCCTGCGTTAGTGGCGAGCGCCTTGCCCACTGCGCCACTCAGCCGCCACTTCTCCTTTTTTCTGTATTTTTCGCCCATCCCAATTTAGTCGTTATGCCAATTCCCCCCCCCCCCCCTTCCTGGTTGTTGTGCGGATTTGCCCCCCACTTGCCGGTCTAGGGAGGGTTGAAGCCTATCACTTGTCTCCTCCGATACATGTGGAGGCAGCCAGCCGCTTCTTTTCACCTGACAGCGAGGACTCTCATTGGGTGAGTGTAACATGTGGGAGGATCATACTACCTCACCCAGATCCCTTCCTCGCTGAACAGGCGCCCCGACCGACCTGTAGGAGTCGCTGTTTACAACGACCAGGACCCACCGCACCGGCTTCCCGCCCGCTGACACTGGCCGATTGTGTCAGTATGGACGACCGACCAAGCCGGAGGCACCCCTGAAAGCCGGATTAGATCCCACTGTCTCTGCGGTGGTAGACAGACGTTTAGTCCGCTGCGCTACCCCGGCCACCACCTGTGTGAGTACCTTTGAAATATCTCTGCGATACGTTTTGATGGAGAAAAGCGAGACAGACTTAATTGTAGGACTTTTACATGGGTGGGATAATAAGGGACTGTGTATTCACTCTGTGCATCACAGTCACGAAAGGGGCTAACGGCAGAGCCAGACAGCCGAGCCACAGTGTCTTCCAACTCGTCTGCGTTTGAAAGGAGAGTCGTATCTGTTCTGGATTCCACTCCTGAGGACAGATGACATGCCGCTGCTCCACATAGTCGGCTGTGTTATAAAACGCAGGATCTGACGCCCCCTCTGCTCGCGTTTCCCCCGTTGATGTCCTCCCGGCGCTGCGAGCAGCGGAGAGAGGCGTCCGGCTTCAAGTCCACAGATGAAACGGTTGCATGAAACACAGACGCACACCACTCAGACACACACCGTGCAGACACACACCGTGCAGACACACACCGCTCAAACACACCGTGCAGACACACACCGTGCAGACACACACCGTGCAGACACACACCGCTCAAACACACCGTGCAGACACACACCGAGCAGACACACCGTGCAGACACACACGTTCAGACACACAATGTGCAGACACACACCGTGCAGACACACACCACACAGACACACACCGTGCAGACACACACCACTCAGACACACACCACACAGATACACACTGTGCAGACACACAATGTGCAGACACACACCGTGCAGACACACACCACACAGACACACACCGCTCAGACACACACCACTCAGACACACACCGCGTAAGACACACACTGTGCAGACACACACCACACAGACACACACCGCTCAGACACACACTGTGCAGACACACACCGTGCAGACACACACCACTCATACACACCGTGCAGACACACACCGTGCAGACACACACCACTCACACACACCATGCAGACACACACCGCTCAGACGCCGCAGATCCGCACAGGCGGGCAGTGTTGTGTGTGTTTAGTCGCGGGGCGACTGGGTGACTGGAGCACGTCATTAAGAGGAATGGCTTGAAACACAAAAGAGATTAAATCACACACAGGTAATTAAAAGAGCCTAATGGAACAGCGACGCTTCGCTAAAGACGTGTCGGAGATTTGTTGATAAAAATTGACACGCTGTTGATTGTTTAGTTTGTTAACTGGGGCGTCGCCGCGGCAGCGTCAACATCTGCGCTATTATCATCCTCCCCCATTAGCAAGTAATAGTTGTGTCGCCCAGTCTGTGCTTTCTATTATGCGTGACTGATCTCCCCCCCCCCCCCCCCCCCCCTCCTCCTCCACTGTGGGTACCTTTCACATTTGAACCGATACCGGTACCCGGGGCACGAAATTAGAGCGCGCCACCCGCCAATGGCGGGCATATTTTAGGTTTGGCGACTAATTAATTAGGGATGCTCGATATTGGCTTTTTTACCGATATCGATATTGTCCAACTCTTAATTTCCGATACCGATATATGCAGGGTCCCCCCCCCCCCCCCCCAAAAACGGAATAATTTCAGGTAATTAACATTACATATACATTTACATTTAGTCATTTAGCTGACGCTTTTATCCAAAGCGACTTACAAGTTCTGTGCGACAAGACAGCAAGAAGGGTATAACTCTATCAGCTGAGTAACAATGTTCATCAAAGTGTTGCGTGTTACAGTGTAGGTTAGTTTATTAGGACAAGTGCATGACATTAAGGTTAGTCGGGGTTAGATTTTTTTTTTTTATTTATTTTTTTATCATTTCAGATAATGGTTGAAGAAGTGAGTCTTTAGTCGACGGCGAAAGATTGGACGGGATTCGGCTGTCCTAACTGGGATGGGTAGTTCATTCCACCATTGTGGGGCAAGGACTGAGAATAGGCGGCTTCTCTTTGATGACCCTCCGGGAGCTTGGATAGGAGTAGATCTGAGGCGGCCAGAAGATGCAGAGCGTAGGGGTCTTGAGGGTGTGTAGTTAGAGACCATTGACCGGAGGTAGGCGGGAGCGGTTCCCTTTGCCGCACGGTATGCTAGGTCGAGGGCCTTGAAGCGGATACGTGCAGCAATGGGGAGCCAGTGCAGGTCCCTAAGAAGTGGTGTGACATGGGCCGACTTCGGTAGGTTTGAGATCAGGCGGGCCGCTGCATTTTGAATGAGTTGAAGAGGCTTGGTGGCAGTGGCCGGGAGGCCAGCTAGCAGTGCGTTGCAGTAATCGAGGCGGGAGATGACTGTTGATTGGACGAGGAGTTGGGTGGCTTCTTTTGTCAGGAAGGGGCATATCTCTTATTGTGGAATTAACACAACATTATGCATACTTTTGACAATAAATAAAATCAGAATTTGTTCTTACTTGCCTGCCTGGGTAAATAAAGGTTATGGAAATGTAAAAAATAAAAATAAAAATGTAAACCGATACCGATATTTTCCGATATCACATTTTAATGCCGATATCGGCCGATAATATCGGTGGGCCGATAATATCGGACATCCCTAGTTTTAATACATGAGGCATTGTCTAACGGTATCTAGCTGGCTAGCTACTGATAGCTGCTGATATCAACAAATGCTCCAGCAATTATAGTCGAGTGCATAATACCTCCGTTGAAGTCCGTTCGCTCGGTAGGCAACGTTAGCTCACGTTAGCTCTATATGTCCCAGTAAACTAAATAGTTCACTGAGGCGTTGTCTTAACGTTATATAGCCGGCTAGCAGTAGCTACAGATAGCTCCTGATATCAATGTCTTATAACATAGATTCGATGCATATTCTAGCTGAGGGCAAGGCATGCTGAATTTGATTTGACCAATAGGGTCCAGCTGCAGCACCGGAGAATCCTGGCTGCATCTGGAGGCTACTAAGTATTAGGCTTGGGCGGTATGACGGTATTACGGTATACCAGGGTATTTAGAAATACCGACGGTATTGAAAATCAATACCGTCAAAATCACAGATGCGTTTCAGTTTCCATTACACTGAAACAGAGTTTTGACAGTGGTTGGTTGTAGTGCACACACAGCAGGCGCCAGCAGAGGGCGAGACCAGTCCTCACTAGTGGAGCGAGCACACGCAGAGCTGGTTGTCTTCTACACACAGGAGGACGCAAACGATAGGGGGGAAACCCGCTTCAGTGGTGGAAATTAAATGAGACACGCTTACCGTTGCTGGTGCTGCGGGCTAACTGGCTATTCTGAGAGCTAACTGTTGTGTATGTGGATCACAACGGTGTTCACGCTTTACGGTAATGTTGGGACAGTGCTGTGAAAATACCGTAAAGCGTTAGCTCTCAGAATGGTAGCCAGAAGCCCGCAGCTCCTAGTACTACTATCGTTAGCTCTCAGAATGGTAGCCAGAAGCCCGCAGCTCCTAGTACTACTATCGTTAGCTCTCAGAATGGTAGCCAGAAGCCCGCAGCTCCTAGTACTACTATCGTTAGCTCTCAGAATGGTAGCCAGAAGCCTGCAGCTCCTAGTACTACTATCGTTAGCTCTCAGAATGGTAGCCAGAAGCCCGCAGCTCCTAGTACTACTATCGTTAGCTCTCAGAATGGTAGCCAGAAGCCTGCAGCTCCTAGTACTACTATTGTTAGCTCTCAGAATGGTAGCCAGAAGCCTGCAGCATCCTAGTACTAGTATCGTTAGCTCTCAGAATCGTAGCCAGAAGCCTGCAGCATCCTCCTAGTACTACTATCGTTAGCTCTCAGAATGGTAGCCAGAAGCCTGCAGCTCCTAGTAGTACTAGGATGCTGCAGGCTTCTGGCTACCATTCTGAGAGCTAATGTTACTAGGATGCTGCGAGCCGGCCATCGTTCGGTGATTTGTTTACTTGGTAACACGGGTTGCCCCCCCCCCCCCCCTAATGAAAATGAAAGTCATACCGTCATATACCGTATACCGGGGTATTATGTCATCAAGTATGACGGTATTAAAAAAATTATACCGCCCAAGCCTACTAAGTATACACACAGACAGTGGAGCTGTTTGCAGATAGTGAGAAGTCACTTCAGAGAGAGAGAGAGAGAGAGAGAGAGTACAAATTTAACTCTGGCCTCTTTAAGTGTCTATTCTTCAACGTAATAGCTTATCTACTTGAAATGTACTGAAAAAATTTTATATATGTGACACACAAATGCGTATTTTTTTGGCCGGTAAGAAATATGCTTGGCGGGTAGAATTGTCCCATCTACCCGCCACTGGCCGGTGAGTCAAAAAGTTAATTTCGTGCCCTGCCGGTAACGGTACCTGTGAATCGATACCGGTACCCAACGGTACCTTTTTTCTGTACTTTAGGGTGCTTTCTCACTCACCATTCGGGTCCGTTCCGGTCCGTTCCGTCCTCGTTCCGTCCTTGTTCCGTCCTTGGGTGCGAACTTCCCCCCTCCCTCTCCCCCCTCTAGTTTGCGTACACACTCAGTCTTGGTGCGCTCTGGGTTTTGTTTACGGTTTGCGTTTTGAGCGTGTAAGCTTGCCGTAGGCGATGATGTCACGCTCGAACGTGAGTGAATGGGTAAAATGTGAGGAACAAATTGTAAAGCGCTTTGGATAAAAGCGCTATATAAAAAAGCAGCCATTTACCATTTACCATTTGTACAGAACTTGTAAGATGCTTTGGATAAAAGCCTTCAGCTAAATGACTAAATGGAAAGAGTGCGCCTCCTGCCACCCCGCTCTCCCAGTTGCCTGTATACCGTATAGAGCTTCTGTTTGGGTGAAAACTGCAGAACTCCCAGTTTGGTTTAGAGTTGGGTGATAACTCAGTGTTATTGTTTTGCTGTGTCGTATCTGGATCATATCGTAGATGAAATGAGGATTTGTGAAGTCGTTCCACGCAATTCTGTCATCTAGAATGAATGATGATGATGACACAACCACATGTTAATTTGAATTCTCAAGCTACAAGAAGGGCACTTAACCCACCACGGGGGCGACAGTGGCTCGGGGAGGGAGAGCAATCGTCTGGTAATCCAGAGGTTCCCGGTTCAATTCCTGCTCCTCCTGGGCAGCTTGTCGAAGTGTCCTTGAGCAAGACGCTTTTAACCCCTAATTGCTCCCGATGAGCAGGTCGGCACCTTGCACGGTCGCCTCCGCCGTCGGTGTGTGAATGTGTGAGTGAACGGGTAAAATGTGAGGAACAAAATTGTAAAACGCTTTGGATAAAAGCTGTTATATATAAATGCAGCCATTTACCATTTACCCACCAACACTCAGTGTTCAGATTTGACATATTTTTTCAAATATGTTCATATTTTTGGATGGGCAAAAGGGCAGGGGCTCAAGCCCCCCCTTCGGCCCTATCTGTGCACGCCCCTGGTCTGTACACACTGCGGCCCACACACACGGCAGCAGTGGGGGTCAAGGACACGAGAGACCGGTGTTTTCAGGTCGTATTTCTATTTGATCTTAATGGTGTGAAGTCCAATCGAAAGCGCTTCCACTCCTCTCGCTCCACCCGACAGGAATTGGAATGGATATCCCCCCCCCTCCCCGCCATCTGTCCTCCCCCCCCCCCCCTCCCCGCCACAGAAACGCTGTCGACTGAGTGGCGTAATCCGGGGCCAATTGTCCTGCGTCACATGTCTCATTTTCACCAGTTTCAACCCGGAGTCAGGACACCAGATCCCTCGCCTTGTCTCAGCATTAAGCGACGGCCGGCGCTCCTAGTGAGATGAAAAGGGGATATGAGGAATATCATTGAATGAATATGAATCTTAAATGATTGTAGAAGCTGTGGATTTCTTTTATTTGTTATTCATCTGTGCCTTTATTGCACGTTCTTATTGTTCTTTTAATTGTTTTTACATTTTCTATAATTGTATTAGATGCTGCTACTATTGTGTTGTTGTTGTTATTCTCATGTCAGCTTATGTTATTATTTATAGGTATCTAAGGGCTGAGAGAGTGCCAGGGCAAAGTGCATCTCATTGCATTGACTGTACACTGTACGTTTTAATGTATGTGACAAATTAACTTGAAACTTGAAACATGAGGAATATGAAGCCTCGAGGCGGAACAGGACAGCGAGGAATGTGTAGCGGCTTTTAGAGGATCCAACTTTTACGGAAACGACATCGGGAGAGGAGGGATGATAGTAGAGATGGTAATGAGATTAATCGAATGTGATTAGTTTCGAGTTTCACGTTTTGTTTTATTTAGTCACCTATAAGGTACTGTTGTGGAAAATGTGTAGATGGAGTGAACTAGTTTAATATAGGTCAACTAACAGTACTGAAAGACACTAGGGCGACGGTCCGGCTGATGTTCTTAAAACAGCTTTAAGATAGACAGATAGACATTTCAGTACATCACATCTTGTGCTTTTAATCTTGTACATCACATCTTGTCCTTTTAATCTTGTAACATCTTGTTCTCTCTTTCACACACACACATCTCACTCAGTCACATACACACACACTCATTTCTCTTTCACACACACACATCTCACTCAGTCACATACACACACACTCATTTTAATCTTGACTCTCTCTTTCACACACACACATATACACACACACATCTCACTCAATCACATCTCTTCGATGTTAAATCTATGTTCTTCTTAATGTCTTTATCTCTCTTCGATGTTCTTAATGTTTTTATCTCTCTTCGATGTTAAATCTATGTGTCATCTTAATGTCTTTATCTCTCTTCGATGTTAAATCTATGTGTCATCTTAATGTACGTCATGTCATATCGGATATAATATGTCACGTCATCATATCTGTCATGGGGGGGCAGGGCTGAGAAGGGATTTATCTGACAAGCACAGGGGTTGAGGAGTTAGAGTGTTTTTGTTCAAGCTGTGGTGACCGTCTGCTAGATCCATAGCTCTGCTGTTAAAACTTTCTTTCATTAAACAAATTGCCTGTTGAAATTGGAAATATCGTCTCCTGCTGTGTTAACAACCATCAGCCACAACAGTACATTACAGTGAAATGCTTGGTTCTGTATGAGCCCCGTGAGATTGTGACTCACACAGTAAAATAATAAATAAACACTATACAAAATATACAAAACTAAAATGTGCTAAATGCAAAAATGAGGTAGAGGTAGTGCAAATCCTTTTAGGAATAAATAGATACAATATGGTGTAATGTTTAAAAAGTGTTTACATGTTTAAAGTGAATGTTAATCACTTTTTAAACATTACACCATATTTTAAAGACATACACACACACACAGGCAGACAGACAGACAGACAGGTAAGCAGGCAGACAGACAGACAGATAGACAGGTAGGCAGACAGACAGGCAGGCAGGCAGACAGACAGACAGACAGACATGTAGGTAGGTAGACAGACAGACAGGTAGGCAGGCAGACAGACAGGTAGGCAGGCAGACAGACAGGTAGGCAGGCAGGCAGGCAGGCAGGCAGACACAGACAGACAGACAGACAGACAGACAGACAGACAGACAGACAGACAGACAGACAGACAGACAGACAGACAGACAGACAGACAGACAGACAGACAGACAGACAGACAGACAGACAGACAGACAGACAGACAGACAGACAGACAGACAGACAGACAGACAGACAGACAGACAGACAGACAGACAGACAGACAGACAGACAGACAGACAGACAGACAGACAGACAGACAGACAGACAGACAGACAGACAGACAGACAGACAGACAGACAGACAGACAGACAGACAGACAGACAGACAGACAGACAGACAGACAGACAGACAGACAGACAGACAGACAGACAGACAGACAGACAGACAGACAGACAGACAGACAGACAGACAGACAGACAGACAGACAGACAGACAGACAGACAGACAGACAGACAGACAGACAGACAGACAGACAGACAGACAGACAGACAGACAGACAGACAGACAGACAGACAGACAGACAGACAGACAGACAGACAGACAGACAGACAGACAGACAGACAGACAGACAGACAGACAGACAGACAGACAGACAGACAGACAGACAGACAGACAGACAGACAGGCAGACAGGCAGACAGGCAGACAAGCAGGACAACAGCCAGGGGGTCAAGTGAGGTGGGAGGGTGGGCTGACATGACTGATGCGTGACATTAAAGGGCAACGCCACCCAAATGAAGAGATCCAGTATGTTATTTCCACGGTCTGGGAAAGTTTAATCAATATGTGTGAACATAAGCCACTCTCTCTCCCAAAGAAACCACAAAAGACTCAAACCTGTGATGTCATCGGGTAGAAAGTCTCTGCTCCATTGACAATGAATGGGAGACAGATTTTGTGGACCCAAACTTTTTTTCCTTTCTCTTTTTTATACCTAAATGGAGCTTTATTCTAGTGTCTAGTTCTGAAACAGAAACATATGGCCCTACACTCAGAGCATTGCCCTGGGTGTTCTCAGTGTCCTCTACTGCTACGACGGGCTGCCAATTTCATGATTTTATACGTCTATCTTATGTGTACCGGTGACAATCAAACTGTAAACAAAGAGGCCTATTAAGATGTTAGACCCTAATAGGAAAAATTTTATGATGTTATATGCTTTATTATTTGTGACTTTGTCTATTTTGCTGCAGTCTATTTTATGCTCATTTTATGCGTATTTCTTGCCAAATTCTATGTCTGCAGTTTATGCATTGCTCTTGATCTGTTGTGAAGCACTTTAAGCTGCAATTCTTGTATGAAAGCCATCTCTCAGTGTCATCTATAACATCTCTGTGTCATCTATAATATCTCTCAGTGTCGTCTATGTGTGTTTCTCAACTGGTGGGTTGAGACCCAAAAGTGGGTCGCGGGGCCATTTTGAGTGGGTCGCGGATGTGTGTGTAATTTTTTTTTGTGCACTACCTATCTTTGTGAAAGTGGCTTCTCAGCTCTGGTCCAGCTGAAGACAAAGCGGAGGAACAGATTGGACATTGAGCATGACCTCAGAGTTGCTTTGTCTACCATCACCTCAGACTTTGAGACTCTTGTCAGGAGCAAACAACATCCCCAGTTATCCCATTAGTTCCCTGGGATGTTAAGCTAAGAAGTCTGCCAAGAAGGATATATTATTTATTATTATTATTTTATTTCATTGTATTTTTAGCCCTTAGTTGCACTTTTGTTGCAACCCCAGTTATCCCATTAGTTCCCCCAAACTTAGGTCTGTTATGTTAAGCTAAGAAATCTGCTAAGAAGCATATATTATTTATTATTATTTTATTTCATTGGGTTTTTAGCAATAGTTGCACTTTTGTTGCACTTTTTTGTGTTTATTTCATGTTTTGAAAGATTGCGTATTACTGCAATTTTTCTTTTTTTACATAAATCATAGTGGTTCAAAATGTTGGGTCGCGACTTAATGACTAAGGAAAATGTTGGGTCCCGAGGCTAGACCAGTTGAGAACCACTGATCTATACCATCCTTCCCAATTCGTTGTCTATATGGAGCAGCTTCAGACTTTATACCTGATGATGACATCACAAATGAGAGTTTTAGCTACTCTGGACCGTCTTGGGCTCAGACTTCTCAACCTTTCTTCCACGTCAAGGACCCTCATTTTGTTCCGATCTTGTCCCAGGCACCCACCATCTGAGAAGACATCTGTTGAAGACATCTGAGTGGAGGAGCCCCATTAGAGAGTAGTCGCTGTTATATTATATTCTCTTGTTTGGAGCAAACCTTCTGGTGGAAACCGAGAGGGAAATGAAACTATCACCGTCGAACCTCACAACGCGTATGAATTCTGAAGCCGGGCTTAGTCCCCCCTTCAAAGAAACGGTTGACGGTTGACCGTGGCGATTGTCATCGTTCATTTGAAGCTGTTTGTTTAAAAGAAGCCCCTTGACACCATTTACATGTACTCAGTCGGGGTCTATTGAAATGTTTTGCTTTCGAGAGGTTGATTGTGCGATACATTATTAATGTCACCCTATTCAGCGCGGGGCTATGCTTTGGCTCTAGACGAGAGAGAGTCCATTAGATGTGTTGTTAGACTGCGATGGTACTTAACTGGATGGACCAAAAGGGCAGTCGGAGAGAGCGAGCTATCACTGGGCCCTACAGCTTCCATTTTCTTTTTTTTAACAAATCATCGTAAAATGAAAAAATGAGCGATCATGTTAAAAATGTGTTGTCTCTGGACCTCGGAGGGAGAACTGGGAAGCCACAGAGGGGGAAACATTCCCAGTAGGAGCCAGACCAGCGGCTGTGGTTTTGGGGATGGGGGGGGGGGGGGGGCAGGACGGGTCTGGACTGAATCCCCCCAAACCCCAGACTCTCCGCTTGACACATTGGTTGATTTCCACCTTTCTGTGGTCCTGAGCTGACGGGAGAGAGAGCAGAGGGAAGAAGCAGGGAGAGAGAGACGGGGGAGAGGAGGGAGAGAGAGAGGGGGGAGAGAGAAAGAGGGGGAGAGAGAAATATAGAGGGGGGAGAGAAAGAGAGAGAAAGAGAGGGGGAGAGAAAGAAAGAGAGGGGGAGAGAGAGAGAAAGAGGGGGGAGAGAGAAATATAGGGGGGGGGGAGAGAGAGAGAGAGAGAGAGAGCAGAGAGAGAGATAGATGGAGAGAGAGAATGAGAGGGAGAGAGAGAATGAGAGGGAGAGAGAGAATCGGCAGGAGACATAAAGAGAGAGAGAGAGTATGATGGACAAAAATACAAGTGAGGCTATAATGGGTAGAGAGACGGAGAGAGAGATCCAGTCACGTAGACGGACAGGATCTTTTGTTTCCTGTTGAGACCACGGCAGGGGTTACGTGCCCCCCCCCCCCCGCCCCCCCCCCCCCCCCCCCCTCCTCCTCCTCCTCCTCCTCCTCCTCAGTCGCGTGTGTTTGATTAAGCAGGTTCTTACGAGAGGAGTGCTTCGCTCTGCAGCCTGTCTCCTGACCCGCCTCGCTCTGATCTATAGTAATGTGGGGCAGCGTGGAGGAGAGCCAGCCCCCCCCTGCCCCCCCCCTGCCCCCGCTCCCCGACCATCTCACTCATCTCGCGGCGGGCCGTAGGAAAAATGAAGCCGATATATCTGTGTGTTTAAGGAATTCCGTCGGACGCCAAAGTCCGTGATTTGTGCCACACGCCATCACCGCCCACTCGCCCGGCACATCTCGTATCCGCGGCGGCTCCCTATGTCTTTTTAATTCCAGGCGATATGTCGTCTTTTACCTCCGGCTTGTCCTTGGAGCGGCTCGAGGAGAAATCACAGCGGACCGAGAGAGCGTGCGGGCGGCGCATTCAGAGCGGCCTACTGCGCTGCTGTGATTTTTGATTGATGCCCGCAATAGTATTGGTGCCATATCACAAACGCTCGTTTAATTTGCATAGCCGTACGGACAGAGTCCCCCCCCCCTGCA